>NC_142528.1:26384000-26736500 GCF_964205215.1 Stylophora pistillata
CCCAAAAATAATGCCTGTCAACAACTTTTCAAGGAAATTCTTTATGAGAGTTTTGGGAAATCAGGCCTTCCAGCAACAGTGATACAGTTTGATTCTGTTCCTGTAGCTTCCCCATTTAAAAAACTGGTGTACAGCCTTGAAAAAAGGGGTTTGACAAGGCTTACGAACAGGGTCAAGCATTGGTTTACTGAGACAAGTGGGGCTGGTGTAGACTTTCAGTACAGATTTACGGGTCTGGATTCAAGGCTTTTTTTAAAAAATTTCATGCATCTCATTGATGCTTTGAAAAAGTCTTCAGACTCAGCTCATCAGACATTTTTACAAAATGTCTTTGCTTACACTGGGATTCAGTTGAGACAAAGTGTTTCCCTTTTTTTTAGAGGTTGTCAATGTTAACTCCTAGGATTTAGTGTCACTAAAGAATTCTTGTTCGAACTTCTTCCGGGCTAAGGCCTTATTTTAACTGTAGCACCAACTACGTGGACCTTTGGTCATATAATCCCAGCCTATGCACAGGATGTTTTTGAGAAGTACAGTCTTGGCCTAAATTCTGTTTCAATGGAGGGGCGGGATATTGCCATAAGTCGATACAGCCAAAATACTAATTTCCATGGTAGGTGGGCACAAATATTTCGCTGAGTTTGTTCAGCTCATTTGGCTCAGGGCAAAGGGTTTTTTCCTTGAAGAGAACAATGCTTACAAGGAAACTTATTTTTCACTGGGTGTTTCAAGTGGAGAAACCTGTTTCTGTGGGTTTGATTTACCCCAAAATAATCAGAAGTGCATTTATTGCTTGCATAAATACAGGAAAGAAATAGAAACAAGTGTCCTGTCAGGAGAAGTCAGCAAAAACATCAAGTCCTTATTATTCAGAAATTATACATAACATTCCTCTGGAGGTGTTCCTGTCACACTGTGAAATAATCACGAATGAAAGGAACACTGTTGACAATAAACAACTGTTGTCAGAAAAGGTTAGTTTCAAAGTGTCTGAGCAAGATGTTCACCAAAACAAATGTTATTGCTTTTAGATGTTTCATTTTGTTCACTCTTATTCATTGTCAAAGTTATTCCTGTTTGAAATGTTTATTAAATTTGCTTTAAAATGAACATTTAGGCAAGTCTATTGACCAACCTTGATTGTTAGATTACCTTGTGTATGTTAGATTGCCACTTGTTTTTAAGAAGACATTTATTAAAAGTAGAAAAAAATTTGCCAGGACCACTCTTTTAGTCTGTTTTTCAATATAACAAACCCTTGAATTAATGGACCAATCAATCCAGTTCCCAGCGACTTCGTTAAATCGAGGTTCAACTGTAGTGTAATATATTATTGCCAACAGCTTACATCAAAGAACAAATTCTCCTAACATTTTATATGTTACCATTTGGGAGATTGAGGCTATTTAACTACCAAATTCCTTTTTGAATTTCTGAATTCCCATGTTCTCTCTTTTATTTTGATTAGTATGATTACAGTATTGACAATGACCATTTTTTCATGGCTAGTCTGACTTGACTGGGACAAAATGAAAGTACTGTACCAGACTAGCCACAAACAATAGAATTATCATGAATAATTACATCACTGAACTGAACTTTTCTTGTAATGCTATGTAATGAACATCCAATAGCTAGGCTTGATAGGCTCTGTGATGAACATCTAATGACTGGGCTTGATCAATCTGTATGGGAGAATATTGACCATGGTTGTGGGTACAGACTTTCAGCATTTGCACTGTACTCAGACCCTTGGTAAAGATTCTTCCAAGAGCAGACTTCTTTCTTAATGAACAGAGCAAGAGCTAGTAACATCAAAATCAGTTACATCACAATCAGTTTCGACTCTAGTGTAAACCAGCAAACACAAAAATTCTTACATGTAAGTGACTTCAACAATGTCTAACATATATCATCACAAAAAGTTCTAATTTAAAAGTGTGTAAACCCAAATGTAGTTAATTAGGGAGGATACTAACTTCCAGTATGTGCCCACAACAATCATAATTTGTTGTTTGGTTGAGTTTCAGATTATTTATTTTGGTATAAAAATGTGAAAAACAGTTTTTCCTAACATGGGCACCAAAGAGAATCTGTGAATCAAATTCCAGTCTGTTAACAAGTAAGGGCTGCACACAACCCTCCCCCATCCTACCCACTCTCAGAAGAATGGAAAATTATCATAAAGCAGAATACTGGTTTCAGCTAGTGTCATTGGTGTAAAGGAAAACCAGCACTGTTCCAGACTCCATAATAAAATTCTACTAAGCATTGATTTAAATTAACTTTATACACTGAGGAAAATTCCTTCTCCTCATTGATAATAACTGCTGCCCTTCCATTTTTTCTCCCAGTTAATTTCCTTCTGAAACGCGATTGAACTTCTGCCTCACTCAATCCACTCAACATCGAAAACAGTGAAGTTACGGCACTTTCTGAAGTAAATGCAATGACGTGACATTTCCAGTTTTCCTCGCTCATTACGTTGCCTGCTATTTCACCATTCCGTGTTTGATCAACCGCCCTCTTTAGCGACAGGAACACCTCCAGAGGAATGTTCCGTAAAATTTCTGAATGATAAGGGTTCCTTATGCTAACCTTCATAGCAAGTCTGGTGTAAATTCTAGTGCGCCACAACCTAGATTCCAGTAGGAAAGAAAGTACCACAGCAAATAAAAAATGCAACGCAAACAAAAAATACTGCAGCAAATAAAATATGCAACGCAAACAAAAAAAAAAAAAAAAGAAAACGCAAACAAAAAAAATGGAACGCAACGCCAAGGAAGACTGGGTAATAGTTCTTAGTTTCCCGCCAACACTCGTTCTATCCTTTGCTTGTTCACCTTTCCGAAACCATGTTTTGCAGCGAACTTATGACAGTACCATGCTGCTCCTTTAAAAAATCGATAATAACTCTATTTTCATACCCTTGATGAAAGTAATCTTCTATAATCCTACGTAGATCGCTTTCGTCCATAGCCAAAAGCGAGTTCCAGTTCATGCTGTTTTGGCGGGAAACGAAGAACTATTACCCAGTCTTCCTTGGCGTTGTGTTCCAATTTTTTTTGTTTGCGTTTTCTTTTTTTTTTTTTTGCGTTCCATATTTTATTTGCTGCAGTATTTTTTGTTTGCGTTGCATTTTTTTATTTGCTGCGGTACTTTTTTCTTTGCGTTCTGTTTTTTTTATTTGCTGCAGTATATTTTTATTTGCTGCAGTATATTTTTTGTTTGCGTTGAGCCTTCTGGGTCACCGTATAATTGCAATAACGTTGTAATAGGAAAAAAAGCAAAAAGCCAAATAGGAATTAATTAGGCACGTGATTTACATTTGCGTATTTTAATAATTTGACAATTATTTAAGAAGTCATTCACAATAACAAGACATAACTCTGTAATTCCGCGATTGGAATGACACCAAGAAACTGAAGCGTGTGTGTTGTGAATGTTGCAAGCAATGATAATTAAAGGCTGATTAATTCCTATTTGGCTTTTTGCTTTTTCTATGACAACCTTATTGCAATTAGGTGTAAATATATCTTCACTCTAAAAGCTTCAACAATTCATCAATTTGGGCTCATCTGTAACCCGTGAATCAGCAATAGAACGTCAGTGTATACCTCAGCTCAAACTTAGTCAAAGGGCAGATGCGTATCGATAAAATTTTGATCAGCAAACTTGATAGATGTTGCAACCAATAAGAATATCGAAAAATCCCCACCCGGTTTTGAAGACCAACCCCTCAGGATTGAAATTGTGATGATAATAACATGGTTACATGTGAACTCTCCAATCACTTCTTAATTCCTTAAACTGCACGTATGTAACCTGAAGGCCACAGTCAAAGGGCCAACTAGATAACGCTCTGTGAAAATAAATTGATTCAAACACGCCATATGTCGAGCTCTTATAGACTAATATTCCCACTGAACCAAGGCAAACCTAACCAATGACGGAACAAATATCAATTGTCAACTTATCGTCATTACTACTCCTTTCTCCCAGTGAGGAGAATAGTGTCAGAAAGTTCGGCGACTTATTAATGTCGAGTATTTTTTCTCTTTCTCTTTCTCTCCGCAGTGAGAGGAACTTAGAAGATCATGAAAAAGACCTCTGTCAGCAGATACCTTCGATAAAGGTTTCAGAAGAACATAAGGAATTTTCGAATCGCTAAGTAACATTTATCACTCGTGGAAACATTTTAAGATTCTGAAGAGGCTTAGCAAACAAAAATTGTTGCAACACTAACTATATCAGTTTTGGTTTTTTTTTTTCTTCGAGTGATCTTATATACAAAAAGGTAGTAATGCTTACTACATTTAGTTTTTGAAAATCATAAAGCATGCCATTCTTTAGTTTGGAAGTGAGTTAAGGAATTAAAATCGAAATACTGCAGATTATACCTTTGGGTGATAGTGTTGAACTTGTATTTGACGGAATGGTAGTTCAAAGTTTAATTAAAATTCTAGAATCATTAATGAGTTAACTATTCTGATTTATTCCCACTCCTCTACTAAAGAACGTCGTAACGCAACGATCAGAAACAGCGTGAGTTGTCGTGAAATTAAAAGTAAGTTTAATTTCCACAAAAATGAAAATAGTTGAACACGCTGCGCTTACATCAGTTTTCAGTTTAGTCTGGATAGATGGCTGAAGCTCAGACTCCTCTGTATTAACTCTAAATTTTTCAAGTGTACTTTACGAATCAAACTTAACACTAATGATCTACTTATTATGAAAATGACTCTTAAACTTGGAAAACTGGAAACTTTTCGCAAACATGTAAATTCGTCTTTCCTAAAATGTTATGTCTGCACTTGTTATGTAAATTCACTGGCACAGGAAAAACAATATTCGCTGGAATATATTATGAGACATGTTCAGCCAATCAGATAAGAGCACTTGTCTTCGTAATGGTTACAATTCAACTCTACCCACAGCATGAACTCAGTTGGTATTGGCCGCTTATTCTGTTTCATACCTTTCAATTTTCAAATATCAGCATGGTTCCGTGCTGTGGATCGCTTCGGCAAAAACGAGGCGATTAATATATTCACTAAGAGGTTTAGGACTAACATGAATCACAATTGAAGCTTCACCTTAAATCTCAGCGATATGGAAGATGGCAGCACAACATAACTTTATTGGTCATTTCTTCGCGTTTCTAAGTTTCCAAAGTGATCCATTTATGCCAACAAGAGGGAGATTTTAGAAAACGATTGAAGGAACTACGAGAAAGAAAGCTTCCTACGATCAGTTGGATTATCCTTCATTTCGTATCCACCACATCATCTAACTTCTGTTTTCCAGAGGAAATATCCAAGTTGGCGGCTATGGCTTTCGATATCAACTAAACGGAAGAATATACCCTCAACGGCCAGGTTGGATTTAACAATGGAAGTCAAACATCTTTAATTAAAAATTTACTGACTCATCTAATTGTTATCGTTTCCACTTCTTGAACAACGACCGCCGAAACCATCTTTAAGATCGAGATCTCAATCGGCTCGGTGACCTGTTAAGTAAAACATGTGGATTGCTTACTCAATTTTTTTTTAAGGAGTGCGGGGACAGTGTTGGTCGAAATGGAATCTCACAAGTCGCTTTTCGAGGTTGGGAAACGTGGAGGAAGGATAACATTCAACGACCCAAAATAGATCCACAAGTAACAAGGCCACATTGGTTGGAGAAGAACGTACTCTCCCATATTGACAGGAACTTAGATCTTTCACAACAGAACCGACAATGACTGAAAATGAAATTTTTGCAAAGCTTTAATCTAGTGCAATAGGGTTCTTTATTTTCTCGCGTCTATGTTGTCGTCAAAAAGATTATTTGAGAAGCCATGGGCTGTTCGAATTCTTGTTCCCAGTCCCACACACTCCCAAGAGACCTTTCGTCCGTCCTTGTAAAGCAGAGAGCAAAACATCAAGAAATCAACTCCAAGGTGAGGTTAATAATTGCTACCAAATCACAATTTTTATAAGAATTTCTTAAATTCAGACTATGTTTCTACAGTTTGACACCTTTAGGAGTTAAGCCATTCACATCATGTAGACATGCTCTACCTGGGTTCCCGACTCGATTAAATCTTGTTTTTCACGCATTGAGAGACTGCTAGTTGAAGAAACCACATCGTAGTAAGCCAACAGAGATCCCGTCAGTTTTAAGTAAATTCCAGATCAATTTTGGCGAGGGAGCTCAATGTTGAGATCGCGAACGCAACTTGCTGGATACCTAACCTCAAAGAATGCACACATTCGGCTTCGGTTAAAATTGCTGCAAATATGAACATAGCTTCACTAATTATAAGTTTACTCGCGGCTAAATGCTCCTTGATATCAAACTGAGTCCATTGCTCGGTTGTACTTTGGAGGTAAGTTTGATAAAACGTAAATAAAGCTCTGACCTATTGAAAGGAAACCAATTGTATAGGGTTTGTGTGCAGGGAAAGCAAAACAATTTATATGAATAGATTTGTAGTAAGCTGTAATTCAATTGAGATAAAATTGTGAAAGAAAACCAGCCTTGATAACGTCAGTTCATATACTTAACAATTATTCCACGAGCGCGCGTTGGCTATAATCATCTCATATCCAACAAGCGCGAGTGGAATAATTGTTTTATCAAAAACGTTAAATTAAATTATTAAATTTCATTAAATTTACCATATTTGTAGATTATGGTACATTGGCTGATATACCATAATGGCTACGCCAATAAAAAGCCTTGAATTGTATTATACAATGATCTAGTTTTTAATAATCAAAGTTTATACGCAAATAGTTTCTACAAAAAGATACGTTCTTGCACAAATACTGATTCTGGCTTTGTTTTAGGCTCCTGGTCTAAAGTGAAATGGAATCTCCGCCTTCACTAGTAAGTCTCGAATACAATGCACGACGCAATGTGTAAATAAATCATACGTCAGTATAGCTCAAAAAACACATCGTTGAAGGAAAAAAGCAGATACTTAAGCGAATACGATCAAATAAATTGTAAATACTCATATTTGTCAGAGTCTATGCGTCACTCAATTCCTTAAAAGTTTAATATCTAATTTTCGACTCGTTTTTGTTATGATTTGGTACTTAGGATAGAACTAGGTAGATTAGGTTTTAAGTATGTTTTCGTTACAATATATACACAATTATTTCTCCTTACCTGATTCTTTTCAACAGATATCATTTGCTATTTTTTTTTCAGCATATGCATTTTGTTTTCCTTTTTTTGTCATGTTTAATTTTTTTAGTCTTAGTTAAGAGGGAAGCTCATGGTCAAAAGCCCCATGGTTTCCAAATGAGCCTTCTGCCGGAAATAATAAATGTTGTTTACATTTAAAGATATATATATATATATATATATAAAGCAAACCATATATGTTAGTGAAAACTAACTATCCTTTTTATTTGGTGAGTAGAGCGTTGATCTATCAAGAATTAAGAAAATTTATTTGAATATCTTCAAACCGGACAGTTTCTTTCGGATCTGACATTTGAGTAACACGATAGTACAAAATGGAGGTGACTTAAATTAATTGCTAACTAGCACAGAATCATTTCCTTGTAACCTTTAATTCCTTCACGATGTTTCTACACCACAGTGTCCAGCGAGTGTACCTATGGAGGGGAGGAGTGGCAATGATCCACAAGCGAGGTGAGAATCGTTTCTTGATGTACCAAATTTTGTTTTGTACATCACACATGATCAGAGACGCCAATTTGATTGTAAGAAAGGCACAGGAAAGAAACACTGGTTACAGACCATTTTACTGTTACGAATATAGGCTACGTTCTTGACAACGTAAGAGAAGACTACGTTCGGTTTAGTTTGGTGTCGTTCAGTCTTTTTCTATGTAGTTGGTGTAAATTGGGGCATTTTTGGTGTCGTCGAGGTAGTCTGCTGAGTTTGGTGCAGTTTGACCTAGTTTGGTATCATTGGTGTATATCATGATCAGGTTTGGTGGTCATGATTCACTTTTGGTGAAGTTCGGTGAATTTTTAGTTGATGTATTTGGTGTAATTTGATGTGGTTGGCGAAGGTAAATGTAATCCATGTAGCTTGATTTTCTTTGTGTTGTTGGTATGGTTGGTGCAGGGCCTTACAAATGTTTGAAGCTATCAAAGGTTAACATTGATAATCAACCGAGTAAATAGCGTTTGTAAGAGGAGCAGCCACAGGGGAAAGAGAAGACAAAATCATGAGAACTAACATTCGCGTTTGATCTGATTTTCAGTGTTGGTATGCTGTCTGGAATTCCAGACAGCCTCTCGAGCTTGACTGAGGTAAGCCATGTTCTCCTACAATGAATTAGATGTGAAGAACAATCAGTTGAGTTTTATGGAAATTGGTTGACATCTCCTGACTACACTTTTTTCATTTTTAAACAACAATCAGTTGAGCAGAATTTTTTCTACACAAATCCTTTTACTTAGATGGTTTTAAGAACCTAATAATTTGGGCTCGTGTTTACCCTCAATAATGAAACATTAACGTGCACCTCAATTCAAACTGAGTCAAAAACTAGATCATATGCTCTACACGTAAAAGGAAATTCCCTTACTCGTGCTATTCCTCTATTTGTTTTCGAAATCAGAATAGTTCAGGAAACCCTCGTTCAAATGGGTGTTCAAGCAAGAATTCGAGGTAAGTCCCTCTTACTAAACACTCATTTATTCTGCAAGTTCAACTGATCAGGTGTAATAATATGAGTATCAATGTTTTCAAAAGGTCAATTTAAAAGCATGAAATCAACGAAAAAAGAAATGCTAATATAGATCAAGATCTTTTACTTTTGTTTTCCTCTCCTTTTATTATTTTATGTTCCTTTCTTTCGGAGACAGGGTGGTGAGAAGACAAGTCTTCATCGAGACTATACGAATACGAGAGTGGTTACTAGTTTAGGTGGGTACGGAAACATGACTTAGAAACAGGATTTGACTACAATTTATTGATTAAACCCACGCCGGAAATCATCAATTAGAGAGACAATTATGATGATAGAAGCGTATTTACACCTGAAATCTCCAATCAGCTCCTCATTCCTTACAGTGCACGAGGCCACCTTCAATAGGCCAGCAAATAAAGGTCTGTGACAATCAATTGATTCGTACCACGCCATATGTTGAGCTCCGAGAGGCTACTCAAACAATTTGATGCAGTTTAGTATAACGTAGTGTAATTGATGTAGTTCAGGGAAGTTTGGTGTAGTTCGGTGAACTTTGGTATAGTTTCGTGTGGTTGATGTACTTTGGTACTCTTCATGTTATTCGTGAGTTCGGTGTAGTGTAGTATAGTTTGTGCAGTATGATGTAGTTTGTATTGGCTGGTGTACTCGGCGTGCGCTGGTGTGGTTTGGTGTAGCTTCGTGTGGTTTGGGACAGTTGGATGCACTCGTTTTGTTTGGTGACGTGTAGGTTGTTGTTACTCCTGTAGTTTGGTGCAGATGGTGAAGTTGACTTGGGTTTGATTTTGGTAATTATATCAATCAGATGTCAATATACACGAGACTTGACTTTACAAACAGAAACATGCGCGATCTCTGTCTTACTTTATTCTTACTGCAATAGGAGCAAAACTTTAACTATGTACGTGTAGTCCTCGATTTAAAATCACTCTTCGGGCAAACGCCAAGTATTAACCCATCCTCAAACAGAACGCACTACACTTTGGTTTAAGTTCTTCTCGCTGTCTTCGTTCATTATGACTGTTGCTCAATCAATAAAGGTGATATCATAACTAACATTTTCAAAAATAATGAAAATATTATCACCGCAAGTCTTCCGTACTTGCTAGCCTAGTGCGGGTTCTATTTTCGACGACTTAGTAAGGCTGTAATGTGTATGATTTGTCTGATTTCTTTATTCTATTTCACAGGCAACTCCAACTGACAGAGCGGGAAGAAACGAAAGCGAAGTAATAGGAGTGATTGTATGTCGTTGAGTTTTCATGATAAGTTTCTAAAGGGTTTTCCACATAAATATAAATTTAAGCTGTAAATGTAAAAGATTTGTAAAGAATTTGCTCCATTAAATGAATTTGCTCCATTCAATTTTCTCTCAGATCTTAAGAGTTTTCAGCTGCGTATAAAATGAAAAGATCTCACACGACGGCGAACACATCTCATCAAGATGGAGTTCGTTACCTCCTCAAACGTTCAATATGAAGTCGTTGTTTACTTACATGTTTCACCCTTGTGATCTGAGAGAATGTGCAAACTACAAAACGTTCTACTGCGATTACTTCTTGCTTTGGGGAGCCAAAAGAAATGGAAACTCAAGTAATCGCCTCTTAAAATTTATAAAAGTATGTGGCGCCCCAACAAAACTCTTGCTTCCATTACTTTATTTAGCTTTTGTTCTTTACAAACTAAACTCAGCAATTAACCAATGAAATACGTCGAAGCAGCCCATCAAAGTATATGATTGGCTGAAATCAGCGTGCTTGAAATTAGCATATGCTTGTTTTAGTAGAGTACACAGCAAGATGAAAACGCTTGAATGCGTTTTGGGCACAAAAAGCAAATGACTGAAATAGATTCTTGATAAAAAAAAAAAAAGATTAAATAAGCATCGAGTGTTCAACGGCGAACGTCTTGGGTCTACCCCTACTTGATTTTCGCGCCTTCGCTACTTCCTGTTTGCTTCACATCAGAACGGAGAAACGTTAAGGTTTAACTTATTAATTTAAGTGCCGTGAGACAATGACTACTTCAAGAGCCCAAATCGTTCTTGTTTCAATTGTCTCTTAAAAAATTTAACCCCGTGCACTTACATCGTCCTTGTCACTACAAGGCCCTCATAAAAACAAGACAGTTTTTCAGTTTGAGGCAGACGTCTAACGACCAAACATCTTCAGTGTGGTCAAAAAAGTGTTTTGATCGAAAATGAGCATAAGCTTTTAATTAGGGGCGTTGGAACCAGAATTCTATTGAACGAGCGTTCAATGATATTAACAGCCGACTGAATTACTACGGCTAATGACACGCATAAAACTGAAAACACTGCGAAATGGATACCTTTTGCATAACATATTCATAGCAATAAAAAAAAAACAGTAAAATAGTCCAAAGGGTTTAGCTTGTTGAGTTCGGTTTCAAAGCTAGCTAGAGAAGGAGAATCTCTATCTTATTTACGTAATTTTCACTCTCAGAATGGTTCCGGCTCTGCATCCGATGGCGTGTTTGCCAGAGAAAATAGTACAAAAACGCGTTATCAGAAAATCAATGTTACGAAGCGAGTGTGTAGAATCTTTGGGGACGTAAAGGCCGGAGACGCCCAGACCAACACCAATGCAACACCCTTCTTGGCCCTTTACGTGAGCACTGCAATGTCTTGTCGACGTCTGCTTTAGCGTGGGCAGATCCCCAAGGATCTGGGATTTTTGGGCTGGTCCTTGCATTCATTCAACATTCCTATTGTCCTACGATTTAAAAAAAAAAAGGCTATATTGAGTGGCAACGAATTAAGTGAAGGAGGGAAAAAAGTTATAAATCTAGATTAATTATAGGGTCCATGGTCTAGGAGACATTACATTACCCTGTAACCATACTGGTAAGGGGGGGAGGGGGTATCTTCATCGTCTTGTATCGCGGAAGTGTTTATGGCGTTTCACCCCGTCTAAAAAACCTACACACTCTCATTCGCTTTACCATGAAGAAGATAAAAGCGTCTACCTGACACAAAAGTTTTAAGGGAGCCGGACGGGCTTCATTACTACTTTCCTGCTTATGCGCACTAGCCTTGTTCCACAACACCTACAAGCACATCAGTGGGACCAGATGACCTACGCAGGACGGAATCAAAGAGCATGATCGAGACAAGCGTGTAGCTCGTACCCAGACCCACGCCGTTTCGTAACACGCTCCAAACACCAGACACCGCTTGCTTTGTAACAGAAGACTACGTCACCACTAACATAAACAGGAACCCTATGCACATTCACCCACACCACCTAAAGGCACATCAGTGGGACCAGAAGACCTACGCAAGACAAAGTCAAGGAGCATGATCGAGACAAGCGTCTAGCTCGTGTGCTGACCCTCGCCGTTTCGGGGCACGTTCAAAACACTACACAGCGCTCGCCTTGTAACGGAAGGCTACGTCATCACTAACATAAACAGGAAGCCTCTTCACACTCGCCCACACCAACTTTAGGCACATCGGTAGAACCAGGAGACCTACGCAGGATAGAATCAAGTGGCATGATCGAGACAAGCGTATCGCTTGTACGCAGACCCCTGCCGTTTCGGAGCACACACAAAATGTCAAACAGCGCCTGCTTTGTAACGAAAAAAAATTAACTAGTCGTGATCTTCACTGTTACAAATGCAGGCACCAAAACGCGATTTATCCTGGTAGACTGACAGCGATAGTAGAATAGAAACTTCACAAGTGTGGGATGGCTATGATCAAAAACAAGAGAAACAAAAGGGCCGTTAGAGAGCGGACCGCTGACCCAGTCCTCCATCCCACATTTAAGAATTTTTTTCTGAGTTGTCACGCAAATTTCGTGCATGAATTCGTTGTTCTGCACAAAGCAAACGTGGTTGCTGTACGTCGTAAGCCATTGAAATAGAAGAGTCGAGGAAACAAAGAGCCGTTTGACAGCTGAAAGCTGACCGCTGACCTAGTCCTTAACCCAATTTTTGAGATTTTTCTGGTCTGTCACGCAAACCTTGTCCCTAAACTCGGTTTTATGCAAAAAGCAAACGTGATTGCCGCACTTCGTGAGCGCGAGTGCTATACTTGAAGGCGTCAAACTGAAACCGCCTTACGAATCAAAGACCTCTGGCAAAAGAACGAAGGTAAGAGGATTCATCACAATTCATTTTAGTTGAGTTCGAAGTTCTTTTATCACGCTACGAAGTTGTGATATCTAGAATCTGTTCCAAAGGTGTGGCAGGCTAGGAGATGAAATTAACATGAGTAAAGTCTGAGAGCTATTTTAGCCTTGCAAAACATATTCTTACTACTTATCAGTTGTAACCCCTGTGATTCTTAAAACATCACTAAAATGTCCAGGCTTTGACTACTCATAGTAAAGTTTGGATAATCAAAATTTAACCCCGAACGAAAAAGGCTAATTCAAGACAGTCGACAATGTGTATCTAGGCAGTGCAATTGACAAATCGACATACAATCATGCAGATTTCAGGTTGATGATAAGGGTAGACACCGCGTGCGGTTTTTCTTTTAATTGTGTGTCTACAAACGTCTGTGTATTCGACTTTATAACTGCAAGTGGGGCAAAGGAAATCGAAGTTAATCAACTGATTTACGTGACGGAAGCAATCGTTAAAGCAGAAAATATTTTTGAATGAAAGTGACTCACAACTATTGCAAGAAATTGAGCAATATATCGTGGTTTGTCATTAGAGAGCAGGTCAATTCTTTCCTAAAGTCCAAGGTTGAGGCAAATAACTGATCTACGGGCAAAATACCACAGACAAATAATGTTATGCACAAGCAACCATCAACTATGCGCAGTTCATTGCAAATCACGTGGTGGATCCTTGGCCAATGAAAATGGAGAAAACAAGTCATCGTTTAGTAACATGCTTAGTATGTGTTTTACTAGAAATAGCTTAACCTAAAACGAATTGGTAAAAAAGAACCAGAACTAAGATAGACTTCAATCACTGACAATTGTGGAGACCGCGAAGTTAAGAGCGTCTTTACGAGCATAAGAGTATAAAATATATCAAATACCCATTATTTTATTACTACCGATCTTCTGTTTCAGAAAATTATGACGTCCATACCAACACAGGTAAGCTTTGCAAATTCAAGCCCCTTTCATTTACAGCTCCTTTAATAAGGATGCCCCACGAAGGCTTTTAGATTTAGTCACTAATAACTAGCTGTTTCACTCATCTGCTCCTCTGCCATATTCTCAAGCTGATGCTGCTTTAATAAATGTGAAAATTGGAACGATCACCATGAGTGTGTCACAATGTGTTTCTCCACAGAAATACCATGGCATTTCGCAAGATGAAAGGATAAGGTACAAACGATGATAGCAATTATAGTACAACTATAGCCTTGTAAAGTTCGTTTCAACTGCATATGTTTTCACTGAAATAAGAGCAGCAACATAAAAGTGAAAGCCTAGGAAAAATCTCAGCCAAGGAAATATGTGGCGGCTACTGCAAAGACGCTCACACAGTGGAAAATATATGAGGAATATTTTTTCCTGAATTGAAGGATGCTAAATAATAGCCCATGACAACATTCTGAATACAACTACTTATCCACCATGTCACTTGCGTCATGGAAAGTGCTTTGCTAACAGGAATCATATCTCTTTCAGAGACCAAGAAATGGAATACCTTTTGCATACGGAAGGTCTAAAGATACGATCCTTCATTCTCCAACATGTAAGATATGAATACACTGAACTCAAATTTTAAAGGATGAGTAGGAGCTTACAATGAGTCTCCCTAAGCTGCATACTTTTTATCTTTGATTATAAGGTTACTCAAAGGCTTCGGCCAGAACTGAAAATCGCATCCAGCTGGTGAAACATGGACATATGTACCTTGCCCGGTATACATAATGAAGTAAAATAATAAAAAAAAATAAAAAAAAAAGGGAAAGAAGAAATTCAGTTCTGATCTGAGCGCAAGGGTAGAGGAACTGAAAGCATCAGATAGGAGTTGACGAGTTTTACGATTTACTTTCCGGGCAAAGTTAAGCGAACTATATGTAGCACAAAATATTTGTTTTGTTTTCAAGTGAGATGAAACAAGATTTATTCACAGTCTTCGTTACCTTGCCCTTTTCCTGTCGAATGATCGCCAAGATTTCCTCTTGAATACAATAGTTTATGTTCATATATCCTAATGAACCACTACACGCGAAACTCAGTATAATCAAACCAAGTGACAGAAATCAATTGGCTTTATTTGTTCACCGACAAAACTTGTGAAAGACAGGTTCCATTTCAACATTGTTATTTATTAGTCTACACATACGGACGGGAAACAGTTAGCTTGCAAGTCGATATTTGCTTACTATGACTTGTTGCGACAGATGGACGATTCACAGAATACTACTCTGCTACAGGAAAAAGATGAATTGCAAGTGTGCTTCGGTACCTTATGTCCTCTTCCAAGGAGATATAACTATGAACTGCCTGTTACTCCACAGTAAAACTGAAAACATTTGGTCTCACAAGAGAGTCGATGAGCTCATCAAAGCACCTTGCCTTCCCCTTGAAACGCCACAAAAACGTTCGTGATTCTAATGAATGCCTCCACAAGTGAAAAAAAACCTTCATGTGACAATAGCTTCGAAGCAAGAAAATAACTACAATTCAATGACTTTCACTCCATTCCCTGTCTCTCAATCTTTCTGAGAGTACCTCGACGCATGGCAGGCACATTTGCCCTTCGCATAAACGCTGACGTTGACATTGCAGGCGCACCGGCCATAATAAAACGTCGGCAGCCATTAGAAAAATATTTTCAAGAATTAAGTGCCACACAAGGTTTTACTTTCGATGAATATTCGCTAGATTTTCACGACTGCTGCTGCATTTTTTTTTTAATTTCTTATTGCAGAGGACTGGTGAATTGAGAGAAGCTAACATGGTTGTTCATAAAAGGAAAACACTCCGAGCGAAGGACACGATATCTAACAAAACAACAACAGGACAAAGTGTTGCGCGCCCTTAGTTACATCCAAATAAACGCCATGGGTACACGTGGCTTGGTGATTACTTCATTGAGCATGCAGACTCCCTCGGTTCGTTCTCAGCTGCTTACTTGTATCCTCTTTTTTCCTTGTTTGTAAGTTTGTTTTTTCCGAATTAAATGCCTACTTCCCTTTTTGTACTAACATTTGATCTCCGTTGTTTCTCTCTTTTCACTCCACGTGTTATTATTTGAGAACACAATTACCCTGTCAAGCAGGGAAAAACCCACGGTCGTCAAGTTTCGGTTTCGTTCGAGACAATCCTGGGGCCATTTATACTCTATGCTTCAAAGGAGGGCTCGTACCAGACAAAAACTACGTCAGTGAGGGCTAAAGCTGACCATTCATTGAATTCCGGCTGTGATTTGCTAAAAAGCGATACTAAAAATAAAAAAAATATCAAACATCACATGACCAAGGATTACCGTTGGTCACGCAAACTTCACAGTTTGTCTCTATTTTGTACATGATGGAAAAGGAAAACGCCGCAATCGTCTGTTGTATGGAAGGTATTGCAACCGGTTGGCTGAAAATGTTGTCTCAAGTTCTTCGCGAGGATTTGCACATTACGGTAGGTTAACTTAGAACTTAGCTCGAACGGTTGATGCCATGATTGCAATGGAAGAGTTGAACCTTCAAACGCGACCGTTGCAATCTCAAATGAAATTTCTCTCCGCGCGCTTTCACCTTTAACGATCCGTCGCCCTTTTATGAAAAAATCGGGACTCGTGGTCTGGCAACAATGGCAGAAAAACGAGCTTTAAAAGTATGGAAGCTAGACGCCAACATATCACTAGTTGTCGGGAGCAGTAGTTACTATTTCAAATATTGGCAAACCATACGTGACAATAAATAATTTCTTGAGATTCTAAAGTCAAGAAATAGGACTGCTAAGGAAAGCTGTAAAAAGGCAAAGTAAGAATGTTGAAACTGATAAAAAAAGCTCCGTGAATCACAAAAAATAAAGAAAAAGTTTGGAAGGAAGAGGCATACATATTTCAAAATAACACCAATACCATATATACAATAAAAGGTAAGTGAAGGTTCATTTATGCATTACACGAACGGTCATTTGCGTCACAATACAAGTGCTCTGAGTGATTCCTCCATTCAGCGTTCATTCCTCAACACACACTAGGAGTATTTTAGGGAGCATACAGAAGCTTGACGGTAAGTTGTATTTTGAAAGAAATTTTACCACTTAATAAAGCATCCTGCCGCAAGCTTCTTCTTACATATTAGCATTGAGCAACTTTCGCATATACTGGGGTGAGCCAAGTTGACCATCTAGAGCGCATAAACGCGAACGTTTGGGCGAAAGCAAGCTGCTAAGGGGTACTCGAAGTGAATTATAGCCATGCCATCCATCGTCTTAAAGTTATGAAGATTGAACTTGTTTACAAAAATAGTGTTACCTTTCACAGGAGAAAATAAATGGACAGAGAGATACAGAGAGCGGACGTAAGTAACAAGAACTCTATCCCAATTACCTTTTAGAATTACTCCAAGGCACCTCGATTCACTCCTCCTCACTTACCATTGCCAAACGCCCAATACAAGGACCAGCTTTAAAAAACCACTATTACAGTTACCGTCGCTATCCTGATAGCAACATTAGTATTTGATTCCTCAATTTGTTTTTGTTTGGTTTCTAAACCTCGTTAGTAATAGCAATATCGTTGAGGGAAATGTTCTCCTTTCATCTCTCACTAATCAAGATGAACACCCGATCGAAAACAAAGGCACTATTGTGTCTCCCTTCAGTTGATAGTCAGGCAAATGTAAGGCGATTTTGGTTCTTTGTACATGTATATCGAAATATAAATATTTGTAGAGCAAGAGAGAAGCGTAAGACTTGCTAGAGGTGCAGAGGAGAGCAACTTTAATGCCCAGCAAAATTCTAGAAGACAAGTGCGCGTCATGTAATAAAGAGATACCAACGCAAGCAAACATTCTCCGTTTGGGAAATAACCTCACATTTCAAACGTTACGTACCTTGAACGACACGTTTAAATTCCGATTAATATTTATCTTCCTGCGTAGCTTTTAACACTTAATTAACTCATGGTTTTCTAACTCTTTTCCATTTCAGCAGAGAAGAGATAAGAAGTGAGTAAGAGAGCATCTGTTTCTCAGTAGATATATTCTTAGTCACATGCGGTACATAACCGGATGAATTTTAAGTTCGGAAGGGGTAAGGTGCGTTATGAATCCAAAAAATAAGACTTCATGAGGCAACTTAGGAGAAAGTATACCATTAAATTTGCAAGAACTCAGAGAAATAACCACACAAAATTATTCACAGTAGGAACTTCGAAAAATAGCAAGTATCAATAGATTTCCATTTTCTTGTGGCAACATCAAGACCTCTACAGATGTGTAAAAACAAATTTGTTTCATGATCCAAAAAAAGGACAGTCGGTTACTGTTAT
The DNA here is from genome assembly GCF_964205215.1 of Stylophora pistillata. Classification (NCBI taxonomy): domain Eukaryota; kingdom Metazoa; phylum Cnidaria; class Anthozoa; order Scleractinia; family Pocilloporidae; genus Stylophora; species Stylophora pistillata. Next base: position 26,402,125 of record NC_142528.1, read on the forward strand.
CTAATCGCCATTTTTTTTTTTCATAACAGAATAAAGTGTCACCTATTGATATTCTGTTCTGAGGAGTTTGAGAAAATTCTAGCCTCAAGCCTGTTTCTACAATTTTCTTTACTGTGGTTACGACTGGTTACATTTTTGATATGCTATATCGATCATTTACCAGTAGCATCCACGCTTCTGCACCACTGAGGTTTATAACTTATTTGGTAACTAGAATTTTGGACATGGACTTACATTTGAGTGCTCTTTTTAGCGTTCCTCCATCTACGTCCAGGCAAGAAGAAATTCCATTTTCAGCCCAGGTTCCAATTGAAAGCCTAGAGGTAAGGATGAGATCTGTGTCATATATGAATGACAATATTCGAATTTTCTTGCATGATCAAATGAAGTTTAACCCTCCCCAACTTTCTCCTAGAAAAACCTCTGTTTGGCTAGGAGATCTCTATTTTATGCGTGGAAAGTACGTCTCCCTTAATGAAAATTACAGTTAGATATTGGTACAGTACTAAAGTACATGTATGCTAAACTGATAACAGTAAGATTATTTACTTGCTCGGTTACCAAAGTTTTTCTTAATATTTACCATATAAATTGTGGCATCTACTTCAGGGTCACATTTCTTATGTCACTGATAACAATTACCAAGTCATACTGTACATGCTACTTTTTCTGTTCAGATCAATCCTCAAAGAAATACCCATTCTTCCAAGTGAGTGCACCTGCTATTTGAGGGTGGCGTTTACCCATAATTTTGCTTCTTTGCATGGTGTTTAAGCAAAGGAGTAATTTACAATTCTGCACTGAGGTGCTGCACTGCCAATTCATTCAGGACTGTAATGAAGCTTTTAGCACCATTTTGGACAAATACACACTGCATTAAATCAAAGTTCTGTTCACTACCTCTCAGAGTTAACCCTTTAAACTTTAAAAGTGACCAGCAACTAATTTCTCCTTACAATATCACCCTGAATCAAACAATGAGGTTACAAGAGTAAAGGGGATTATCACCAATTAAAGAAGCTCTTAATAGTTAAACAAATTCTCCTTGCCAGCACCTAAGGAAATGTGTAGAACAGTATGGACAATATGCATACTAATGTTCGGGTGTAAAGGGTTAAAGAGACCTTTGCTAAAATTAGATTGACAATTTTGGGCATAAAACATCATGCACAGAATGCCTCAATGATTGCACAATGCAGATCTAATAAAAATTCAGCAGCATGTCAACTTGTTGGTTTTCCACATAGAATGCAAAGAAAACAAAAAATGACTTTTCATTAGATGATTTCAGTAATAGTTTTGTATGTAATTTTAACTTTATTAATAAAAAAATTTGGGGATGCCACACATGCCTTTTTCCCAGAATTGGTAGAGATCTATAGTCTGGCAATAATAATATCTAATTCATGAAAAGGTAATGAAAATTCAGGTGAATGCTGTTTATTTTTCATTGGTTAGTTGCAGGGTAAACAAAATGAAAAGGAAAGAAGGTTAGTGTTACTCTCGTTAATTACTGTAGCACCACAAACAAACCTCAGGTTTGGACACCATGAATCGAAAAAAGACAAGCATTACATGCAAAAATACATAACATACCATGCTCCTGACCACATCAGATAATACTGAAGTAAACATAATAACACAAGGTACAAATGTAAAAGTCTACAAATAGCGTCATGATAATGTTTCATTAGCCTCTAAATATTAGCAACTATGTTACAATAATTATTTGCTTGTTAACTAAATATTTGGAAATGTACTTACAACTGTGCTCCCTTTCATGTTCCCTTAGATTCAGGCAAGCTGGACATGACATTCCATTCTTGGCCCACCCTGGAAGTAAGAATGTTTGTTTATTCATGAGAAGCAATGTTCAAACTTTCACACATTGTAAAGTGAAACCCCTATTAGGACAGTGATCTCTATTTACAAGTACCTGTACAGCACCTTTCCAAGGAGCTATAAATCTTTGCAATCCTTTTATAGTAATTGCCACTCCACTGCATGCTGGTAAAATATACCGAAGGATGTAACTCAGGGTAATTCAATATTGATTTGTACTTTCACTTAAATTCAGGACTATCACAGAGTCTTAGGTATGGTTTGCTTTGAATGTTGCGTGATTAGAAAAAATGCACAGTTGATTGTAATAAATAATCATTGGAATAAATAATCATTGGATCTGCATTGTTGATCTGTGTAAAAAGTGAGGATAAAAGAAACAAAAAGCAAAAAACGACATTTTCCAGATGCATGATTTCAATTCAAGTAATTCTCACAAGTCTGCAGATTAAGCTTGCCTTTCTATGTGTTGAAGCTTTAAAATATGTATACAAGACAGCAATTGAGAGGGTGGTGATGATTTTGCTGATGAATGATCCAAATTTCATTCTCCAGTTACAGGATGAAATAAGTGAATACCAAGGAAGGTGAGACTTATTGTAAAATCATACTTAAATCAGGTGATGATCTTTCCAGCTCAAGTTTACTCATGGTCTTATAGACAATATATGTTACACCAAAAATTTGAGTCAGATACAATGAAAATGTATGAAGTTCATATATTTTGAACTGTGGTATTAGATACATATGATGCATGATCCTCGCAGCAGATAGCGCTATTTAAGCAATAGCGAAAGTCAGACCTGAAAAAAATCAGGCCTGTATGGGATTCGAACCACTGACCTCTGCGATACTATTGCAGCGCTCTACCAATTGAGCTAACAAGCCAACTGGGAGCAGGCCGTTAAGTTGATTCGTAATAAGCCCGTGAAAGTGATAAATCAGATACAATGAAAATATATGAAGTTCATATATTTTGAACTGCGGTATTAGATACATATGATGCACGATCCTCGCAGTAGATATTTTCATTGTATCTGATTTATCACTTTCACGGGCTTATTACGAATCAACTTAACGGCCTGCTCCCAGTTGGCTTGTTAGCTCAATTGGTAGAGCGCTGCACTAGTATCGCAAGGGTCAGTGGTTTGAATCCCATACAGGCCTGATTTTTTTCAGGTCTGATTTTCGCTATTGCTTAAATAGCGCTATCTACTGCGAGGATCGTGCATCATATGTAAAAATTTGAGTGATACAACATTATCCTGACTGACTCTTTATCTATCAAATAGACGACTCTTTATTCATATCACATGAAAGTCCATGGGGGCTTCATGTCATATAAACCAAGAGCAAATACTCTTAGCTCACTGGCTTTATCGAAAATCTACTGGAAACTTGCAAATTAACAAAACAGGCTAAGGTTTTGAGTGAAAATTGATAAAAATAGGTTGCAATAATGAAAAGGCTTCTCTATGCATCTATTTATTTCATTTCTTGTCTAACTGAAGCTGCCCTTCACCAAAATAATAGCTGACAAGTTTCTTTTACATAGTATGACCACTGATAAAACTAAGTCAAGTTATCTGTTTTGCTCTTTTTTGGACAGCTCTCCGGCAGTATCATCTAAATTCTTTTGGCTTACAAAACATTCTGAAATTCAAAAGATTAAACATATTTGACAGAAATGAATACATGTGTGAAGTGAAATATAAATTCACTCAACTGTCCATATTTAAAAAGTGAAAATGACTCTTTTTAAACCTTGAAAAATACTAACTTCATATTTCACTGCTATATTTGTCTCCTGTGTAATCACTTTGACTTGAGTATTATCCAAATCTTTGTTTAAAAAAAAAATAAATAAAAACCTGAAGCAGCAGCTTCAGCTAAACAGTTCAAAGAATTGTTCAATCAGTGTCTGAATCATTTACATCAACCAGCGCCTGGTTGGCTCAAGTGGTAGAGCGCCAGACTGCCGTGTGGGAGGTTGAGGGTTCGAGCCCCAGATCAGACCAACACTCAGGGTCTTAAAACAAGTGAGGAGAGTGTGCTACCTTTCTATTCTACCGAGAAATGGATAGACATTCTAGTCTTCTTGGATAAGGACAAAAAAACCATAGGCCCAGTCTCCTGTATCTTCTCTGTACTGGTTAGGAGGGAACATTAAAGAACCCACACACTTATCGGAAAGAGTGGGGAACATAGCCCCCAGTGTTGTGGTCTGATAAGTTCATGCAAATTGTTAAATTCAGCTGGCTTTTAATTTTTCAATTTTGTCACCAATATTTTTCTGATACAACTTCACCAAACAGACAACCAAAGAGCAGTGCTTTTCACAGCATGCTAAAGAAAACCTGCTCAATATGCCAGCCATTCTTTTTGCTCACACCTCTGAGCAGATCCAAACTTTAGGCAATCTGAATGCTCTTGTTTTTTTCCTATTTTTGTACTAAATTACCCTTTTATGTACTAACTTGAAACCCATTTCTGCATCATGTTTCCTACATTTCTCTTAGCCAATAAGAATCAAGAATTTTTATTATTTGTATAAAAAAAGAAATTGAGGGAAAAAAAACAACAATAAAGGACCTGGAACTACACTTTGTTTTCCAATCAGTTTCTTTCAATTTCATGATATCAATTCTCTTAAAAAGGTTACCATAATAATGGTGCATGTGTAATCTTTCTTTATATGAATGCAAAATGTAGGATTAGGTAGAAATGGTCTGAAATTCCCTAAACCTGCAAACCACAAATCCATAAACATAATTGATGCTTCAAGGGGGGATACAGAAGACATATGCTTGATTCAAGTTTTATCAACAATAGTTATTGGTCCTCTTTATAGGCCATAAAACAAACAGCCCTCTGATAAAATGTGTATGCTAGATTCATAGTTATTTACAATACTATGAATATTTATGGTAATTTTCTTCAATCTAAATGGCTAAGAGAAATGTAGTTTTTAGGTGGCACAATACAGAGGAGAGGCAATTGATTGCAGAGAAGGGAAATTCGGTATACAAGAAGGTAACAACCTTTGGTTTTGAACCTTTTAAACAGCTAAAATAACTTAGAAAAAAAGTTTAAAAACTTTTACATGGATTGAACAGTTATTTTTCCCAAATGCTCCAAGGAATTTGCAGGTTTGAATCAATTATTTTTGCACATGATTCATATGTTTTGCCCCTACATAATTATACAAAACTCTGAAATTTTTGTGTTCGTAACATTCACCTATAATATTACGATTTTTCTCAAGCAATTTGGAATGAATAAGCCACTATAAATTTCTTCAAAAGTCTTTGAAAAAGGTACTTGTTTATTTCATCAAATAGTAAACAAACTCAGGAGTTATAGAACAACTGTAGAAATTCTTGTGTGCTCATAGGTTAAGAGACACAACCCTCAACAGTCCACGCTTTTGATATGTTTTGTACACCATTTGATACCAGTAACAAGTTATAATTAAACAACAAACATATGAAATACATATATATGAACTGCGGTTATGAAACGTATATGTGCACGATCCTTCGCAGTAAAGCACTATTTAAGCAATAGTGAAAATCAGACCTGATTGTGGGTCAACTGTCTCATTTGTCAAAAATAAACCAGTTATGTCTTAGCTTCGATGCCAGTTAATTGATGGTGTATTTTCCTCTTCTGTTGATCAAGTCATGCAATTTGTCGAAAACAAATGCTTCATTACGCCGACATGAAAAAACAACGTATACTATAACCTTACTGAACATATAAAAGACGTCAAATATGAATGTTCAAAACTTTGCAGTGAAACCACTCAACTGCACCTTGTGCTTTCACTTTTGTTTTGAACATTGTTCTCATTTCTTGGACAATGGAAAATTGCGGTCGATTTGTTAAATTACCTGTACATAATACTTTTCCAGATACCAACTGAGCTGAGAGAATACAGGTACACACAAGGTCGAATCCAAAATGCATCTAGGGCTTGGTTTCATGTTTCAACCTTTTCCACCCTTTAAACAGAACTCAAAGACAACAATCTAGCCTGTAAACCGCTTTAAACAGTCAACCATAAACGTCAACGATACGTTATCCGGGGTCAAGACGTTGAACATTTATGCGACCTTACTCCGAAGGTGTCGAGTGCACATTACACTTTTTTGATGTCGTTATCGCTGATTTAGCACTCTACCTTCTACTGATGAGATTGCTTCTAGGCAAAGATGTCATCGTTAAACTTTTCAAAGTCATCTCAACGCTGATAAAAGATGTCCTTGCAAGAGTTGGCTTAGGACCACTAGGATCTAAATCTTGAGTCCAGGGCCATACCGCTGGCAGGGAGCCAAATTGACCCGAGGCTCGGGATTGATAAGCACCAACGGACCGACCAGGACCAAGGAGGCGGTGTTCGCACACAGATTACATTGCATTGTGGTGGCGTTATTTTCAATTTGGCGGTAAAAGCGGCAGAAATCAGCAGATTTTGACTGAACATTCCGTAAAAGTTAGGCCGTTTCTTTTCCCTTTCACTATAGCTAAATATAATCTGATTTATTAAAAACTAGATCATTGGATAATGCAATTCAAGACTTTTTATTGGCTCAGCCATTATGGTATATGAGCCAATATACCATAATCTAATTTCTGTACATTGTTAAATCCGGTTTCTTTTCACAAAATAAGGTCGAGAAGATTCTTGGGGGCGTTTTTTTAAATAAAACAATTATTCCACTCTCACTTGTTGGATATGAGATGACTATAGCCAACTCGGCGCTACGCGCCTCGTTGGCTATCTATCATCTCATATCCAACGCGCGCTCATGGAATAATTGTTAAATATTCTGTATGTTTGGAAGTATTTTTCGTACGTATTGGTTGCGTATTCTATCGTTCTCAAGGACAACGCAAGCACTGTTTTTTAGCATATAATTTTGAGACCGGTTTTCAAGAAGGTCAAATTCGTTGTACGTCGTAGTTTGAAGCCTTTCAATGATTTGTATGGCCACTTTTATCCTTCTTCAACAGCTCTGACCAAACGCGCTCAAACGCACTCCGACGGTACAAATGTTTTATGCATTTTAAGTAATAGTGTTTGAGACCCTTTTATAGAACCATAATTAGTCCCCTCTACTAACTATGATAGAACGAAAAGGCCTATTGTTGCGTTTAGTGTGTTGCGTTACATAGCGTTACGCCAGGACATTTATTGTATGTATTCAATCGTGTTGTAAATCTACTTTCCCAAGAAACCTAAATTCATGATAGTCACCGCTCCTTTAAAGTCCAAGCGGTGCGTAGGTAGGGCATCAACTAGATTCCTTCGTCCGTTTCTTAGGTTTTCCGAAAATTGCGAAGTTTGCTCTGAGCTGATGTGCAACTGATCCTCAGTTTAAACAAGCTAGTCCTCCTGTAGGCAGATTTGAAACGCCTCTTTTCCTCTTCTTTCCCCAGGAGTCCAATATCCTAATGCTTGGGCCAGTTTGAAAAGCTCATTGTTGAAATCTTTCATGGTCATTATTGCAAGATTATTAGGGAGACAGCGTGCGTTCAGGCTTTGTAGCTTCCCCAGATCATGCATAGTCATTCGTCAATATTCTGATCCATAATGAAGTAAAGAGATCAGTCAGTACAACTTGGATCCTTATCCTTATCCTTAGTTTCCTGTGTCTTCATTGTTTAGAGACAGTACCCGGTCGATCACGATGTTGAGGAACAACGCCAACGAAGCAACCCTGTCTAACCTGTCGGAAACCGGACCAGTTAACATGGAAGCTCAGGTCAGAGCATCCCGCTGCGTAACTTTAGCCAGGAAAGAAAATACTTTATGTCACGGACTATATGTCTGAAGAATATCATGTAAGCTTCCTTTGTGCATGTCACTAAATGCTTTCCGGACTACCGATTTCCGTACAACAGGAGCTTTCATGTGTTTTCGGCATTGGCTGACAAATTCCATACTCGCACCTTTGATAATTTTATTAGGTTTTCACGCCAAATGATTGTAAATCACACAGTGGATTAAACAACAGTCTTTGTTTTCGAGACGTTCGGTATCGCTGTCAACCGATTTTGTGCTGCCTACGTGCAGATGGGTCGGTGAACCCTCCACGGCTTATATTGATAGGGATGTGGCCCAGAGTCTCGTAAAGTTTCTGAAAAGTCCACATCGCTGTCATATAAGTTTATGGCATTCGAGTCACTCTCTTCTGAAAAAACATCGTCCTCACATGAGCTGTGAAATGTTCAGCAGGCAACCGTGGACGATACTCCTACTCTTGTACGTTGGATCAGCGATGATCTGATCGGCCCAAAATAACGAATATGAAATATAAATATAGAGGCAAGACCGATACAACGTAGTTAAGTACTGCACTGCACCTGAAGAAGGCTGGTTTGGCCAGCCGAAATATAGTGCTCCGTCTTAAAATTTACTTATCTACGTTTTATCGGTCTTGCCTCTATATTTATATTTCACATGAGCCGCCTTATCAATATTCTACTGTGGAAACCGTGTTGCGCAATATTTTAGTTCCACCGCTTACGTCACGACTCCTCGCTACGTTTTATACAATATCATGATAATTTTGACTGTTGATATTTCGTATTTGTAAAAGGATATACATCTTGATGCCCATAAATTCGAACAATGGAAATAATAAATGGAGCACACGGATCAGTGAAGTACTCGTCGCGAAATACTCTTTGCCTCTCTGATTCTTAAACAAGGCAAATGATTCACTGTCTCTCTCTAGAAAAGGGTTCTACACCCTTTTTCTGCCAGACAGTCAGTATTCCTAAGAGTCCCTTATTGTTCATCTTTGAGTTCAAGTGCAAATCGTAGCAGCATCTCTTTATTGCGGAGCTGACGGATGAAATGGCGCAAGTTCTTGGCAAAATTCAATAACTTTGCGCAAGTTCTTGGAAAAATTCAATAACTTTGCTAGATGTCGAGGAAAGGTACCAATTTGTTAATGATAGTTGATCATCATAGAGTCCAAAAATCTGCACCCTTTCCGTTGACGTATCCCCTGTCTGAATCTTAGCAACCAAGATATTGCAGCAATTTTGTAGCCGTATGTAAATAAGGTCAGTCAATTAAGTTATGAGCAAATGTGAGTTTAGGTTTTCTAATTTTTCGCCAATGATTAACTAGATGTACATATGAAGGGAGACCCGTAAGGCAGGTAAACAACATCTCTTCCTATTACTACCGTTTTTGGATCGCTATATATGAAGCCCAAAACAGAATGACGAGTGCGAACTATGCCCTCGGGCTCAATCTAAATGCTTCAGCGATGATTCTGAACGTTTTAAGAAGAAAAAATATTCAATTGTAATTTTAGATTCGAAATAACAACTGTTGGCGAACAACCTAAGGGAGAGCTGTGTAGACTCTTGATTTCGTACAATCAATGTTTGTTGAGGTGGATATTCTATCAGGATGCTGATGTGCCCTTACATAAATATCAGTTTGGTGTCTGTGCTGTATTCGATTTACGTTTACATTAATTCAGCCTCGCTTCCGTTCATGATTCGATGTATAATCACTTCCGGTAATGGCGACGACACATGTTAGAAAATATTAAAAGTTCTGTGTTAGAATCCAAGAATATATCTCCGTTTCTCGTGCCATCCGAACACCACATGGTGTCAGGAGTGAACAAGAAGATATAAACTGTGTCCAGAACGGATATTTAGCGATCAGTGATCAGGAATTACGCGGAAATATGGCTACGAATCTTCCACCACCGAAAGCTCTTTGTCTATCGGGAAATGCAAGTGAGAATTTCAAGTTGTTCAAGCAGCAGTACGAATTATATGTGAACGCCATTGGATTATCTACTGCCAGTAAGGAAAGGAGAAGTGCTATACTGCTAAATCTCGCTGGTGAGGAGGCGCTGAAAATCTACAATGGCTTCACATGGGCTCCAGCTGTAGGTGACCCCGAAGGGGAGGAACATGTACCAGCAGAGGACAAACTGGATCCGGAATTAATTCTGGAGAAATTCCAGAGGTTCTGCACGCCGAAAACAAACGTTACTTATGAACGTTACAAGTTTCACAGGTATACGCAATCAGAAGGTGAGAGTTTCGATAATTTCTTATCACAAATTAACACTCTCGTGTCTACGTGTGCCTACGGTGAACTAAAGGACGATTTTGTCAGAGATAAGATCGTATTGGGTATAAATAGTGATAAGGTCAGAGCACGGCTGTTGAGAGATGGTGAACTGACTTTAGAAAAAGCGATAAATGAGTGTAGAGCAGAAGAATGTTCTGGAAGGTGGGCTCAGGATATAAAAGGAGAGACTTCTAAAGTGCAGGCAGTTCAACATAGGCGGAAAGGAGGCCCTCGTGACAAGGGACCACGTAGTAACGGGCAGCAAAGAAGTGCATCAAATTGCTCCCAGACATCGAATAGCCGGTCATGCCGGTGGTGTGGAAAGGAGGTGCACCCCAGAGAAAGATGCCCTGCAAAAGACAGTAAATGTAACAAGTGCAAACGCCCAGGACATTGGGGCAAGGTCTGCAGGAGTAGCAAAGGAAAAGGGTCTGTACAAGAGGTAGCAGAAGTGCAGTCTGACTCAGATGAGTACTACTTCTTAGGAAGCATCAGTGATGAAAGTTACTCTATTGAGAGTATCAACAACAGGAAACGCAGGAGTGCATGGTTTACGGAAGTCCAGGTGTCAGGTCAGAGCCTGAAATTTGCTGTTGATACTGGAGCAGATGTGACAGTCATTCCCAAAGCTGTGTATGATACACAGTTTTCACACTTCAATTTGCAGAAGCCTGACAGGCCTCTTAGTGGCCCAGATCAAAGCAACCTTTCAACTCTTGGATTCTTTACTGCAGAACTAAAGAAAGGTGATCAGACAATCACAGAGGATATATATGTGTTCCCCAAAGGCTCTCTATTGCTAGGTAGAGACGCTTGTGCAGATCTAGGTGTCGTTAAGTTCATTGGAAAAGTTACGTCAGATCCTATCCAGTCAGCGGAGTTCGGATCAATGTTCAAAGGCTTAGGAAAGCTAGAAGGAGAATATAAGATTAAGATCGAGCAAAACGCAGAGCCATACAGTGTGATGACTCCCAGGAGGATATCTATTCCACTACGTCCTCTAGCCAAAGCTGAACTTGACAAGCTTATCGAGCTAGATGTTATAGAACGGTGCACAGAACCATCGGAATGGTGTTCTCCTATGGTCGTGGTGCCTAAAGGAAATGGCAAAGTGAGGATCTGTGTGGATCTCATGAAGCTTAACGAAGTAGTGAAGAGAGAAAGAATCATGCTCCCCACAGTGGATTATACAATTGCTCTGATGGGAGGTGCTAAGGTTTTCTCTAAACTGGATGCCAATGCGGGCTTCCACCAAATCTGCTTGGATGAAGATTCAAGGAAACTGACCACGTTCATCTCACCATTTGGTCGATTTCGATACAAGCGAATTCCCTTCGGTATCAAATCTGGCCCTGAGAAGTTTCAGAGTGAGATCTACCGAATACTAGGTGGTCAACAAGGTGTGGTATGTCTCATGGATGACATTGTCGTGTTCGGAAAGAATCAGGAGGAACATGACGAGAGACTCGTACAGACATTAACACGGCTGAAAGCAGCAGGTGTCACCTTGAATAAGGATAAGTGCCAATTCAGCAAAAGCCAGATTGACTTTCTAGGTCATCGGATCGGAGTTAATGGTGTGGAAAGCTCTCCAGAGAAGGTTGAGGCTATATTGAAAATGCGTGCTCCAGAGAATGTGAGTGAGGTAAGAGGTCTGATGGGTACAGTGAACCAGCTCATGAAGTTTGTACCCAACCTTGCTACTATGACACAACCTCTACGTGAACTCTTGAGCTCTCACAGTGCATGGTGCTGGGGTCCAGCACAGGAACAGGCTTTTAAAGAGATTAAACAATGCTTGACGAGCAGCCCAGTGTTGCAAATATATGATCCTTCACTGGAGACCAAGGTGTCAGCAGATGCGTCTTCATACGGACTTGGCGGAGTGCTTTTGCAAAAGCACGGTGACAGGTGGGCGCCAGTGGCGTATGCGTCCAAAAGCCTTCTGGATGTAGAGAAAAGGTACGCCCAGATTGAGAAGGAGGCCTTAGCTAGTACCTTCGCATGTGAACGATTCACAGATTACATTCTGGGAAAGGATATTATACTTGAGACTGATCATAAGCCTCTTGTACCACTGCTATCCACGAAGGAGTTGGATCAACTACCCGTACGTATTCAACGAATGAGAATGAGGCTCATGAGATACTCGTTCACACCTGTTCATGTGCCAGGAAAACTGTTGTACACTGCCGACACGCTATCTCGTTCTCCAACACCAGCCAAATCAGGTGATTCATTTCATGAGGAAGTGAACTTATATGCTCATCAAGTCATAGCTGGAATGCCTATCAGTGATAGCAAATTAGATGATATTATGATCCATCAACAGGAGGATGAAGCATGCAGGCAAATTATGAACTATGTAGCTGAAGGTTGGCCTGAAAAACATAATGTCAAGGGTTTAGTCAGCCCTTATTTTGCTCATAGAGCAGAGCTGACAGTGGTTAAAGGGCTGTTGATGATGGGACCTCGAGTCGTTATACCATCGTCTATGAAATTGGAAGTCCTGGATAAGATCCACGATGGTCACCAAGGGATTGTCAAGTGCAAGGCATTGGCCAGAAACACAGTGTGGTGGCCAAGCATGATGAAGAATATAGAGGAGTTAATTGAAAACTGTCGCAAGTGTCAGTCTAACAGGAAAAATCCTCCAGAACCTCTAGTTCCTACCATGCTCCCACAACGACCATGGCAATACATAGCCACTGATGTCTATGAACTCAATAAAAGACTGTATTTAGTAATGATTGATTACTACTCCAGATGGATAGAGGTAGCTAGTCTGAGTTCAACTGCCTCAGCAGAGGTCATAGACAGGATGAAACGTGCATTTTCCAGATTCGGAATTCCAGATCAAGTAAAATCTGACAATGCCAGCTACTATACATCAAGGGAATTTAAGATGTTCACCTTAGATTACGGGTTTCGACATGTCACTAGCAGCCCAGGTCATGCTTCAGGCAACGGTGAAGCAGAGAGAGCAGTACAAACAGCTAAACGCCTCCTAGCTGGCTCTCAAGATCCTTATCTTGCTTTGCTACAGTATAGAGCGACACCATTGGCTAATGGTTATTCTCCAGCTGAGCTAATGATGTCAAGGAGGCTCAAAACCAAAGTGCCGGTGGCCCCGTCTCAGCTGTCCCCAAACCTTGTGCAGAATCATGCCCTACGTCAGTTTGAAGACAATCACAAAACCAAACAGAAGCTGCACTTCGACAGAAGGCATTCAGCGAGGCCTCTTGTTCCCTTAGAGAAGGGAGATGAAGTGATGGTACAAGACAGAGGACAGTCTGGAATAGTAGTGGAGAAGTGCACACCTCGTTCTTATGTGATCCATACGGACACTGGGTCATATAGAAGGAATAGAGTACAGATCAACAAGATACCACCCCCACCCCCAGCTGCAGCTACATCTCCAGCCAAACCCACATCGGTGCCAGTACCTCCATCACCTAAACTTCCTTCACCCCAAACAGCTAACACTGCAGAAGGAACTGGCACATCAAAAGTGTACACCAGATCTGGCCGTCAATCTAAGCCCTCATCTAGATTGAAGGATTATGTGCCATAAGTGAAGTTATACTTTCTGGCCAGATTTTCTCTGGTTTCTCAGACAGAAAGTCATAACTATGAACGCGTATTCTAGTGTGTGTGAGACTTAGTGCAGAGACAAATGACAATAGTTACCCAGGATGTGTTTCTTAACAAAATGATGATTACTTGAGGACATTTGATTGACGTTGTTTTAATTTTGAATTTCACGCTAGATAAGAAACAAGTATGTCTAAGTAAGTTTCTCTTTCATTATCTTAAAGGGGGAGATGTGCTGTATTCGATTTACGTTTACATTAATTCAGCCTCGCTTCCGTTCATGATTCGATGTATAATCACTTCCGGTAATGGCGACGACACATGTTAGAAAATATTAAAAGTTCTGTGTTAGAATCCAAGAATATATCTCCGTTTCTCGTGCCATCCGAACACCACAGTGTCATAACATTAAATTAACGAAAATAGTCGGTGATTTCTTACTTGCTGAGCGAGCAATATAGCTTTGCCTTACTCCTTTTATGTAAATGGGTAGAATTGGTGGTAGAGATAATAACCGTCAAACAGCCATGTCAAGGCCGCAGAAAAGAGTTCTGTTCGAAAATTAACTCAGAAATACGACTTATCAGGTAGGATACAACGCACGCACTATCAAATAAAAACTGGAGACTTAAAAGGTTTGCTTAACTCTTTAAGACTGTCAGATAATAATGCGCTTTCTTTTGCTCCCAGGCATAGAAATGTTTCTCGGAAAGGGAACCTGCTGTGCAGCTGATCTTTGCAGCAAGTCGGGCATTTGTTAAGAAGAGGACTCTGATATCTACCTTATCATCATTGAAAGAGACGGTTGAAATCGTGTGACTCCACCAGTTAGCAATAACCTTTAGTTTTTTAATAAGATTCTATCGATTTGCCTCCATTTACTACAGAGCTTATGCTAGACTTAAAACCAGATTAGTGAGTGAGCCAAGTCTTGGTCGGCACTTGGGCATGCGGCTCAGACATCTTTCCAATTGTTAATTAGCCTTACCAGTGGCTCGGAACGAAAGTTTGCGTGCAGCAGCACTTCAAGCAGATTAACTAAAAGATTTTGATTCCTACCTTCATTTCCACTGTATTGCTTCAACAGCATATCTCTCTAAATTTACCATACTGTCAATAAATGATCATGGATGCTGATTACAGGACATTCACTGATTCTTGGTAAGGCACGGCGTTTATCCATACTGAGTATAGCTGCACAATGAAACAACTGCGGGCAATTTTTTTCTTCTTGAATCGAAACAATATGGCCTTCACGCCGGGCTGGCGCGCGCTGTGAAGCGGAACTTTGCCGCCCGCTGTTGTTTGAAATTGAACAGCGGAGATACGAATAAAAGTATAAAACAGTTCAATCAATCAATCAATCAATTTATTTATTTATTTGTTAGCAAGACAATATTATCACAGTCCTAGGTGACCCGCAATTAGCAAGCTATTCTAGGCGGGCCACCCTTCTAAAACAAGTGCTGTCTCTGCTAATGATCACATACGATACAATTAAACAAAGATAATCATTAAATAAAAATACAATTGTTAAATAAAATAAAATAAAATTAAGTCCGTTGAATAATTCAGTTTTTTCACCAGTTTTCAAAATGGCGGTCCAAAATGCTATTTTGAACGCCACTGAGGCTCTGCGTCCACTACGTAATGAAGTCGATAAGTTTAAAGAGGAAGTGAAAACAGCTCTCACTTCAATTTTTGAAAAACACTGTGTGGGCCAAAGCTCTTTGAAACGAGCTAAGATGTCACAAATTCCAGCGTCAGCACTCCTCGAAGGAGAAGTAAAGATGTGGCTAAAGATGCTCCATAGGCGCCTCAGTCCAAGAATGAAGGCCCGAAGCAGTTGGACCGTAGAGTTTAAACGGGCGATGTCCTCGGAAATATTCTCCTTAATTTTACAGTGTTAAAAAGGCCCGTTCCGCTTATGGTATTTCGTACAAAGAAGAAAAACACACAGATGTCATCTACTATCACCGAGAGAACAGACTTATTCGAGATTTTGGCAACTTATCCGAGCTAAACAACGACTCAGTTCGAGAATTCTTGACGAAGAAGAGTAAAGGAATAAGTAAAGGAACTTCAAAAGTTTCCATAAGTTCTGAAACTCCTTTCACCATCACATTTACCAAGAGGACACAGCAAGTGGTGGTGAAAGCCCACTACAAATTCACCAATGAATTTGGCTACATCTTTTCGTAGGCATATACAAGTCATGAAAACTAAACAAAATGGAGTATATTCCAGGCTGTTTGTAATTATAAGTTGTCCTAACATTATGCACTCAGCTGATTTGAAGTTTCTTACCTTCCCTTAATTGTATTCCACTCTGCACAGTTACCAATAAATCATATTAAAATACCATAGACTTGCATTATCAATATTGGAAACAATGTTGGAATGCCATTCAGTTTGATTTGTTTTGTTGGGTCAAATTTTAATCAAAACCACACAACAGAAGGGTGATCAAAGTGTAATTTATTCAAACACTATCTTAAAGGTCCTATCTGCTACCAATACAATACATCATAATATAATCTCAAGTCAACAGTGATTTTGAGTCAGACTGTGTACAGATTTAGCATTAATTACAAAAGCTGTGGAGCAATCTTTCCATCCTTAACACTATGCTCTATAAATTTCATGATTGGGTCCCCACAAAAACAGCACTTAGCATCCTCAGGACATGCTTTTAACAGACCACAATAACAATAAGATGGATCACTGAATATCCTTTCTGGGATGTAGGCTACATTTTTGCATGCAGATTCTGGCTGCTGAAAACCATGCTGAGGCAGCCAAATCAGCATCACATATTCATGTCTAAATATTTCAACCCATCTCTTTTGATATGTTGTATTTTCACTTAATTTTTTCAGAAACACATGCTTTGCTTCTCGCCCTTCCATTGTTACCATTCCCAACCCCTGCCCATACTTTTCAAGCATTTGACGACAATGAGTGGGGACAATGTGACCCAATGTCCAGACAGTAGGATTGACAGACCTTGGCAAAAACATTGAATTTACTTTAAAATACTCATAGCAGGCAATAGAAAGCTGATCAATCTGGTCTAATGTTATCTCGAATCTATTAAAGAGAGAAACACAGTCTCTCAGCCTCACACCTGAGTAAGCTAAAGCAAGAACTGTTTGACGTTCTTTCCTGGAGTCACTTTCACAGCTAAGCCACTTGATTAATCTCATGAAATTATGACAAAAACAACGGGAATCTTTTCCAGTAAATCTATAATGCAAATCAGCTCCAGACCCTTGAGTTTCATTGAACCATTGTTTTGTCTTGTTTGCAAGGCGCCTGGTCTTTACTTCTGTTTGTAAAGCTGTAATTACTCTTGTGAAAGGGCTATCAGATGGGACCTCTGAAAACTTTTTACAATCAGCTGGCAACTTAGATTTTCTTATAGCTTCTGTCAAAACTGCTTTAAAAAAGTACTGCCAAGCATTGTTCTTCAGATGAAGGGGTTCCACGTGAGCTTTATCAATATAAGAACCTAAAAGAGGCAAAAATTCTTGTCTACTACTTTGTTTGGCAATGAAATCTGTGATTTTAGATCTCTTTGTCTTCACAGAAATTTTTTCAAGTGCTACTCTTTTTTTAAATGCTTCAACCTTGTTGACAACATTTACTCTTTGCTGGTAATTCCATGGCTTCCACTTGTTTGACCTGTCAGTTCCAAATGTACCCTTCACATCCCTACAATCAGCTAATGAAACATTTGCAAAGGGCGAGAAATACTTAGCGCTAATAGTCAATTCACCTGCCAACATGGCAAGCATCTTCATGTCATTTGGCAATTCCTCCAGCTTAAACCTAAATTTAATGTCTTCAAATTCATACTCGGTTCTTTCTAACTCTGCAATTTGTGGTAATAATGACCTCACATATTTCTTTGTAACAGGAGAACTTTCATCACAGTTGGCACCAAAAATTAGAAAGTTATCATAACTTGATGCCACCCTTCTTCCAACATTGAGGAAGCTGACCAAGAAAGAACATGCACTCTCATTCTTGCCAAATGGGCATCCATCACCACCAAGAGCAATTTGAAAAGTGCCTGTTGATTCTGTAAAGCCTTTAAAGCTTTGTTTTATATTCTTAGAGAGATAAAATTTGGCAAGCGTTGGAAGGTGTTGTCTTAAGTCTCTATATGCACCATTCACTGGGTTTTCAGTTTCTAAGCCCTCTAGATAGTCTAGGTCAATTTCATGAACAGTTCCAATATCAATCTTTTTTAACTGTTCCACAAGGTTACTATACGTGAGAAGCTTTGGTACCTTACAGCCTTTACAAATTGAAATGCTTGTTCTTTTCCCTGGTTTACTTTCATTTGATTTCATTGAAAGCACCAGTCTAACACTTTTGTACTTTCGTTTGCCCATTACACCACTTGCATAATATGTTGCAATACTTCGTATAATGTTGTCATTTGACTTTTCAAATTTTAAAACATTTTTCTTAAATTCTTTGGAAACTACTCTATCAGTCAACTGCTTGTTCCCTGTCACATAACTTGTGAGAGTATCCAGTTTGCATCTTTTCTGCAAAGTGTCAAACAATCCCTCAAAAGTAGCTGAAGAATGTTCATTTGTGCTTCCATGAATTCTGGCAGCAGCTTCAATGGTCTCATGCCTCCTTTTCCTTGCAATTATTGGTCCCAATGTTGATTGTCCATCAGCTAGTGCAGTAGGGCTTCTTGTTCGTGCCTGAGATACCTGTCCCTCATGTGTCTAAAAATATCACTAACTCATTAGACACTGGGTAGTAACACATTTATTAAAACAAGAAGTGGTTCAATGAGACCAAAATTGTAAACATTATAGATCTGAACACAACAATTGTATCTCGCCATATCTTACATTTGATATTTTGATGTTTATAGTTTAGAGACACCATCATTTATGACAGTCTTCTGACTGACCAAATGAACACAGGCACACACTCAGGTTTCTTGCCCAGGCACTGGCATAGAAGCCTGGCACTGGCTGTCATTCTGGTACTGGCTCTGTGTTAAGTGGCCAGTCCACCAAAATTTAACTTGTAAAAATAATTTTTCTTCTCACAAAATTGAATATGTTTCCATTAATGTTTTTATCAAAAATTGGCATAAAATTGTATCTATCCACTCATTAATGAAAATCTACAGTCAGAAGTTGTGCACAGCAGTTTTTTGCAGCACAATTACCGGTACTGGTAAAACAACCACAATGAGGAATCAAGAGTATACTCACAGTAATATTTTCAAACTCATTTGTTATGTCCCTGCATCGTTTCCTTACTGCGGCCAACTGAAAGCATCAATTAAACATGTCATCTCTTATGCACTGATTGGTTAATTCTTAAAGTTCATATAAAGTTCAAACAGATAAAAAAGCTGGGGGGTGTTAACAAATATTTGTGTAGGGAGGTACAGGGGGATGCACAAACCATTACCCAGTTTATAAATAAAATTGTTGTTATTATTATCATTATTATTATTATTTTTAATTTCCTACCTTGTCAAAATTGAAATACAAGCCTCCCTGTACTCGCACTTCCACCACTTGCCTAAAATACCTTGATACAAATTCTCTAATATTCGAAATATAAAACATTCTCAAAGCACCACTACTAGTTTACGTTAAAACGACAAATTAAATATGTTATCTCGCCTTTTCCTGGGTTCGTTGGACTTTTTTGTATTCTGCCTGTAGCTTGCGATTTTCATTAACAGCTTTCTCTCTTGCAACCTTCCGATCTTTCATGTAGTGAGCCAAGTTAAAGCGCGTGTTCTTTTTGGGCGGCATCCTAAATATTAACTCATTAAAAACTAAGAAAAGAATGCAAAATTAGGAAAACAAAATTTAATCATAGAGTTCTAGTCAAGGCTTTGAAGTTTCTCTTCGTAACAAAATTTTTCGGATAAGAATAAATATTTAAAAGACTATCCGGGCCAAAAATACCATACGAACGACAAGAAAACCTTACCTTCCCTTTTACTGTATCTTCTGCTGTCTCTTTGCACGCGAACATCGAAGAAAGTATTGCATGTTTGGTATCGAAATGACGGGCAAACTTGTTTACTTTCATCAAATTTGAGCTTTGGCGCCTTCGGACTAACCCAAGGACCGCTCGGAGGCATTTTTCGACGGGCATTGAACTCAGTTCCAGTCTTCTCTAAGAAACACACGGTCACAGACGCCATATTAGTAGACAATGATTGTTCCGCTTCATAGCGCGCGCCAGCCCGGCGTGCTTCGTCGTCTCAATGTTGTGAATAACGTCATCAAAACTAAATCAGTGATCAATCAACAGGGTTTGAAGGTCAAGGAGGCTAGCCAGCATGCGCATGGCTGTCACTTCCGTTTTGCTTTGTACGTCGGCGCTCAGGTGTCAATGTGGGTGATGGTTTTTACAGTTAACTGTTAACAATTTGGCCATTTTACGGTAAATGGCTAATATTTTTCTATTGCGGTTAAAAAAAACTTACCGATAGCCTAAACTAAGTTAAAATTTGTCAGTTTTTACACCCAACGGCTAAATTTTTGCCAGTAACCCTACTGAGACCCTCTTATCTTGGTAATCTGAAACATGCCGTGACAATTCTCACAATTCTCATTTTTGTACTTTGTGGTTACTGCCTCCTAATAGGGGGCGAAGTCAGAAATGTTGTCCAGATGATCGGCAGGAGTGAGGGAGCGAATGATCGTAATAATAGAGTTCCGATCTTGACCCAATTTTGACTCGATCTTTCCCAGTGCTACCTATTGCATTTTTTTTGGAGTATCTTAATAGTGCGACATTCGCACTCGATACACAGTTGAATTCTCTCCTTTTGTGATTTCTGGATTATAGCCATTAGCAAATCGTCTTTTCATCGTGCGCGATTTAGAACAGAAGTTTTGCGAGCAAAAATATCTTAAAAGGTGAGATCGGTGCATCATAAATCTCAGAGGAAATCTTTTTCTTTGAGGAGAGAGCATTTTACCTTTCAGATCAGCAAATAATATCCAACGATATAATCTTTTGAGTTCTTACCGTGCGTGGCAATACAAAAGACGACAAATATCTCAAAATAATTTCACAATGGCATCCACCGACGCATTACTGTATAGCCTGAGAAAAGCAGCCGCCTTTCGCTCCCTTCGTTTCCCCGTTTCCTCGTTTCCTCGTTTCTTTCGCTAGGTAACGAAGGGAGCGAAAGGACGGTTGCTATTCTCAGGCTAATTACTGTAGCACTAGAACTTTTTTGTTTGTTTAGTGAAAAGTCTGTCAACAAGTAGAGTAAAATAAATAGGACCCCCAATTTAAAAAACTTGCCAATTTTTTTGCAAATCGCCAAATGTTCCCCATTCTTCTAAGAACCCAATGTCCTTCCCCGAGGGCCACCAAATTTTGGCAAAAAAAACAGTCATTTTCTTTAACCATTTAGCTGTCATCGTGTGAAAGATATATCTGGATAAAATTTCTTTAGGAAATAATAATTGGGGAGTGCGATAACAGACATTGCAGGACTGATTCAGTTCCACGTCCATCCGTGACCCTTTTACTTTCTAGGGAAACGAATTTATGCTCCGCTTTTATTCAAATGTCTGTTATTCGCATCCCGGGTCCGGTTATGCTGGCAGCAATTTAGAGAACATGTGGCTTAAACGAGAGATAATCCTTCCGTTGCAGGTATTTAGCCAGCTCAAGTGGCGCAAGCGTCAACCAAAACGCAAAAGATCAGCTGGAAAAAGGGATCCCTTCCGCCATAGCAATGCGCATGATATTTTCCCTCTTCTTTTTAGAGTGAGATGGCTTTGTGGTTGACATATGAATCAATCAGTGCAGTTTTGGTAAAAAATTTTGCCAATTTCTGGTTTGCCAAAAATTGGAAAATATTTGAATTTGCTCATGTGCGACCCGACCTTTTTCCTCTCAGAAATATCTTAATCACTGAGCGTGATCTGTACATCATGTAAGCTTAGAACAGAATTATCTTTTTCTGAAAAGAGAGCATTTTGCAGTTTGAATCAGTGACTTTTGCCGAAAAGGGCCGCTAAATTTGCGAAGCGAGCAAGCTGCGAAGTACGATGCCCTGCGTTATTCAACTGGACGATAGAACGGAGGAACGGTGGGTCGGTGAAGTTGCGGAACATCTTAAAGGCCGGGCTAAACTAGGAAACTTTGTTTCGGAAACATTGTTTCCTGTTATGTTTCCAGGGGTGGCTAAATTATCGGGAAACAAACAAAATGTTTTGCAGCCCCAGTGGCTAAACGAGGAAACATTGTTTCGGAAAACAAATGAGCTACGCATGCGTGTATGAATAAACTGACTTCGAGGAAGTCTGGGGATCATGGTATATTCACATTTTCATTGTATCAAAGCCCTTTGTGGCATTCTGCACAATAATAAGGAACTTCAGCATCTTGTACCACCTTCAAGAGGGGTGGTACACATCGCTTGTTTGTTGACCGGACTTCTTTTTTCTTTGCAGGACCTGTTCCCTTCTAAATTGTGACCTGATAGTTTTCCACTTGCTCTTGTAATCCTCCCGGCTGATATCATATTTTTCTGTAATCAGTAGATCGATTTGCGAATACGCCACCTCGTTACTGTCCCTGTTCATGTAGTCCTTATGACCCACGTCCCAGAGACAACGCCTTTCCTCATACAGCGTAATTAGCATTTCGATCTCTTCATCTTTCCAATTCCTTTCCCTTTCTTTGAGTGCGACCTGCTTGAATTTCTTCGCAGTCAGCCATTTTAACTGTTGTCTGCTCGCCGTTGCTATCACGGAAGCATTTTTCAATACGCGAACGGCACTGGAAACTAATCAAGATTGTTTTCATCGTGGCTAAACTGGGAAACATATGTTGCGGACGCAAAATTTGTGTCCGGGAAACAAAAATGGTTTTTCTAGAGGAAAAACCATTTTTGTTTCCGAGCAGCAAAATTTGTTTCCGCAACATATATTTCCCACGCGGCTAAACTGGGAAACATTTGCCTTCGCAACGTTTCCGCAACAAAGTTTCCTTGGTTAGCCAGGCCTAAGACGCGAAATGACAGAATATTATTGCCAATACTATTATCTGTCACCATTTAGTCATTGGTTCAGTAAATGTCAATTGGAAAATAAATTTTGAATCATCTTTCCCTTGTGAAACAGGGTACTCATAAATATATTAAAACCCTAACCGCCTCCCGGTTAGCTCAATTGGTTAGAGCGCTGGATTGTGTTGTGCGGGAGGTCGAGGGTTCGAGCCCCGGCCGGACCGATACTCATGGTCTTAAAATAAGCGATGAGAGTTTACCTTTCTATGAACAAAAAAAGGGAATGATATTCTAGTCTTCTGGGATAAGGACGAATAAAATCCGTAGGCCCCGTCTCCTGTAGGGTTAAGTGTAGGAGACGTAAATTTCCCACGTACGAGATTACTGTGTAGCGGATGTCCTGCCCTGGGGTGGAATGGGTGGGAATTGGCCCTGAAAAACCCCATTGGGAGTGGTCAACTAATGTATTTATGTATGTATATATGGATTGCGGCAGGTTTTCATTTAGCATGTAAGACAAATATATTCTGAGACACTTCCTTCTATAATTATCATAAAACCTCTAGTTCTTTTAATGCTATAAAAAAGTGTTTTACCATTAGCCACATGCACATGTCCAAGGATACGAGAGACCGATTTTGAATTTTGTACACCAGTGGCTGATTTTAGATTTTGGACCCTGCTGGCCGATTTTAGATTTTGTACACTAGTGGCCAATTTTAGATTTTGGAGACTGGTGGCCTCTTCGCTTTTGGACATTAGTGGCCGATTTTGGATTTAGACGCTAGTGACGTTATTTCCTTTCCCGACTACAATACTAGCTAGTCCAAAAAGTACTTCATCACTGACGTAGAGATTCCATCTGATCTGATTCATTACAGTAGGGAGCTGAAGTTGACGTATGGTGTGTCAGGTCCTATAGCTTGACGACGGTACAAGTCTACGTTTTTGAACACTGCGCAAGTACTCTCAATCGTTTATGAACGCTGTGGCAAGGAGCAGTAAGATACATTCAAAGATCAAATTTTATTTAGGACTTATTGTTTTTTCAAGAGACTCGTCGTGTCCCTCAAATTCGTCAGGCAAAATAACCTTTCCACGCACTGCTAGAAGTTTGCAGTGAACTTCTGAGAGAGTAAGCCTGCCTTGTCCTTCGTAATATCTGCTCCGACAGTCCTCTGTCTCACTGGTCTGTGAGCCATCTATTCACTCTTTGACACTTCCCTTCCCTTGAAAATTGTCTTAGAAAGTAAATGGACAGACTGAAAATATGTACAACATTGAACAATAGACTAGGGCACTGGGTATGGAGATAAAGAAGCCAAGGTGAGTATAGCACTCGGCCGCCCACTTTGTGATCCTCTTGAGGGACTCCTTCGAGATGTTACCCGAGTCCTAAGCATATAGCCAGGCGGTGTGCGCACCCTGATTGCGCTGCATCATGGTCGTATATACTAGTATATACGAAAAATCGCGAAAGCAACTACTAGTTCGTATTAAAAGAATTTAAACAAATGTGCATCGAAATTACCCGACAGTTTAAACCGGACGCCCTACATCGCTTGCACGTGAGACACCCCTGAAGGTGCACGGTAACCTGTGTCTTAAGTTCCCTTAGGCATTCTCGTAGTCCGACACTAGCAGTATCGATGTAGTACTAAAGATCTTCTGTAACTCCTAGTGAGTATATTTTTGAAGGCCTTTTGGCTGGTAGTCAAACTTAACCGAAGATTCAAAAAGTAGCTGAAAAGTGAGAAGAAACAAATTTAGAACGATACAGTAAAAGGTACTTTCTTATCAATTTCCTCCAGCAATAGTTTCCTCCAAAAAACAATGTGCGGGTCATCGCATCTGTTGTCTTTTGTTTCAACTTTCTCTTATTGTTTCTGATCCCTTTAACTGATCCATAAACTTGACTTCATCCTTCCTTTAAGGTGGGTGGCTGCTTCATGTTCGATTGGGAATGCTCTGGATTTCAGATGCCTTCAAAAAGCCTGACACGAAAGTAAAAAGTGAGAACGATGCGCGTTACCATTTCTGAAAGTCAGTAGTTACACTTACAAGGCTTTTAGGACTTCTATCAATGTAGCCATTGTTGTGTGTTTTGTACTGTGTAATACCTAGCCTGCTAACAGGCCCTCATTGCTTGCGTTTCAGCCCGAGCGTTTCTTCGCCCGCGGGAAATTATAAGGCCTTGAGCAACGGAAGCCGGTGAGAGATCTGTAAGGGATCTACCAGACTCCCGGTAAATTTCTACCCGACTCGCTTCAAATTTTCCCGCGGGTGGAGGAAAGCGCGTTCTGCAGCGCTAACAGCGAGGACCTGCTCGCACGGTATGTAATACCTAAATGTGTAATGGAATCATAAACTCTAGATATCATTTTTATACCATATCTTAAGTCGTTGGGGTTTCATTCAACCCGTCACTGAGTTTCGAAATGATTCATTTTTCTATTTTTAATCCTAACCATTTACAGTAGGGATAGACAGGGTTATTTAAAGAAAAGAAGTCTTTATTACACCCAACACTATCATTCCACTTGTAAACATAAATGGCAGAATTTTTTCCTTTTTCAGTATGGTTCGAAAAGAAGAGAACACTAGCCCAGCTCGACCACTTTCAATGGTTAAGTTATCGTATGTTAAATGTATTGATTTTCTACGAGATGAACTTAGCACTATTCCTACTGACGGTACGAATGAAAAAATATTAGCTAAGGGTACTATTTTAAAACTACAACGGTTATTGCAGTTATCAGTTATCCCTTTCATTTAAAAGTTTCGTTCGATTTTCATCGGAAAACGCCCCCAACAAAACTAAATTCGGCAGTTTAACGTCCTTCAGGCGGGAGGGGTGGGGAAGGGGAGGGGAAGGGGGAAGGGGAGGGGAAGGGGGGAAGGGAGGGGGCCGTTGCATTTTTGAGAAGTGTCAGTTTATGAATAACCCTTTAATTCACGCACCTCCCTGCCTCCAAGAAAGTAACCCACGAACGAGCTCGGTAAGTCTGAAGCAATGGTCCAAAACTTATAAAAAAAGGCGTTCATATTTTCATATCTCTAAAGAGGTTTGCTATGAAAGTTTGTTGCAAAGTTTCGTCATCACAAAACTAATGAAGTAGTAAGTATAATCATAAGTTTTCCAGTGTCCCTGGAGAGGCATTTGAGGTAACCACAATCGATACGAGAGGTAAACAAGAAGCAAGGAAGGCCACAAGAGCTTCAACCTGTGAGCTAAGAGAACGGGCTTTGGCGTGGGGACTACGAGAAGCAAAAAATCGACTCAGTCTTTGAGCAGTCAGGCAGATCAACCCTGTCTAAGTGATATAATTCTTCAGGAATTTGTTCAAGATTCTTAATCATCACAAGCAAGCCTACGATGATTTATATTAGGTTAGTAGATAACATCCACCAGTTCTTGTAACATTCATCACTCTTAATTCATCACTTGTCAGTTTAGTGCAAGACTTCATGTCTCTCTACAGACGTAGAAATTATTTTATCTAGGCTTCATCTTACAGACAGTCGCGACGATATGATTGACCAACCAAATCAAACTACCGCCGCCTGCTGTATTTGCATGGCACATAAAACCCCAATCATCGTCTGTTTAGCATGCTTCTTGACCTCAACACAGCTGTCTAAAAGTCTGTGCATGTGCGAATGTTGCAATAACTAAATTGCTGCGCACGAGTTACAAACAACCACTCAAGCCAACAAGACGTTTGTTTTAGAGGCGTTTAACTATTTTGGTAATGCTTAAAACAAAACGGTGAATCAACGGGATACCCGTTTTGCAAACGATCTGAGCTCAAAAAATTCACTGTCGTCGTTTTCCCTACTTTACTTTTTACAGTTTTCTAAGGCCTCAAATTTCAGCAGTTGTTTATCATGTTTTCCAACGAATTTTTGCGCGGGAAAGGGGAAAACGGACATGCACTTGATCCCCTCGCTGTATTTCAGACCCCGCGGAAAGTATTTTGTGTTTTGATCGCTGTATTATAAACTTGTGTTCGAACCTCGACGAACAGCAGAGGCACATTGTCTATGTACGTTTCATGAAATTGTTTCTCGCAAGTAACTGTTGGTATGCACTTGCTCCGCGCGTACGCCTCTGTTTCCCGCCAGTTTTTGGACAAACGCAGGGAAGCGGAGCAAGAATTACTATGACGCGTGCGTTTCAGTTGGTAATTATTCTTATTTTAACATTGCGTTACTTAGGTGGAGATACAAAACTTTGATAATGGCTCTGTAGTATGTGGAAGAAAGTCACAATCGTGATGGGTATTGCGCCATGTACGGAGGCAAAGGTGCAAAGACATCTTCAGTTTTTGAATGCAATGCGTGAAAGGATGAGGAAATGTAACTTAAACCAGTCAAACTTTTGGGCTCCCTGTTAAACTGTAAGTTATCGAATGAAGATTGCTGGCCAATTCCAACTCCTTCCTCCACTGGTTAGGTGAGTCAGTAATTTCTGAATGAAAACTATATTAATTTATCCTTTCACCTATGCATTAAAATAAATACACACTTATCAACTTTATTTTCAACCCTTTAAACTACAAGCGTTGCGACAATTCGACGGTCTAACAAGACTCTTTAAGACAGGTCACACACAAAAAAGAACTTGTACAACTGATAGTATCGGTGACGACAAAAGTAAAAGTTGTTTCCAGAGCCTGTATTCCCTAGCAACAAGACTGAATAAAATGAGATAACCAAAATAATGAAGTGAGTTTTAAGAACCCTGTTATGATGTCATACTGTTGCAAAAGGGGTAATGACAATCATTTGGGAGAAACTATGAGGCCTTTACATCATACACCCCCCAAAGTATGACTTGAAAATTTTATTTTTCCCTCCAATGAAGGATGTGACATGACAAAGAAACTGAAATGGTCAAGAAATGGATTTACGATAAAATAGTAATTGACAAGGCAGTAGTTGTGTACGATCCACACAGGTTCAGAGAGTTTTGCAAACCAGCAGGGGCAACAAAGTTATTTGACCTTATTCTGGGTTCTGTAAGAAGTTCTCGCCGTTCAACAAACCGCCTACGCCTTAACTTGTAGGGGTTGTTTTAACATTTATAATTTGTGCTCCTGCCTCAGCTAGACATGCAATCCCCTTCAAATGGACCTGCTCTGTATCTAGATCTCAGGAGCAAACAGATAAATAAAGAAGGGACTGTAACAGAACATATCATGGGGCACGCTTGTCCCGGAAGAGCTGTTCACAGGGTAATGCACAGTGTGTGTCTCATTTCAAATCCTTTGCAGATTTCATAACCATAGCTAAAGACTGTGAATGGCTAATAGTGCTAAGAGTTGATTATTCCACAGACATTCACCAAAAAAGGCCACAGGAGGAAAATTGTAACGAAAATGGTGTGTACTAGAGTTGTTAAAGCGTTCCAAAATATACAAGGTGTACCTGTAACAGTACCTTAACAGTTTGTACACATGACCGAAATGGTATAGGCATTGAATCATGCCTAGGACTTATAACCGCTGCATCGTCCATACACGATACCAGTAACTGGTACGCCTCAGTGATGCCAGACTGGCTCACAAAAGCATTTTGTAATCCTGAGCTTGAGAGATACAGAATCAGCAATCATCATATTCGATCGCTGCTGACCGTTTTAGAGCCTACAGTCTTGCAGCCCCAAGAGCGGGACTAAAAAGGAGAATTAAAATCGAATTTCCTTATATAAAAAAAATGAGTGAACGAAATTAACCTCCAAGACTTTATCTTACTCTTCTACAGCTCACTGGAAACAATGCAAAAAATTACCAATTTTAGGCTTCAGTTCCAATAAAGTTTATTAGCGCTCATCCTGTATTTTCAGACACTCCTCCGGAACATGACATAATTTTAACTTATCACCCATATTATTTTCCAATGACATCAGGTACCACTGACAATCTCTTGAACAACAGCATGCCACAAGAAACATCACAGCCATCCATTCTGTCTATAATACCAACTATTGGTTCACTTAACATCTCCTTCAACAGCAGAGAACATAGAGTTAATTCATATTATCCATTTTTCAAAGTAGTATATGAAACCATTTTCCCAAGTCTAACGAATTTGGCAAATAAACCCAAACCCTGGGTTACTCTGATTTTTCGAGCTCGTGAATGGTGGTTGAACGCTTCAAAGCACCACTTACTGGGATTAACATGTGTTCTCACTGGAAAAAAGATGGTTCACAACTGTCTAACCTACTCAGGATTAACATAACCATCTTGGATGAATCCTGTGGAAAGCACCTAAAGCATACTCCGTTCACAGACAAAAAGTTCTGATGCTGCTTATGAAGTTAGGTGGAGGGCAAAGTCTATTTTCTCGTCAAAGGATAAAAAGTCCCACTACAGGTCAATTTTCACTACACCGAAGCAGTTTTCTTTCTCTCTTAAGCAACTTTGCTTTTTAAAAGTACGATGTGCCCAAGTACTGCCCTCTATGTTAATATATCCAGGGCAGGGTCAATTCTCCTCAAACAACAGATGCAACACAAGGGTTTCCAACTCGTGTCACACAGCCAACAATGTCCCCCCGCAAAAAAAAAAAAAAGTAGACTGCTGTTTTACCCTTGGGATATCACTGACATCAAGCCAGATCAAAGAAAACAACGTGACTTACCTTAGTACAACATTTCCAACCAGGATAAGAATTGGACAGTCTTGCATAGTTGCTTTCACTTATCCCGTGATGTTTGCCTTGATGAAGACCGTTCATATCCACTGAGTAAGGAGTTTCTAAAAAAAGGAAGTAAAACTACTTGGTGAGACAAGCAAAAAAAAAGGAATTCTGCATCCTGCATTCAGCATGCATAAAACTGAATCCCGAATTGATCACAGTAATGAAACATCTGCTGTGCCAACAGATTCTTAACCTGAAATCACTGGGGTAAGAGAAAATGAGAGGGAGGAAATTAACAGGGTCGTGAGACAGCTAAACAATAAGCTAAACAACGTTAAAGAACCCACTCACGAGATTACTTTGATGTGGTCTGAACTACTTACTGGGCCCACAGTAATTGGCGCAAGCTGTTGCAGAGTCCCTGCCTGTCGGCGAAGCTAATAAATTAACTCAAATTAAATTAATTAAACAACCTTAATCCAGCAACTCAACCACCCACCTCTTCCAACCTGGACCAAAGTCAAACTCATTACCAAACTGCACCCCTACCCAACAAGGCACCTCCCCATTGTAGGAAATGTCACCATCCTGTTTGTGGACACAAAAGATGAAAAAAACATGTACTGTTAGTGATGACACAAGTTGCTTGAATTGCCCTTTTTTTATGGCACACAGCAAACCAGCATGAGAGCAGTCAGATTACGTGCAACCATCAATTAGCTCCATTACAAAAACAAGATTCCCAGACTTCTTTTCACATAACTGCCACTATTGCATAATTTCTTGATGTAAATGAGTGGCTACTGCCCTCACACATTTGCCAGTCATCCATAGATGGAGATTGATTAGCAGTAATGCCTGCACTGTAGTTGTGATACTTGCTGCGATTAATTGACTGAAACGAACTCTTCAAATTTCCCAACAGTTAGAAGACCTCGACTTATACTATGAGGCTTCTAGCTAGTTCCAGGCCATGTCAGAATACTCAAACTGGTAACTAGTGAGCACATGCGTAGAGATATTGTTTGTGTTTAACCACAGCATGGTGCCACAAGGCTTGATCACAGATCAGAGTAGGTTCTAATACTTCTTCTGACGTACACAATTTTCCAGTTCACCAGCTTCCAAATAATGCATTATCAGCCAAATTGTTGACCAATCAAAAAAAAAGGTGCAACTGGGGCCCTGCCTCTACAAGAAAACTTTCCCTTCCACTGATAGATGTTGCCTCGGGTCAAGAGAAGAATCACATTGAAGCATTCCTTTTATGAACCCTAAGAGAACCATGATCACCAGAAACATGAACATTTGCTTATTCATAAGTAATTTTTTGATATCATCATTCACTGTTTTCAAAACATTTTATCAGTTTCAATTTTTGCCTACTCAACAAAAAATACCCCGATTTTGCCCCACCTTGATTAGTTTGTTTTCCCTGGACCTTTGCAACCAAGATGCAGCCATCCACAATTTTAATAATTATAACAAAGCTGAACTACCTTTTAATGATAAAAGCATGACCTGGCTTTTTCTTTACTTTCAGGACATCGATGGATGTAGGGGGAGTTAATGCAAGCATTCGGGAGGTTATAAAGGTAAGAAGGATTTTAAGCAACAAGGCGCTTGCTTATTATGCAAAGAGCTTAATGTAAAGGACAGTGATTGAGCATAGCCAACTGGTCCCTAAAGGGTGGGTTGTTAACAGCTCTGTTCAAAGCCCAGGGGTAGGAAGGTTAGGTTCTAAAACACCTTAATCAATTTGAGTTGTCCGACACTGTTTTGTATGATTGGCAGTCAGGCTTGTGCCCCACCATAGCTCAGCCAATGGCTGAGCACACCTGGCTGGAGGATGGTTGAGTGTCAAAAGCAGAGGTCTAGGAGATATGAGGGGCAATCGACTCAGGGACTTTGAGTTGAGTTTGCACCACTCGCAAGTATGGTTTGGCAAATCCAGTCAGAGCTTAGCGTCACATGCATGTAACGCCCATTCATCCAGGTGAAGGACGAAAGTGTGGGTAAAGGACAGAAAAAAATCTTGTCTTACTCTTCACTCATAAGTTATTGTATTTTCAACTACAGAGAGGACGCCTTTCAATGGATGCGTCTGATGGATTATAACTGGTGCTGTAAAATGATAAAAGCAGAGTGATTGTGGCAAAAGGAAGAATGACAGGATACTGGAAATAATCTGGCAGTTGACACATATTGTAAATCCAAACCATACCAAATGACAATTCTATCTGTAATAAACTATTTATAATTTTTCCAGAGCTTCAACATCCAGGTGTCAAGTGACCAACACTAACTCCTATACAATTAACTTTGATGTAGCCATTTCTTGGTCTCGTTTTAGATAAAATTAATTTAATGAAAAATCCCTTATTCATGAGTTGAGGTAATTTAGTAGCTTTTACACACAAAAAAAATTAGTCCATGCCTATGTACTACTTGTATCAGCAATAGTATATTTCATGCGATCAGCTTTTGGTGGATATCAGTAATGTGAGCAGTGTAATACTAATGAGATTGTAAATTAGATAAAAATGGAGTCAAGGACTGCATGTCACTACTTGTATAGCACAACTTTTACAGTTTTGAAAAGAACAACAGTTTGTTTAATGACGCTAGAAGGAAAAGTTGCAGAATATTTTCTCACATGTAAAACAGAAAAACTGCCGCATCCCACGTATTTACGAGCACCATGTTCCACAAGAGAAAGATGATTCAAATTTAATTTCATTGATTTGTGCTTAAAATTAAACAAAGCGTTAAAGTTGAAAATTGTTACATTTTTTTAAAAATGTTGACCCTCACACTAACATTAGGATATTTAACAACTCTCCATGATTACCTTCCATTACTGAGAGTTTCTAACTCTTCAACTTCAATATTACAAGTATCCAAGCACAATTAATTAATTTTGTAGGGTTGCTGACAAAGACGGACAGGACCTTTAATCTTTGGTGTCTTAATCATATGGTTCTCACTTGCGTAGCATATTCCTTTTTTTAAATTAAAAATCATTAATATCCTTAAATTCACAAATTGCAACAAATAGAATCATCTGTCGTTCAAACAAAAAAGGAAGGAAACGAAAAACCCACGAAAGTTCTGGAGTTGAAATTTACAAACAGTCGAGGAAAGATAGTCTTGTTCACGCACCGCGTTCTTGAGAGAGATAATGTAACGGGTTGCGTGACCAAACAACTGCTCCTACGAAGACTAGGACACTGATACCCAACAATAATATTGCTACTTGTAGTATCAGCCAAGTTGAAATTGTAAATTGGCCACCGTAAAGAGTTAAAAAATTGACTTTTCGCGCGTTAGCCCTTCGTCAGAGCGAATGAATAATATTGTTACTAAATAATAAAAATACTTACAACGCTTTCGAGTCCATGATAACTCCGATACAACTTCAGGGTCTTATAATAGGGAAGCACTGACGATAAAAGTAACAATAACTTTTGATTGTCTACATCTCCACCAGTCTGAAACAGAAGGATATTACACGACAATCATTGACCTAATTGCAAGTAGACGACATTTTAGTCATTCTGTTAGCATGAGTAAAAAGTGCGCGGAAATTAGTTTAGAAACGTGGCCGATCCTTTGGTACGTAAACCCGTTATATGTTCCGATATACCCTGGGTATTCTACATTTAGGAAAAGGTGAAATACAGGTGAAATTGCTGAATCATTGTCGATCCAATGACGATATGCGAAAGGGAAAGTCCCTCACAGTCTAAATACATGATATTTGCATGTTTCAGATGGTTAACCCACAACAAAACAAGAGATTCTTTCCGATTAAATAACGAGGACTAGAAAATTAAAACAAACGGTCGTGCTAGCGTTCCGATGCGTAATCTGAAGGTCTGAGGTTCGATTCCTCATGGGAACTCAGAATATCTTCTTTTTCTCATGTTCGTGACAAGACGAAAAAACATCTCTCTCAATTTCGTTACCAAGCTAAAATTAACCATCTTTCCTATTCTATTTACAAACATAACGCTATCGACATTGCTGATCCTGGCAGTATGTAGGACGTGTGTCATATATGAATTTCGTAATGGCCTTGGTATCCGGTCTTTTTGTCGAAGAGTCTTTTCCTCCTAAGTCTTAAGTCCATTCGTCCAATATCAGGTCTTTTCGTCAAAGTTATAACATTGTTTTAAAAGAAGCTGTAACGAGATATATTTTATTAAATCGTGACAAAAATAAAGACTTGCCATTTGATTATTTCGCGCGAAAGAAATGAGAATATTAGGCTTGTTGTTAAGCGTCTATAAGACGTAATAGACAACTAAGTGTCCGACATAACGAACAACATAGTCCAACATGATAAACAAATAAAACTAAGCCAAAAATGACCCCAAATATATAAGCATCGTCTCTGCGTATTTATCGTAATTCACGACGTTGAACTCGTAAACGAGAGTCCGTAACTAAAGCTATCAGAACCAACATGGCAACGGCTCGCACTAAGAAGTTCTTCATATATCCTTATCTAGCCTTCAAAAAGTTATTTAATTACTTCACGAAAAGACTTAACACCTAGACAAACAGACTTAGACGAAAAAACTTTTGGACAAAAAGACCGTAATTCATGGGCCTTGTACACCGTTGAGTTTCTGTGGCCTTAGGGGTAGAGTATAGGAGCACGGAATACGATGGTCTGAAGTTCGGTTCCTCAAGGGGACTCAGAATATTTTCTCTGTTACATGCTCGTGACAAGACCATAAGCGTCTTTCTCAATTTCTTTATTGACTTAACATTGACCACCTCTTATCCTATTTTCCTGATGACGATGTTTTCAGACATCTCTGGCTGTAAGTCAACGATTCCTTAATTACAAATCCCTCTCGGATACTGAAAAATTCTAAAGGCTGATGAATATCAACCTTTACATCTTCATTCGTTTCCGAGTTAGGTCGAATAACGTATCGCGCTGACCCTTTCATTGGCGGTTCCTTGACTCAAGTCAGGCGTTGATATGCGTAAATATTTTCAAATTTTCCCGTTTATAAACGAAAACAAACGCGTCGTTTTCTTGGATTCGATTGTTTTCCCAGTAACATCCAGTAACATCGCATCCAGTAACACCTACGCAGTCATTCACAACTACAGTGGAAGTGAAGTGACAATTCCCCATTTCAAAAACGAGTGGGGGAGTGGGTCGAGTTCAGCGCGCAAGTTAGTCTGGGATCGTTACTCGGGAGACAAATCTATAGTAAACAAAGATTTGTGTCCCGAGTAACGATCCCAGAAAAACTTGCGCGGCGAACTCGACCCACTCCCCCACTCGTTTTTGAAGTGAAAAGACGTCATCATAAGTTAAAAATACGATTCCCGCCATTTCAGTGGGCACGACACCACTCCCAGTAACCTTTGCCAAATAACACGCGCAAAACCAATCTTATTCCACACGTGTTGAAGAATACAAGGACGCAGGTAACCGCTCCTTTTCTTGACTTAAGCATAAAGTAGGTAAAAGCGTAAATTAAACTTCTAGAAGAATTGTAAAACCGGAACGAAAATAACAAAGCAAAAGTTGCTAGAAACCAGGGACTGTCACCTTCAAAGTAACACCCCACAGCGAGTACTAACTACTGAATACAAATGCGTATAGAACGTGTCTCGAGGACTAATGCAAAAAGCCTACTTTAAACCCAGGAGTACGAATATAGGTGATTCTACTACGTGTGACTTTAAGGCGCAAACTGAAACGTTGTCTCATTTCACAGAACACTGTGCAGAATGGACGAAAGGATACAAAGACAAAACGTTAGTATTGACCTACTTTTTTTAGATTTGATAAGCGTTATAAGATTTTCCACTCTGAAGGAGAAATATGGTTAAAGACTAATTTACAGTGCGTTTCTTGACTTGAAAAGCACGTACATTTTGTACATTCAAAACGATCGGATTGAAGATAACATGGCGCACGATACACTCGAACATAATATATTCATAAAAAAGTGTTGTGCTTGTCCCTTTACAATTTACAGTGAGGGGTGTGCAGTCCAGTGGTCATTGCGCTGGACTCTGGGTCACATGGCCCGAGTTCAAGTCCTGGCTGGGGCTCGACGCTGTGTCCTTAAGCAAGACGCTTCACTCACATTGCTTCGTCTTCTCGGATAGGACGTAAAGCCGGAGGTCCCGTCTTCTGCATCTATCAATTAGTTAATTTCGGCAGGGGGACGTTAAAGAACCCACATCACGAGATTACTGTGACGTGGTCTGGCCTGTTTACTGGGAATTGCCTGGGGGGAGGGGGCATCTTCAACTTCCTTTGATTCGTTGTAAACTGCTACAAGCAGTCTGGCAAAGTCCCCTGTACAGTGTTGTAAGAATGGCCCTGAAAAGCCCCATGCGGAGTGGTCATCTAACCCACCCACCCAACCATCCACCCGTCCGTCCATCCACCCGTCCGTCCATCCGTCCGTCCATCCGTCCGTCCGTCCGTCCGTCCATCCGTCCATCCATCCAATTATGATAAAGTATTATCGTTTGTCTCACGATATGGTCACTCACGATGTGATTCACATCATAAGTGACCATATCGTGAGACAAACGATAATACTTTATTATTAAAATGCATTCAGTAAGCAATACAGTAAACACAATTATGCAGAAATCCTTGGCAAACTGAACCAGATAACTGAACACACGTGTCTCAAATTGACAAAGATAAATACATCGTAACACTTACTGGCACATTAAAACCAAATTACAAAGCTTTAAAATAAAACAATGCTATTTTTGTCGTCAATACATGTAGGTCCAGCAACAGCAAGCTGTGCGGTAAGTTCACTTTATCCTTCAAGTCTATGGGTAGTTAAATTTCTTTGGCTAAGCATAAACGGATTCTGTTAGTATTTTGTACAAGTTCAGACTGACAAAGGAACATAAAGATTACTTTGTAAACATGCAGTTGCATCACTTTCATTAAAGCACGATACTGTATGCTTGGCCAGCACAATATGCTAATGAGAGGTACTTAAGCATGTAGCAATTCTGTAGCAAAACCTCTTAGAGCTTTACACCACTGGTAATGGAGTTAATTAAAAATGTATCTGGCTTCTACGGTCTCCAGAAGCAAATACATGTACCAAAATTCTTCAGACCTTGCTACTGTACAATGTTATTGTATATGTGGCTTCACTAAGTGGTTAAATAAGACTTGGCATATTGCACTGTTGCACACAGCCATGAGTGTGATTTTTCCTTAATCTTTACCCAAGTACAAGGAAACTATTAATTAAAAGTACAACTTATTTTACCACCAGCTTTAGGTTGAGACACAAGATATATGTGATAACAAAATACAAAGTTAACATTTTTTGAACAACAAGACTTGCATGTAGTATTACAACAATTCATAGTAATATGACCACCTCAATTGTGTACTTACCTAGCTTTTTTCCCAATTATTTCCTCACAGACTGCAAGCCTCCAGGACAATACTCTCCAGTACTCCCATACAAAGCCTTGATGGAGATGTAAGAAAATTAATCAATTAATTAAGGCTAGCTTTCAAATGAAAGTTTAGTTGGAAAACATGTTTGTAGAATGAACAAAAGACAAATTTAGCGACTAATAACTGCATAAATATAATGGGGAACAGATTATTAAACAGATGATCAGAAGTCCAAGAACAGCATGAAAAAATTATGCAACCAAGCTCAAATGATTCTATCTACCAAAAAATCACTGACAAGTGAGTCTGATATGACTTATTGGACTGTAATTACTCATAACATTCAAATCATGGTCCTCTTGTAGTGCCATAAGAAAGATTACGAAGCACAGTTTGACTGTAATTTATGGCACATAATTAATGCTGCAATGTATTCATATACTGTACTATCCAACCCTTCCTCTTCCTCTTCCCCCATTTTCTTGGAGATGGCCACCTCCTGAGAGTGACCACAAATCCAAATCATTACAATTTGGCTAATTTCTACCAAACTACTATAGAGCAGTTAGAAACTCTGGCTTTCAAATGAAAGTTTAGTCAGAAAACATGTTTGTAGAATAAACAAGGCAAATTTTGCAACTAATATGTGCATAAATATAATGGGAAGACAGATTATCAAACAGATGATTAGAAGTCCAAGAACAACATGAAAAATGCAACCATGCTCTGACGATTCTAACCACCAATAAACCACTGACAAGTGAGTCAGATACGACTGATTGAACTGTAATTACTCATAACATTCAAATGCATGGTCCTCTTTTAGTGCCCCAAGAAAGAATACAAACACCAATTTGACTGTAATTTATGGCACATAATTAATGTAACAATGTATTATATACTGTACTGTCCAACCCTTCCTCTTCCTCTTCCGCCATTTTTTTCCGAGATGGCCACCTCAAGTGAATGACCACACATCCTATTTCTACCAAACTACAACCAAACTACTATAGGGCAGCAATACTGGTTCAAGTTGGGTGACAAGACCTTTACTAGCCTAACATGGCTTGACACTAAGGTGGCCAACTAGCCACAGACTAGTAGAAATTCAGTTTTGACCAGTGGTTTTCAATTTCCACTTGCCAGTTTGGCTAGTAAACAAACCATTATTGTCGTAACATCTAAGCTGTCACTGACCAATTGATTAGTAACATGGAAAGTTAGTGTCAAGCCCTGCCTAATAAGGCAACAACATCTATTATTTACCATTGACCACCAAGTTATCAGCAGCAACACTGTCCTAGCTCAACTTAGAAGTTGTCATGGGTACAAAGACATTTCACAATTACTGGTGACAAAAATAATCTGAGGATTACATTTGGACCCCTACATTAACCCATAGTAAGCAACTAGGGACTTCATGAAACCACAGGCTATTTTCTCTGGGGTGGCAAGGCTGCTCTGATGGAAGATGTAATTGTCCCTGAGATGCATGCTGTAGTCCCATGGACTTCTGCTTCATTTAGAACTGGTGGTTTATCTGTTCCTTTCCAGAACAGTAGTTTACCAAACCATCCCTACAAGTATAACTACTCAGATCATGGCAGAGTGGTGTGCCAATGCACCCAAGACAGAGGGAGATATATTCCTGTCGTGTAAGTGAAAATTTTAACCAATAACTTATGATTATAAACCTTATTGCTTGACCTATTTTATAGCTCAAGTGTCTCAATTCAAGACCCTCTGATAGTTTCATGGTAGATAAGCATTCTGGATATTGCCAAATTCAGCCATTTTCAATGTCCTATGTAAAGATATAGGTGAGACCAGTTGTTGCATAAAAAGGGATGTTTCAAATGCATTTGTTACAAGCCTAAGGGAAAAAGTTTTATGTCAGTGCAATTGAACACATAAAGCAATACATGCTCTCATTGGCATGTATTGCTAGATCTTAGAGAAGCTTAAAGACCACCTTTACATGACAACCCCCATATGTATTAAAAGTATAACACTCTGCTTATTGAAGTGATCAAACAGCATAGCATGGCCTACCATTTTTCTGCATCTGATATGAAAACATATAAATCGAAATTGAATGGTGATAAATCAGAGGTCCTATATCTTAGTGCTTGTCATGAGCCCTTGGTTACAATAAGTTCAATCTTTGTCAGTACTAATTGCATAGCTGCATCTGAAGCTGCCAGGAATATTGGCATTGGTTTGAATTTCTAGTATCAACTGACAAACTGATTACTTCTAGTTGTAAATTGGCATTTTATCCTTTACGTAGTATAACTAAAATATGAAAGGTCAATTCCCTTCAGAATTACAAGACATTGATTCACGCCTTTATAACATCAAAATAGACTATTGTAATTCTCTCCTGACTGGTCATTCACAACCCCTAACAAGTACATGTGCTAAGAAAGAAGACAGCATTGCACCTGTATTAGGAGAATCCCTAAAGCTTCCACTAGCTGCATGCATTGATTTTTAAAATTCTACCTTTAACATGCAAACCTTTTAATGAAACAGTTCCTATTTATTTCCATGAACTTTAATACCATTTATTACTTGGGCTTTCTGAAGGAAACACCTGAGGTATAAATTCGGCTTCATTTTTATTTTCTTTTTTTTTGGCATTCAGTCACAAAACGCAGTTCCACTACAGTGCATGCGTGAATTGTATGCGCATGCATAGAATGAACCCTAGGGTGCATGGTGGTTGAGGCAAGAAAGCAAAGGCTGCCTTCACAGACAATTCCTTGCTTGATGTACGCGAAAGAAATTCGATGGATATTATGCTCAACATACATAGAAAGTCACACACCACTATCAGTAGACACACACTAAAACTTGTGGAGCATTTTGGGAATGGGTCAGTCCGCGAACTTTGAGAGATCAATTTACGAGCGATCCTTTACGATCGAGTGAACCTTCTATCGAGGAATATCAAGCAGAACCTGCTATATCAAACGAGCTATCTCATTATGTTTACATGTAAATACAACCGTGTATTTAGACGTGATCGAGAACCCAGTAGAAACCAGAAGCTGCTCTGAAACATCTCAGAAAAAAGGGCAGAAAACTGAAGGAATTTGTTTATGAGCGTATTCGTCCAAGCATACCGAGTTCCTTGTGGTTACATTGTTATGTGAAGGTTAGAAGAGTTACTAAGAATGTTTGTAAGCTTAATACGAGGAGGGCAAGATTAAATAAAATTACACAACATGAGAAGAAGTATTTTTCGAATTGTTCTGTGAGGGTATATCAAAGGATAAGCTCTTTGATTTACAATAACAAACAAGGAATCAATTCTCCTAATGATCTCGTCTCAATAATCAATATTGGAAATCAGTTGTATTCAAGTTTGTCTCAGTTAACCAGACAATCATTTTTAATGCAGACAGAATTACCCACACTTTTAAATAAGACTGACTATGAACTTCAATACAGTGAAAGTTACACTGGAGATATTCATCAAGAAACTACAATAGAAGGATATCAGTACTATACCTCCTTAGATAGAGCCTTTCAATCACTTACATCCAAAAATTTCAACAATTTTGTCTTGACAATAGGTTGTACTGCAGTAGCTATCTATTGTAAAGGCAATATTGACTTGTAAAAATTCTATTCTCGTGCAAGGGATATTTATGGTGGAAGCCATTCTCAAGGTACATGTGTGCTGCTTGAAGTATCATCACTGAATAGCTTAGTACATTATTTTCAGAGTATACATAACAATGATATATTTGAGTTGAAAGGGGTTAAAAGTGATAAAGTTCAAAATAGTGCCCATTGTCGGTCATGCCTGTGAAACCAGAAAGTTCAATGTGAATTGTGCTGTGGCTGTCTATTCACTCTGCTACTCCGTAATAAAATCATGTAGTTATTGGAATTCAAACAGCTTATCTAATGTTATTCAGTATGGCAAAAGATTATGAAAATTCATCTTTGAACAAGTATTTACTGTCAGATGATTTGCCAAAAACCGATGTTTGTGGAACTGAAGTAAGTTTAGATCTTAAAAGTGATTACAGTGAAGGAATATTGTCTGATTCAGTTGACAGCACATCAATTCTCAAAAATCCTGTAAGAAATAATAGTTGAATGCACACGGTTTTTGATGTGGTTTTCAGATTTTTGTATGACATGTATTTTTAAACCCCACAAAAAGGTCAAAATTTGTGTATTCCCTCTTGGCATGTAAAGAAAGTCAAATGCCTCTAATTGAAAATACTGAAACTGTAAGTAGCACTGCTTCTCTTGTTGTGGCCATCAGCAGTATTAAAATATTCAGAGATTTTTCTATTAGAAACAATATGAACTATTGAACAGTAATATTGCTTCAATCTATTGATTTCTGACAACTCTCCTTGGGTGAACATTTGGCAACAAACTATGACTTGGTAGCAATAATAGATAAAAAAATTCCCTTCTCCTTGCAGTTAAAGACAAATACATTACCTACTCAAGGTTTGTAAAAGCCTTGAAAGTCTTCAGAGATGCTTGAATTTAAAAATGAAAAACTCAAGGCCTTGAAAGTACTAGAATTTGAGGACTAAGGTTTGACTTTTGCAATGCTTTTTCTTTAGCAATTTTCAAGTTGAAAATTACAGTACTTTCATGGAAAAGCTGAGAAATAATAATAAATAATTTTAAAATTGCTTATGCAAACCTTTCCAAAAGTGGTCCCTTCAATTTTCTAAAACTTGGCCTTCAAAGTCATTGAAAAGTCCTTGAATTTTAACCTTTGGCATCTACAAGAACTTACTCAAAATTAGTTGGATTGTTGTCTAGTACTATAACAACATTCATTACACTCCATCAGACAAAAATAAACACAAGTAGACTTATTCGTGACTGGCAACGATGAAATTGCGTGACAACAGTAACAATGGCAAAAGGGCAGTCCCCAAAAGATAACTCCAGCTGTGCGATATTGAAAGCCCGAGTTCATGCAGATATGCGGCTAGTTCCTTTAAAGAATTGGACTCCTCCTTTCTTGTAACAACAAGATGCAACCTTATGATGGTAATCCTAGAGGCTAAATTGCACATTTTTTATTGCCATTATTTTTTCTCAGCTCAAAGATATCTAGGTTACAGAAACACATGTGTAACATTATAATTCCAGAAAAACTGACCACTTCAAGTGATGACCTTGGAAAGTTTCAATTATATAGCAGTTTTTGCAGGAAAAAAATGCATGTTGCAAGAACAATTGGAACAGGCTAATTGTTAAGGACCTGTGATATATTCAGAGTGAGCCTTGAAAAAATCCTTGCAAAGTTCTTTGTAAAGATCCTCCAAAGACAAAACAAGCATCTTTCAAAGATGACTAAAGGATCCTATCAAGGATCCTTTGAGGATCCTTATTGAGATCTTTGCCAGGATCCTCAAAGATTTATCAGGATCTTTCAAGGAACTCAAACAAGATCCTTGCAATATCTTAGCAAAGATTCTTTGAGGTCTTCAAAGAAAAAATGAGGATATTTCAAAGATCTTAAAAGGATCCTTTCAGACATCTTAAGATCTTTGCTACAATTCTAAGGGATATGAACAGGATCTTAAGGAAAACCTCTCAGGATCTGTGCAAGATAAGCTATGCAAGAATATTTCAATATCCTCAAGGATTTCCCGAGGATGAGTTCTTAAAAAGATCCATTTAGGATCATTACGGATCTTCCCTATTCTTGCCAAGATCTTTAAGGATCTTTTATTTTCTTGCCAAGATCTAAGAAGGACCTTCAGCATTCTTGACAAGATCACTGATGATCCAGACAAAGATTTTCTCCAAGGTTATTAACAAGACTTAAAACTTGGTACAAATAAACTTCATTTGTAAACAATTTTCTTTGTTGGGAATATTTCAAGTCCCTTCAAAGAAGAGAACTGCAGTGCGGTGGGTTATCTGTTTTTTTTTTGGTTGAAAATGATATTTCTCGACATATATTTGTTTCCTTTAACTTTTTATTCGATACTTCCACAGAATTTTAGGTATTTCTGGTTCAAATCAACTAGCCAATACTTCTTAATATGGAAGTAAATCTCTAAAATAATTTAAAACAGTGAGTTTAAACTACACTCATTGAAATATCAAATTTCACAATTTCCTTTGAATCTCACAGCATGAAATTGTTTTCCAGATAACCTATATTCAACTAGGTTATCTAAAAGATAGTAATGCTGTGGCACAGTCTGTTGATAGTGACAGTTTTCGCAGTGATTCATCTACCTGTGCGTTCCAAGACTTACATTGAGAAATGTATCTCTGAAGTTATTTTCTGTGGGAAAGTAAGTATACTTGAAAACAAAGAAAATAGCAGGCACACAGAAAAAAAAATATTGCCTTTTGTAACGCAATCTCATCCGGCTTTACCAAACCTCAAGAACATACAGATGGGGAAATGACATCTTGAAACTGACCCTTACACATTGCAAAGGAAAGTCATTAAGAGATATCCTAATAAGAGCTTAACTTTGAGGGCAGAAAGTTAAAAGCAGATCGACACCTCTTAATGATAGACTACATTTTGCTTTCCAGCTTACTTGCGTTTCAATTAACACAAAGTGGAGTTATTCATTTCAACCAAGTGACTCCTTTCATTGCTCTAATTCAACTGTACTTCACTCGGTGATCAGGATAGTAGATTTACCATATAATACGAGCAGGATTAGCTAATTTGCCTTTACTTGGGAAAGAAGATTGACAACACAATTGAGTACAAAAAGGAAATGTGTTTACAGTGGTAACACTATGTAATGCAATACACTAAACAGAACAAATGACCACTCTGGTTAAATGCAATGCATTCTGGTAAAGTGATAAATTTGCACCCCCCCTATATTCTTCTTAAATCCTGATTTTGTTGCTGCTTGCTTGCTACACTCACTGCCCAGTAATAAAGTTCAGACATGAAAATATGATCAAGTTTAGAGTGATGTCTTGACAAAGTTGATAAAAGTGAATTTGGAGAAAAAATGTGCAATTTAGGACTACCTTGGACATATCCTCAAAGGGCATTTTTATATATTTTATCAGTTATGTGGAACTCTCTTCCAGAGCATAAGAGGAGCTGCGAGTCATTGAATGTAGGATTAAGACCTTTTATTTTTACATTTGTATAATTCTGTGTTTTCACTCATGTGACCATTTTCTTAGCAACCGTTGCTATCCGCCACATTGGTGGACATTCTACACGTATCTGTGAGCATAATACAAACGCGTCCGAGCAAATTCTATCGATATATCTGATTTATATTACTATGGTTCTCTGTTTAATGGTCAATTGCCACTCTAGGAGTATTTGAGATAAAGGAATTTCTTTTTTCATGTTCCTATTGTCTTAAAAAAACAAGCAGAGATGGCAGAAGAGCTTTTAATCGAGAGAAGACGGAAATGGCTTGCCACCATTAGCTGTGATGAGTTGACAAAAGAAATTCTATGTAATGGTAGAGTTTGTAGCCGTCACTTTGTTACAGGAAAAGCAGCAGCTGCGTGCAACAAGTTTAACATCAACTGGGTGCCTACATTGAATTAAGGACGCAACAAATGGCCCATAAACGAACAAGAGAGCGAACTGCAAGCAGCACGAAGCAAACGAGCTAAGGTGCGAGGTAAAAGGCCACATGAAATAGTGCTCCTTCAATCAGCTGCAAAGCTGTTATATAGATCTGGTATAGCTGCAATGTTTCTACTTTTCAGTATAAACTGATCGGCAGATGGGGGTTTCAATGAAAGTATCACAGATTTTTTTGTGGCCTTGTTTATTTTATCGAAAAATGCATTCATTTCCCTTTCGGTAGGAGTAATGTTTATAAACAGTGACTTTGACGTACTTGAAACATTGTTTACAGAAACACCATTGATACTATCATCCAATTCTTGTTTTAGTTCACATCAATAGCAGCATATGTGACCTCATCTACATCATTTGAGATCAACCAAGTACATTTGACTTGAGTGCACGAAAATTTGCCGTGAATGCGACTCCATGCCTCAATATAAAATAAAACACTCCCTACACGTGACCAACATTCGGAAAGTCCAGCTTTACAACCTAAACAATGAGCTGAAACAATCGTTCCTTCCATGTTGTTGATAATCCATATCAACAAAGGCGACTCATTCATTCGATGTGAATGTCGCACCTTTCCGAGCAATACAAACATCTTGCTGATAACTTTTCCCTGTACGCATGTAATAAATCCTGAAACCATTTGGTTGT
This sequence comes from Stylophora pistillata, assembly GCF_964205215.1. Lineage (NCBI taxonomy): Eukaryota > Metazoa > Cnidaria > Anthozoa > Scleractinia > Pocilloporidae > Stylophora > Stylophora pistillata. The sequence continues at coordinate 26,447,012 of NC_142528.1, forward strand.
TGCTCTCTAAAATTTTGAAAGCCTTGAACTGCTTTAATGTATAAAAGCTGGTCTTCATGGCCAATACGAGATAAGACACAAGATTGGAAGCTTCGATCGGAGGGAGACATTGTGAGTCTAGCCTCTCACCTTGTAAACACGCCGGGTCTACTCCAACAGTCGAGATTTTTTGTAAATATCTTGCTATTATATGACCATCTAAACTCTTTGCATACTCAGAAAAGACTATTTTTGATGTTGCTTTAGATATTTCGTTGGTTTTCTCAATTTTAGGGTTGCTATCGCTCTTAAAATCGCTTGACATATCATTACTTGTGAATAAATACAAATGCACGCGTGTAACTTGGCATATACAATTGAGCTTCCTGTCCACCAATATGGCGAACAGTGTTTTTAATTACGCTTATGATGTCATGTGAAAACACAGAATTGTTACAGTGCTACATAATGAATTTGATGTTCAACTGTTAACTTTCAATGGTTTGAATTTCATGGTATGGATTGCTACAAAGTGACTAAATTGTGCAAATGAAAGAAAAAAGTTTCTTTACTGTGTTGCAACTCTTACAAAATCAAATCCAAATTGTGCACAAGGGAGTTAAGTGGATTGAAAATTTGTTAGCCATTTAACCAAGACAGAATTTCTTCCAATAAAAACCTGTGTTGACCCAGGGTTGTCAAAAAGATTTGAAGTAGAAGGAGAATATAAGAAAGTAGGTGGCACTGGGGCTGAAGACCCCCATGCTAGGCAGGGGTCTGAGGGCCACCAAGGCCCCCAGTGGGGTATAGGGGCAGCGCCCTGCTGGGGGTCTAAGGGGCGAAGCCCCCTGAAGCAAAACCAATGTAGGGTTTTTCCACTAACTGAAATTGCCTCTCTTTAAAGCAATTTTTTTATGTTTGCACTATTTAACTGGCAACAGTTAATATTCTTTTTACCACTCTAAGAAGATTAATCATTTTAGTGAGTTCAATTTACTGAAATGTTGTGTTAATCAGACCACCAAAGACGTGTCAAAATTGAGTTCAAGTTGTGAGAAAAGAAATTACTTTCATTTTCCGAAATACCATCAGTACCATCTTGCCATCAGTACAACTTGAAATCTTTATCATATTTTGACCGTGAGAAATCATTTGACGCAAAATGCAGTTGCTCATCAAAACAACAGTGAATTGTAGAATCGTATTAAAGTGCAAATGACTTGGAAAGCGCTATTTCAAGATTATTCCCCATGTAGTTTTCAAGTGAGATACTAAATTAATATAAAGCATCAGCGAATTCAAAAAGTCCAGAAAACACACTAATCCAATTAGCATACCAATTGAAGAGCAACCATTTTGCGTCTAGTTGTGTCGGTGGGCATCCGATTACATCCTGTGAAAATCATTGAGTAGTGTTCCGAAATACAAAACACTACAATACTTCTTATTCTTGTTTTGTTGCGTTTTCTTTTCTTTACTGTTAATCCACAATATGAGGCACTTCATTTTTGTTTCAATAGATTCAAAACCTTCCTTTTAACCTTTAGTTTTCTTTTTCTTTTTTTTTTTCTTTTTTTTTTTTTTACCGACGAACTGTAGCCGGCGCAACTGAAAAAGTAACTGGCAATATTGCCGGTCGCCGGTGCTTTTTGACAACCCTGTTGACCATTTTAAGTTTGTGGTACACAAAGCATATAGATAAGTTCTTTTGTGGGGACTCCAATAAGCAATTGAATCACTCATTCAGTAAGGCGTAGACATTGTGGTAAGTAGTTGACCCACACTTGCCTGAGCGTGATTGAATTCAATCATGTTGTGTAAACAATGACACCTGAATTAATTGACTAAAATAATTCTGCTCTTTCCGTCAAAAGAAATTAGTGGAACTCATTGCCACATTTTTTTTCTTTCAATCAATCAATCAAAAAAAAAAAAACTTGCACATAAATTGCACTCTGTGTTATGTCATTCTCAGGCTGAAAACTTTTTGGGCTGAAAGTTTCTAAAGAAACTGTGGTGCTGCGTCAGTAGGGGTAACAAGGTACTATATTTATTCATCTATAAGCCAAGACCCTAAACTTCGGTCTGTTTTAATCGGGAAGGTTGTTAAGACATGTAAATTGAAAATACTTGGCTATAAGCCAAGACCATATTCAGAGAATTCCATTCTCAAACAAACTGAAATGAACACAAAATTTTCGAAACAAAAACGAGTTTCAATGCAGCATTGCCCTAGAAAACAATTCCAAGATAACCAGAGAGTAAGTCATCAGTGAGTTGCTAGAGGAAAGACCAAGAGAATCTCTTTAATGGAGAGCTCGAGATGTCAGCGAATTGCACAACGATGGGCCGTTACACTCCAATATATCCACAGCTGGATGAGAGATTACTTTACGGGTTTACAGAGCAGAGAAGCCAATGTAAGTTTTCTTTTTATGCGATCGCAAATTTCAACACCGTAGCAAGTGACGAGTTTGTTTACAAATCTGGGAATGGGCAATTCTGATTGGTCAGTTTTGAAATTCTTAAAACACTTTCGCAAGATCTATACACTTGTTTAAATCCTGCATAATCTTTAATTACTCTAGACGGCATGGAAGATGAAGCGATCTACTCGGAAGAAATGGCAGAACTAGCAGATGATGATGAGATGAACGATGAATTCCACGTCGACACTAAGGACGAATAGTGAGCCGTATTTACTACGTGCCAAAAACAACAAACCACCCCTTTGGAAGCAACCACATAAACAAAGTCAATGACCAACTTCAACTTGTTTTGTTATATGCAATATCTCAGCTTATAGACGAATATATCTATGTTTCCTTTGTATTCGCTGTTTCGAAAAAATTATGTATGGAAAAACACTCGGCTGTAAGCTGAGAACACTTCTCTAACTCAAATTTTCGAGATTTTGGTAAAATTTTGTGAAAAAATCGCTCGGCTTATAGATGAATAAATATGGTAATTTGGTTATAGCAACTAAGTTGAAATTGTAAATTGGCCACCCTAACGAATAAAGACAATTTTTTACAATTTCAACTTAGTTGAAAACTTTTTGGGTTTGTTATCAGATGCAAGTAGGAGAAACCTTGTGAACAAAGATCACTGCATTATAATACAAATATTTCTTGAAAGACTGTGTGACAAAACATGACAAAGGGATGAAAAATAGCTGTTTTTGGCTTGTGCTGGCAAAGAAAGATTTGCATCAGTGTCTAAATTTTGCAAACAGGAATTTGAAAAATACACAAACTCTTCTAATGAGGCCTTCAACTGCTGTCTAAAGAGTAAAATTTAAAATCCAAGCTTTTACCGATCAATAGCATTATCAGGGAAAAATGAAAAATGAAAAATGTTAAAGACAATATTTCGTATGTAGTTGGATGGCTACCGTCCTTCTGGCTCTCCTTAACTTTTGGAAGCTTGCAAGCAAACTTGGAAAGTAAGACTAAAAAAAACCTCAAGAATTTTTTTGAAGTTCTATCATTTTTGATAAAAATATTTGGTATTGTCCTATTTAATAACACATTTCAAGTCAAAATATATTGGAAGTTTCCAAGAACACAAGACCCATTACCTACAGATCCTTTAAAAGGACTTATGTCAAAACATGTGCTTAAGATTCTATAAACAATTCTCCTTCAACATCTGCTGAGGAGAGAGGAAAAGATTGAATGGCTTTTAATAATATTGTAATAATGGCGTGTAAGCTTACGACAGCTATGTTCCCTAGAACACACAGAAACCTCCATAAACATAACAAGTTAAGTGTCCCACATTTCCACACATAAGTGTTTGTACTATGTGTGCAACAAAAGTGGACAAATTCAGCATTGATTTTGTGAGCTAAGAACAGCCTTGCATGCTACATTATCATTAATGCAAGTTCATGCAAGTTTCATTGCTAGATTACTATAAACACAAGTTGGCCAAAGATATTCTTTGATATTTTTATGCTGGTACATACAGTTTGTCCTAAATTCATACAAACCTTAAGGCAACAGCCCGGCCAGATAATCCATACATTTTCAAAAATTAAATTACCTGTAATGTTTTTAAAACTTAGGAGAACTACACTTCTTAACTCAAACTGACCTCCATTTGTGTTCCAATTAGGTAGCAACCCAGTCAGTGTTGGTCAAGATCAAGTCTGTGAAGATAATTATGAAACACAACAGCTTAAAGTTAACATAAAGTCAACAGTTCATATACTATGTAAAAACATAGGCATGCTATGCATGCAAGAGTTTAGTAGCATAAATTATCAATTAATGATGTAAGAAACATTATAATTAGTTGTCTCTTAAGAGTATTGTAAGTACCATAACTATAAGAATTGAAACACACTGTATGGTATATGTAGACAATTCTGTGTAATGTAGTTAATGTGAGTAGTGTTCTTAGTGTGGTAATAATAAAAATTAAAGAAAAAAAGGTTTTTTTGTATGGGTAGGTTGAAATGGGATACTAAGTAAATGTCAATCAATGATTAATGTTTATTGCCATTGCTTTGTCAGGGTCAATATCAAAATCATTCTCTTATGGCTAGTTACCCCAAAATTATTCTTCAACATAATTTGCTGCAGAAAGCAAACTGACACTATTTTATCTCTAACAGCCTCAGACCAAAGATATTTTGCCAATAAGTACCATGTTTCAAAGGCTTTCCTGTAGGTAAAACAACAACATGGGCTCCTTATTTGGTTGTTGCCAAACTGGACTTTGCCCAATGCATAGAGAATGCATGATATATGCAAGTTGTTTACATGGAGTTAACATGTGATGAGGTGAAAGTCCAAGGTAGCTTAGAGTGAATTTGATTAGTACAAAACATCTAAGCAGGTGAGAATTCTGTGGAAAAATCACCAATGGTGGCATTTACTTCTCAGTGAAATTTTTTAATGGGGTAGGAGTATGTTGTAAAAATTGAGACTGTTTAGAGAAAAATGATACTCATCTGAGAAAGACTTGTTTATGGTTACAAGTAAACATGTAATACTGTTTAAACACAAGATATAATTCATGGAGAAGATTTAAATGCAAAGAAATGGATTATATTCCTGATAGTCAATGCAGAAAGTAAAAATAACTTTCAACCTTTGCCAAAAGAGCAATCACAAGGCAAAAACAAGATTATCAATCAAACATACTTTATGCAGTAATTTGACCACAAATTGATCAATTGTTCATGCTTTTCTTTTCCTTTTTCATAAGAAAACAAATCCATTGGTCTTTAATTGGCAACTTATGTCAAGATTTAAGTTGTCCAAGATATTTTCCACTTGCCATGACAACCAACACAGTCACAACTTAGAGTGATGAAATTAATCCAGAGAATTTGGTATTGGATTGACTAATTGACCCAGAGCTGGAAATAACAGTCGATCATCTGACACTGCCTGACCAAATGTTGAATATTTTCAGCCACGTTCACTTTATGATAAAATATCATGTCCAAACATTTCACCAATGCACTCGTATAGATTGTTAGAGCTACATTTGAATGTTAATTTAAGCGTCAATCTTTTCTTCACTTACCTAGCAATTCAAATACTCTTTGGAGATCTCAATGTATTGTGTGCATTGCAATTAAATGTTATAGCTGTAGTGCTTAAAACATGTTCCCTCAAGTCTTCCATTGTAACACCCTGGCCCCGGTTGTTCGAAAGCCGATTAAATTATCCCTCTATTAGAGGTTAATCGACGATTAAATTTCTTATCCCAAGGATAGCTAATCTAGGTTTAAAATAACGTTCCTGAAAGCAGATTTATCCCTCGATTAACTATCCCGCGATTAAGCTGAGATTAAACCAGTCAAACCGGTTATTAGGAGCTACGCGGCTACGCGCGAACAAAAAAAAATTGGAGGGAAAAAATGGCGGAAAGTGAGAGTGCACATGGAAATGGAAACCAAACGAAAGATAGAAAAACAAAACAGAATTTTTCACTTTATGAGATTGAAATCGTCACCGATAATGTCAAAAAACATCTGGACTTAATCCAGTTCAAGTGAACGAATGCTGTGACCAACAAAAAGAAACAAATGCTCTGGGAAGAAATAACCCAAGCGGTAAATGCTGTCGGAACAGCGAAGCGAACGGTTACGGAGGTAAAAGACAAGTGGAAAAATCTCCATAGCATCGCCAAGAAAGAATTTGCAGAATTCAAGAGGGAGATCAAGGTAACTGGGGGTGGTCGGCCTCCAAAGTCGCCAAGTGCTGCCAGCAGAGAGATAATTGAGGTGCTTGAGGACACGCCGGCGTTCAGCGGTTTGATTGGCTTTGAGACAGGTTTGTAAACAATTGTTTCTAGGTTACCAAAAATTTTAAAATTGTAGACGGTCAACCGGCCATGTTGTTTCGGCGGGGTTTTCAGCTCATCACTCGCCTTCCCGTCTTTGAGCGTACAAAATGTTCGGACACAAGGGAGGAAAAGATAAGTTTGCACGTTCTTTTTTTTTTTAACCTACATCCATAACTCTATTAATCAAGTTTTACTTTATTTAGTTTATTATCCCATCGCATTTCATGAGTGTACTTCACGAAACGGAGGCTGCCACGGAGAATTCCAAACCGGTTTGCTGCCTTTGCGGCATTTACAGGGTTGCATTCGATTAAACCCTATTTAAGCTGACTCTAGACGAATGTTCCATGACGGACTATTAGTAATTCTCTTGATTAATTCATTTATGAAAAATGGCAAGCTCCGTCACTTTGCAATGCGATCTCAGGAGTGAGACAAAAACCTTTGATTTCGAAGAATGTCTTGGATACAGTTTATAATTTGGTTAAAATTTGTTTTGTCAAAGGCAAAGTGCTCCTAGTTTTTCTTTATTAATCTTTTACTAAAGAGTGTTCTTCAATTATTTACGAACAGCTATTTATAAATAACTAGTTTTTATCATTTCGTCTTCACGCAACTTTGTTTAGGTTTGTGATTGATGAAATAATTTGTTGTTGTTCCTGTTATTATGTCCTACTTTTTTGGTCACTAAACTGTGGTACGGTTCTCACTGGCAATTCACTATGGTTCCACTTTATCTGTCTATATGAAGCCTAACTTTTGGTACATGACTTTCAGATTTTGTAAGCATTTTCGTAAATGATTTCACTGAGTTAAGTCTACTAGACGTACACAAATTCATTGTATGAATTTGAATAATTTATTTTTGTACATGTTAAAGCTTAAGATTCCTTGTGGGAGAGATGCTCCTTCTGTTGTTTCATTATGTGATGCATAAAACTAAATTCACACCCTTTGAGCCTGAGTGAAACCTTAATTGTGCTTGAAATATTTTATAGGAGAAGATGCTCATTTACTATCAGAGTCTGCAAAGATTGGGACTGAAGAAGACTGTTTGAGCATCAGTAAAGATTTGCATTCTTCACCAGCCAAGGCTGATGAACGGAAGAAGCCTGCAAGAATCAGTAATGATGATGTTCTGAAAAAGCAGTATGAATGCCTGTGTACTCAGAAGGAAACTTTGATTCTTAAAAAACAGAAATTAAAATTGCAAATTAATATTTTGGAGCAACAGGTGAATGGCAACAAGACCTTTGGAACTGCATTAAATGCAAATTTTGTAGTTGCTGACACTGATTCATTTTAAATGAGGAATATTGTAAAAAGTCCTCTAAAAGAATTATTTTGGGCAAATGTTCTTCTTGTATAATTTATAATGAAAAGTAAACAATGTATTCTGTTCTTAAACACGAAGGCGCGCTATATAAGGAAGTCTTCCCTGGGAAGACCTAGGCTCATTTGTCCCTCACCGTTGACGTGTGCGGGTCAAATTTAAATGCTGGTAGATGAACAAAAGGAGCTAATGAGATGTCTATTGTTTACTTCTACCAGCATGGTGGCATGAGGTAACGTGCAAACCACCTACTTCGATGTCAAATTTACGGCCACAAATAAAGACAGTTTCGATTGGAGAAAGGAAATACAAATCTCAAAAACTCCTGTATTGTGATGAAGACATAAAACAATTTTGAGGAATGCGCCCACTGTTCACTGCATTGGAGTAGCTGTAGCTCAAGCTGAATTGACCCCAAGAGTTCTATATTACACGAGGGTTGATTAACAAATGGTCCAGTGGGACCTATGGCTCCTTTTTATAGCCACCTTTGTGTTTAAAATGTATTTTGATGCAATAAAACAGATTCTTGAGTGAAAATTATTTTAATGTTTTTTTTTCATCCAGAAACCCCTTCAATTTATCAGTGAATTTTTAATTTTTTATGGGTAGTTAAATTACAAGCAAAACTGATTGCATTAGGCAAATACAAAAATTAAAACTTGTCAGAAAAAGGTGTTGCAGATGTGGTCTCGGATGACCTTGCCATCCTGTGGACCATGGAAGCAAACAAGATTAGGCTGATCATCAGCCTCAGCATGGCCATCCAAAGGTTCATTTCTCAGAATTGCAATGTTATGTAAAACTGCACATGCTCCAATGATGATAAATACTTTCTCTGGCTTCATTCTGATCTCAGAATGAAGTAGATGGAACCTTCGCTTCCACCAGCCAAAGGCTTGTTCTATTGCCACTCTTGTTCTTTTGTGGGCACTGTTGTGCTCTTGCTGCTTGTCTGTGACTGGATTCAGGTAAGGGGTCATCAGGTAAGGCTTACAAGGGTAACCACTGTCACCTAACAGTAAACCATCTGCCAGGGACTGGTGTTGGTTATTAAATTGTTGTCCAATTCTTGAATCCCTAAATATGAAGCTGTCATGGGTGCTGCCCGGCCATCGTTCTACAATGTTAGTAAACATGCCTAAAATGAAACAGCAAATAAGTAATGTGACCATTTCTTACCTATGATGTAGAAAATCTCATCTCATTTTATTACAACAATGTACTGCAAAGAGAAACCACAATAATCGTGTCTATGATTAACTGGGGTAACTGATTCAAATATTTAATTTACTTGCATAACCTTTTCATTATTTATTTAATTTGTGTTTTGAAAATTGGGGGGCTGCATCATTTTGAAATCCCTGCTGATTGCTGCACTCTGTTGGCCATTAGCTGTGCAATATATTCACAAACATCTCACATTTTTTCTTTTTTTTCCAAGCTTTTTTCTTTTTTATACTGTTATTAAAATATTGGTGTAATAATCTTGGTTAATTTCCATGTGTTTTTGCAAACCAAACTTTACCCATACCATTTGAATCAAATTATTTCATTTAGTTTTGTTTTAAATAAGGTTGTCAATTGGGAACAGAATGTATGTGAACTGAAATGTTCAACAATATATTGACTCAGATCTTCTCATACCCTTAATTCCTAATAAAAAATTTTTTTTATCACTACTCCCATATCCTAAACATATGAAACTACAATCTTAGTAGTAACTCCCATCAATGCAACCCCATAGCAGCTGGTTTGCTAGAAATCTCAATCTAAAAAAACTCTCAAGGGAGTTCCCCTCCCTGTCAAAGGTTATTTTACAATTTTTATGGAACACTAACTGTGATGATACTTTAGTATGTTACTAACCTTTGTGATTGCAAATTGCTTGCACATTTATGGAATGAAACCCTTTACGATTGACAAAATCATTTTCGTTTTGATGTGGTGCCTGAATCTTGATGTGAGTGCCGTCAACACAACCAATCACCCCAGGAAACCCCCCCCTCTGTGAAAAAACCGCGTTTGTTTTGAAATATCTCTTCTTCGGTCAATGGCCACTTGATGAAGTTTCCTTGTTTCTGTGCGAGGGCAAGGGAAACTTGGCCGATAATTCGGGACACAGTTGATTTTGACAAGCCCAGAGTATCTCCAATAACTTGAAGAAAGCTTCCGGAGGCGAAAAAGCGCAACGCTACAAGGACTTGCACAGTTGTCGACAAGGCATGGTTTCGAGATGTATCTTTTTCGAGATCGTCGCGAAGGAGCTCAGAAAAAAATTCTATGGACTCTCGACCAAAACGATATCGACTTCTCAATTCTTCATCAGTGAAATCGTCCAGGGAAAAGTCGTCTGGAGGCCTTAATGTTGTTTCTTTCCTTCTTGGGGCCGGCATTAAGCCTAATCCGCCAAGCAACAAGTCGGCCATTTTGTTTTGTTTGGGGAAAGTTTACCCTCAATTAGTGAGTTAATCCACCTCGCTAGGTGTGTTAAAATTAACCTTTACTTTAACCCAGGGATAGCGCTAATCACGCTTTCAGGAACAGAAACTATTCGTGGGTTAGATTTTAATCTTGGGTTAGGGTGATTTAATCGAGGGTTAGCACTAATCGGCTTTCGAACAACCGGGGCCTGGTCAAGAAACCATATCTATGTTAATGTCATACAACAACAACAACAACAACTAATGTTTTTAAGACTGACCTCCCTTAACTCTTTCAGTATTAAAACTTACAGTGCTTTTGGTAATATCAACTGAGTTGAAATTGTCAATTGCATGGCCACTGTAAAGAGTTGAAAAGCTGATGTTTCGAGCATTAGCCCTTCGCTCTGACAAAGGGCTAATGCTAGAAATGTCAGCTTTTCAACTCTCTATGGTTGTTTAATTTACAATTTCAACTTAGCTGATATAACCAAATTACCTTGTTACCCCCAATGATGCAACACCACAGTTTCTTTAGAAACTTACCCCCTTATTAATTTAACAGCGCTCTTGCTTTTATTTTTTATATCATTTGCAGTTTACACAAAATTTTTCCTTGTAATATATGGAAGATGAGTTTTTTTTATGAAAATTGTTATAGTTACCTTTGCAGCTTTCTTAAGAGCTGCTTTGTTGTTGTGTGAGAAATTGTAAAACTTTATCAGAAATATTTAGGGCAGATTAGGTCCTGTGCAAGACAACCAGGTGATGAATACAGATCACGTTTCATTCTAGTGTGAAAACCAAGGAAGAAATGTTACATCAGCCCTCTTTTCTTGATCAGTGAGAAATGTTTAATGAATGCATTACTTGAGTGTTTATTCAAAGCAGCCTGCACTATTTTTGTACAACTGTATTCAGGTTCAGGGGAGAAAAAATTGGTTACCACCGAATTTCTGCTTAAGATATTTCAATGCAACATAAGAACAAGGATTTCTGATTGGCTTCTACTGCACAACTAAGCCAATGAATAAGAATGCATGTAGCTTTATTATTTACCCATTTTAGTTGAATCAACATGAATATTCCACAAGATGTTGATGACAATTAGGAAAATCTCAACAAATGTGTCACAACTGTGGAATACAAAACTTGACTTTCTTCTCTTCTAACAATGCATCCAAGGGTTCTAGTTGAGATTCAAGATAGCAGGAAGCTTCAAAGAGATAAGTTAAGACAAGTGCTTCTCCCAGACAATATTCCTCTTTTGATGAAAACATCACACCTGACATTCACAGAGTCTAATCAGCTTACCAACAAGCAAGATGATGAGCACCTTCAAGACATTGAAAACAGTGTTATGTTTTGCCAAAGTGAAGAGAATCCTTTTGATTAGGACTTTTTATTGATTAGCACTGAAACTGCATTGCACTGAAGTCCCGAGGATAAAGGGAAGGTGAACACATCAAAGTTCTTCTAGGCATATCAGTTAGTAAGCCTGCCACTAAGATACCTACATAACCATGCACTTTGCTTTCAAAGCTTAAAAGTAAAGCTTCATGAGTTTGCAATTGCTTGTAAGCTTTTGACTTGTTAAAACTACAGATCATTTTCCATGAAATGGTATAAATAGAAAAAATGTAAGCCTTCAATTCAGTAACCAGAACAAATACATATTTAAATATCGATACAAAATCAGCCCATCATGTTCATTAAAGAAGCCCTTATACTGGGGAATGAAGTTTCTATGTCAAATTATTAGCAAGCTCTGTACAATGCTAGCAATTAATGTCATTATCTGCTATACAATACTACAATTTGACAGCAAGTGACCTTCTTCACATACCCTTGGCTTGGATGTTGACTAGGATTGGCTCTCTGTCACAAACATTTAACTTAACCATTGACCAACCATGTTAATCACAAAGCTCACAGCTAATTTCTTTGCCATTATTCTCTTCTAGTGCAAAGATACTTCAAAAACAAATTCCAAATCTTCAAAGTTCCTGAATTCTTCCCGAGTCAGTCTAAGGTAATTGATACTTCAAAAGATACTTCAAAAACAAATTCCAAATCTTCAAAGTTCCTGAATTCTTCCCGAGTCAGTCTAAGGTAATTGTGAACAAGAAGGAAGAAATAATGCACCAGGGTTCATGGCAAAGTTCAACTTGAGTTTAACAAGCAACAATGGTGTTTTTGGAGAGCTGTCAAATACCTTTTCAAAATTTATGAAAAAAGGTCAAGTCTGCTTTCAAACCTCCCTGCCTTCACAACCATATGCATCATCCAATTTCTACATCACAAATCCACTTTGAGTATTACTGCTCCATCCCCTCGTTTTGCTCTTCAGTTCCCTTCTCCTCCAAAATAATCCAAGATTTTCAGGCTGATCTGGTCCTAGTGGTGCATTTTACTTTACTCCAAAGATGGTCTTAGCATTGCAGCATAGGATTCCTTCACACTGCACTATTTCTCCAAAATAATTACTTCATTATCAGGTCCTCCTGGCTCTTCTCATCTTAAAAAACTTGACATCTGTCTTTGAACTTGACAGAGAATTGTTCATTGCTTTCCTGGTCTTCTAGCCAATGTCTATGTTATCACTTCTCTTGAAACAGTTCTCAAAGACCATCACTTGACACAGGTTTAAAGATCACTGCAGGAGGTGGTTGCTGTTGACTACATTGTTCCCTCTCATAGCTTCTATCACAATTGGTGATCTATACCACTTTTGCTTATGGTCAATCTGATTTCATTTCTTCCAATCAGTTGACACACAGGTCAACTGGTGAATAGTTTTGTGTGAAGGTAAGCTCTTGTAGTCATAAGCACATTTTTCATGCATAAGTCACAGAGCCTCATTCCATAGTCATTCATGACACCACTTTCCTGCTTGTCCATGGTTCATTTCTGGCTGACCTTATTACTTCCCAGCTTGACATTATGTCTTCAATTAGGAGCAGAACATCAAGGTGCACTACCTTTACACTTTTCTAAGTCTTTGCAGTGTGGTGTAAAATGGATCCCTTCTGGATCATTCTTTATATCATTGTGGTATAAAGTCAGCCTCTCATAGATAACTAAAGAGAGCTCAGCAGTTTATGATGAAAAATTTTGATCTGATTGTAAATAAATTTTCCTTTTGCAAAGATGCTCTATTAACTAGGAATTACTTCAAATATCCTAAGATTCAACATAAGGTAACTTTAGGATAACAGGGTTTGTACACTTTTGACCTGTTAAAATTCTATGACTTTTCCATGACCTTTTGAAAGATTCCATGACCCAAGGTAAGCAATAACTAATGGTATTGTTCTCAGACAGTAATGTTAAAAAAACAATTTATGTTTGCAAACACTCTCACAATGCATGCTTCTGTTTATTTCTAATGAAATTAAATCTGATTTTTGGACTCGTCAGTTAACTTTTCAACTTTGGGTCTTATTGCCTTTCACTCATAGAGAGCCTATTGATTTTCCATGACCCACACCTAGATTTCATGACTTTCCAGGTTTTTCATGACCTATGAACCCTGCATAACTGAAAAACTACTTTCATCAATTTAGCTACCCTATAGTTAAACAATGAAACACCAAAACCCAAAAATTTTTATCCCTAGACTGAACTCTGAATCACCATCATTCAAAGCAGATTATCGTAAGGCTGACTGATGCCATTTTGTCTGCAAATACAAGATGTTGATATGGCTGCCCACGCAATGTTATTGACCAAGATGGCAAACCTTGGCTGCCAATGAACAGTAAGGATGACACTTCTTTCCATATTTAACCACACGGGGCCCACACAAGTGGTGTGTCTGGTCGTTTGTTCGAAATATAAAGAAATGTATAGGAGAATATTGAACAGTCGTAATATCGTAAACTTATATCAAGGAATGTCTATGTTAAGGCTTAAAATTAATGTAAACCTACCTAACTTGCTGTGTATTGTCGTTTCTGCGTTCTAAATGGAAAATTTGAGCGATTTGGTAGATTTTGGGTAGACTGTTACTTTATTGTACAAGAAGGAGACAAGGGTGGAAAGCTCGTTTTCAACCGCTCCAGCACGAAGCCGATTTTCCCCCAGAAATTAGAATCACCTGGCTTCCAAATCAAACACCAGATAAACTAAAAGGTTGATGCTTCTTCTCATGTCATTCAATCGAAGATCCATTCAAAATCCAAGCACTAACCGCCAAAAAACTTTTGAGAAATGCAGCTTTCCAAGTGATCAGCATCTGCGGCACAGATTTCATGTGCCAGGGAGCAACCGTCATGCTGTTTGCTCCATGCTGATTGGATGATGGTAAACAATGCCCTGTTTCAAATGCCTCATGTGAAAGGGGAGTCAGGGGCATATTTGCGCCAGCGATTCATCTACTGATGCGCCATAAACCTCACACCTGGCTAGTCAGTGGATGAATCGCCAGCGTGAATATTCCTGACTCCCCTCTCACATGAGGCATTTGAAACAGGGCATTGTTTACCATCATCCAATCAGCATGGAGCAAACAGCGTGACAGTTGCTCCCTGACACACGAAATCTGTGCCGTGGATGCCAATCACTCGGAAAGCTGCATTTCTTGAAAGATTTTTGGCAGTTAGCACTTGGATTTTGAATGGATCTTATCTTGACTGACACGAGAAGAAGCGTCAACCTTTTAGTTTATCTGGTGTTTGATTTGGAAGCCGGGTGATTCTAATTTCTGGGTGAAAATCGGCTTTGCGCTGGAGCGGTCGAAAATGAGCTTTCCACCCTTGTCTCCTTCTACAGTAAAGTAACAGTCAACGCAAAATCTACCATATCGCTAAAATTCGCCATTTAGAACAACAGAAACGACAATACACAGCAAGTGAGGTAGGTTTACATTTATTTTGAGCCTTGACAGAGACATTCCTTGATATAAGTTTGCGATATTACGACTCTTCAATATTCTCCCATACATTTCTTTATATTTCGAACAAATGACCTGACGCGCCGCTTGTGTGGGCCCCCTGTGATTTAACAAACAAAAAAAGCGAATTCTGGCACCACAGTAAAGTACAAAGTTTGATGCATTTACCCCTAAGCAAGATATCATTAGTACTGGCTCTTAGGAGATCACTGCGTAAACCAATGAGTGCTTAGTCTTTGTCCGTAATGTCCCATCTTAAAATATTATTGATGAAATACTACCGCACGATGTCGGGTCTAGACTGGGAAGCGAAGTTTCAAAATGCGGTTCAGGATAAAACTCGTAAAATATCGAGGCAGCAAGTTTCTCGCTACTTACTCTTTTGAAACTATAGTTGTGATTTTTTCGCAGATTGAAACCACTCGCCAACACTGCATCATCATTTTAATATTTTCATCCCAATGGGAGCATGTGCTGTTAGACAAATCTTGCCACTGCTGTGATCTGCGAAATGACAAAGTTCTTCGTGATATCCGCGGAACTCAAGCGAATAGCAACTCTTTCTCAACGCAGAAAGTACTTTTCGACAACGTGATATCCCAGAAAAGCCTCTTTATTATCCATAACCTCCATGATATTGAGGTTAACTTCTAGTTCAGCCGTTTTTTCGCGGGGCACACGCAATGAGGATAAATGTACTATAAGATCACAATTCCATAGGACTTTGAGGGGAAAGGTTACGCTTTTCGTTTACAGCAACGGCAAACGGCAAAACGTGAACTCTTAATTTACAAAATGTCTTATAATTTTAAACACAACTTGAAAAAAGCTGCAAAGAAGTCTTGTTTACATCAAATATCACAAATAATGCTCATAAATTTTATTTTGGAATACAAACGGCTTTTAGCACGCGTTGTCTTCCAATAGCTTGCAGCTCAGTTAGTTTTTGATGCAATTTTAAGCCGAAAATGATGCCATAATAAACTCTATACTATGACGTCTCTTACCTCTATCAGCGCTATCGCTCCTTCGGTGGGCTCGCCATTTTAGTTGAAGTTTCTCTTCACGAAGTGCAACGAAAACATAACGTCTGTTGAAGAAATGTTCACTTGGGACAACAGTGAGGAAGTTACACTTTTAAGCCAATTCACAAAACGATTGCTCTCGAGTTTACAGGTCCTGTTGGCAATTCATGAAAACTACTATAGCATCGAATGTACGTATTCATAAATAAAAGAAACAACCAACTGCAAGTGGCATCGGGTTAACTCTACGAAATGCGTGACAACTACGCGCAGTTATGACTGAAGGTCCTCTCATCTGTAAAGCGTGATTGGGCGATTTTCCCCCGTGAATCGTTATTTGATTTTTCTTTATTCGTGAATCGTGATTAAAGAGACAAAGATCTTTTCATGTCCACGTGAACAAGCTGAATGAAACGTGATTCGTGAACCATTTCGTTTTGCGCGATGAATTTCCGGCTATTTAAATTATTTATTGTTTTGGAAATTAACGTGTCATTTCGCGTGAACGTGAAAGAGTCTTGGATATTATTCGTGAGGCATGAAAAGGACAAATGTTTTTACGTGAGTGAGTTTTCATGACAAAGGTATAGGGGACCCTCACGATTTTGAGGAGGGTAGCGAGGGGGTAGTCTAGGGGGGTTCTCTGATCACGTTTCACGCACGAATTTTACGAAAAGCATCACACGTCACGTCATAAAAGGGAAAGTTTTAAATCTCTTCTTGTGGACAATTTTTCAGGGAAACCTCGACGTTGTCACGAAATGAGGGAAAAACTTCACGCGGGTTAGGTAAATTTATCCCGATTAAAAAATTAACGAATCAAGCTTGTCTTTTTGTAAAATTTACACCTCACATACACCAATTTGGCCTTAGTCGCATTCTTGGCAAACTTACTAATTGTTGATTGGCGGAGACAGGGGTAATCAAGCCGGTATAATTACTTACGAGAATGCTAGTAAACAGAACTCAGTTCAAGTACACGTTGGTGGTAGCCGTTACGACAAGTGACCGTCAAGTCAGTTTAACACAGCTTTGCTTATTTAAAGGGGGTAAGTTTTACGGTGGTGCTGTGCCGGTGGGGGGGGGGGGAGGCACAGTCATAACAAGATTATTTGGATTATAAGGTAAATTGGCCACAGTAAAGAGTTTCGAAAGCTATCTTTTAAAGGGTTAATCCTTTGTCAGAGCAGAGTTTATTCAGCAGAATCAAATTTTGCCATAGTTCTGATTAATTGGCAACAGAACTTCCTGCGGTCTGTAATCATACTCGTGATTGACAGATCGGACACCTACTTCGCGGTCGTCCGATTTTGTTAATCACTCGTATGATTTCAACCAAATTGGACTCCTTTCAGTCCTATTACCATAATTAATTGGAAAGTTTTAAAAATTAAAGAATAATAGCTATGCTGTCAAGTTCGGATTAAATACCAGCTATACAATTAGAGCACTAATGAGACTGTGCGCACCATGCCTGTGTGATTTAAGCGTCATGTCTAGTGTTGTTTCTCAAGTTTTTTCATAGTTCTCAGTAATTGGTGACAGGCTAGGACTTCGTGTCGTCCAATTCTGTCTGTAATCATAGTCGTGATGAATGGATCGAGCTTCTGGCTCCTACTCAAAACTGCCATTCCAATTTTTTTTGTGTCGTAGTATTCCATCGTGCATTATTGTTTTGAAACAGTCGAGTGGTAAAAACTGCGCTAAAAAGTAAACCAAATTTTATCAATCTTTTCCAAGCGATCAAGCTGCTCTAGACGATACCTATCGAATCTCTGTAAGTTCCCTCTGGACGGGCCGACCGGAGAGAATGGCTCGAGTTTTCTCGACCCTGTGTCAGCGGAACGAATCTTACAATAAATCTTTGACGACGAAATCTTTGACGAATGCGTTTCGCAGTCAAAATCTGGCGAGTTTACTGGTAAACTACACCATGACTTAATTTTAAAGGTATGAAACACGAGCAAATTGTGCGTGCTGGGGTGTGTTATGTATCGGATAAGCTTGCAGATTTTACAGCCATAGGCCAAACAGCAGCATTCCTAGAGAACAGCGACAAACTTCCCGTCAGTGTTACATTCCGAAGGCAGTCCTTGCTGAATGTCGTTTCAAAAGTGTGATACAGGTACAGCCACGCATAAGAATCGGAAAATCTCAGACTAAGCAAACGAATACGTACGTATTATGCTCTTTGGTAAATATTATGTGGTTTCCTAGCTTGCCTTTGCTGTTTGGTCCGTTAATATACTCCTTAAGCAAGTTACATGAGGAGTTCAGACTGACGGATGAAATGAACGCTTCGATTCTAGCTCGATACTAGTTTGAGAGTAGAGTAATTATAGATAAATGAGTTTTGTCGTAGTAATAACATTTTCAGTATTCTAAATTTTGCAAGTGATTACAGCATCATAACTAGCATATCGGGCAAGTCTGGGCACGTCCTTTAAGAAAACGCTCACTATAATGTGATTGGATGAATATGGCTTAGGGAATGTGACGTTCAGAACAACAGTTAACGAATAGGAGCGAGAATAGTCTAGAAGCGCAGTTTTTGAACGTATTGTCAGAAAGAAAGTTGCTTTTTTCGAGACTCACTTTGAAAACCTGCAAAGCAACCAAATTCTACCTTAGAGCCGGGTTTGGAAAGGGCATCATAAGGCTGTTTTCGCTTAGTAGCATCAGGAAAAGGTCTTCGAATTGTTTTCTTATCAAAGCTCCTACTTGTTGCCTTTGATAACAAGTTTGGTCGACCGTGGAATCACTCACAAATGATTAGCTGTCAAAGCAATCTGACATTGTTTAAGCGCCAAGACAACCATATTTCAGTCAGTTCTTTCTCTATTCTCAGCTCTTACTGACTTACTGAATTATCAGCTCCTTACGCTTGGGCAATGTGGCTCCAAAGAGCGACCCTCTGCTGCATTTATCTAGTTTTGTTACACAGCGTGACCTATAGACAAAACCATTCATTTGCCAGGTTAAAGCAATTTAATGTTTTGCAAATGAGTTGTGTTTACGCTTTCGGCTTTCATTGCAAAGCTGCATTGTTTCTGTTTGTACCGACAACTGCAACAGCTCTTTGTAATAATCTTCACAGCAATTCTACTGGTGGATCACACAGCTGGAAGGATATCCGTCTCATCTTTAAATTTGAAAAGAAATTATGGCGCCTAAACGATGTCATTGACTCATGCGAAAGTAACAAATACATCGACTACAAGCGGAACCTCGATTTAACGAGCCCCTATATAACGAAGTCCTCGGTATGACGAACGATACTTCAGTTTCAGCCCGGCTAAAGTTACAGTAAAATGTATGCCACAGAGCCTCGATGTAACGAACCCTCGATACTGACGAACCAATTTCCTTAGTCCCTTGGCACTTCGTAAAATCGAGGTTCCAGTGTATTACGTTCATTACTGACTTGTTGTAACTTGTACCTTGTGTTTAAACAAGGCTTCTTTCAAGTTTTTAAGAGACCCATAGGATTCTCTATGCCTCAGAATTGGCTCTATGCAAAAATATCTAGAACAAAAGACGGACAGTTCAAAGTTTACAATCGATCGATCCTCGGATGAAAAGCGTTATGTATGAGTCCTTATACATTATCGATAATAGATATATTCGAGAAAGGTTGCTTAACTGATGCCTATTGGTGATAAAGAACGGACTCATCAGAAGGTACATCAAAAAGTACATTTCAGATTCGAAATATATTACACGAAACTTAAGTTAATTTTGAGGAAAACTTATCATCAAACATGCTGTATCGATTATTAAGAGTCGAAGGTGAACATCAACCGCGACATTGATGATCTCTTATTCAACGATTTCGCTACATTCGTCGCTCACAAAGAGTTGACATGAACGAATCGAACATTCTGCATTTGCGACATGCGATCGTTCGTCAAAACTCAGGCATTAAAAACATTAATACACCCCAGGGGAATTAAAGGGTGAATAAAAGGCGCCCTTTTCAGTTTCGATTATCTTACCAATTCGAAGTAACTCACCGTTGCCCGATAAAATTCGACGTTTTGTAAAGGATGTCCTCCCCCATCGCATGACTGTAGCGAGGATCGAACTATTACGTGTCAAATACAAGCGACGATGTGACCACGTTGGGGAAGGCGGCAAACAAAGTAGGGAGAATGGAAACAGGGCCCTGCTGTAGCGCTAACATGACACTGAATCACAGGAAACCCAAGCTCAAAAAACTATACAATTATGTAAATATCTGGGAAAGAATATTTAAGATGGCAAAGCAGATGAACTAAAACCAGTCTAACCGGCGCTTAATCAGCCCAAGAAACTCACACGATGAAAAAGAACAATTACTTAAGTGGGATAAGTTTGTTTGATTCAAAACTAGTGCAGATCTTTTAATTTAAGTCGAGAGCGCGACCGTTTATCCCCGAACAAATCATTTCATTATGGCCATTGCTCGACCACAGTCGCTAGCCGAGGTGCCCCAGGCGTACTTTATGCGAATATCAAATATGTTAAGTTTCAACTGAAGTATTCCGGCAGTTTTAAACAATTTTTTATAATAATAATAATAATAATAATAATAATAATAATAATAATTTGATATTTATATTGCGCAAATTAATACGTGGATATGATCAAATGCGCATCACAACACGTACTTTTCGGGGGACTTTGGCCGGACTGCATCAGCAGTTTACAAACAATCGAAGGAAACTTATTTGAAGATGCCCCCTTCACAATGTGATCGACTTGGACTTCCTTAAGGTGAGGGGGGGGGGGGGGGCTGCAAACGGATCATGAAGTAATCTATGTATTAGGAGAGAAGCGCCTCGCACATCGTCCATCATGATTTAGACAGAAACCCAGATACCATGGCATTCCCCCTAAGATTCCTCAGCGTCAAAATTGACTTTTACGCAGTTTACTGACGGAAACGTCCGGTTAAAAATAAAAGCCATCCCTTTGAATTAAATTGGCATATTATTATATACTTTTGTAGTGGTAAATGGCGCAAAAAAGGGCTTTGGCAACACGAAGACTAAAGATTGCTTACTAAAAACTCAACAGATACAGGCTGGGTGTGCCTAAAAGTGAATACAAAGGGAAAAAGTTCGACAAAGTAATTTTAATCAGTGATGAATAAAACTAACTCCTTAATAGCAAAAGCACGCACCCAAAATGGAGCCTTCTATTTGTAAATTCCTCTTTTTTTCTGACGCAGAAATTCATACAGACCAGTAACTAATATAACCGTTATTGGAGGAGGCCCTAAATAACATTTCTCAAAATAACAAGAAAGATTTGTTAACAAAAAGCACAATAGTAAGAAAAAGGGTCGAAAACTAAAAATGTAACATTATTGTTGCATCCCACGTAACCATGATAATACTTCTGCATATACCCTCTAGCCTAAAAAAAATGGTTTTATCATAACATTTTTTGCTTTTCCGACAAAGCCTCAGAATCTTAAAAGAATGTTACGATTACACAGTGGAGGAAGCATTGAGAACTACAAGCCTGAATTTTAACATACTGCCGCGCTGTGAATCAAGAGTAGGGTTCACGTGTCTTTGAGACTGATGTGAATATGATCAACAGAACAAAGCTGAATGCAGAATTCTCCAAGACCTTCGTGCGATCTTTTTGGTCAAAGTAAAATTCATCGATCACGCAGAATCTTAAAATGTAAAAGAACGATAAAAGTATGTAAAAGTACGGCCTACAGGCTCTCGCCCCTGCAGTTGAATGTCTTTTAACTGAAAAGTTTGATGTTGAACAAAAGCAGGGAAAAGTTTGATATCACGGACCTGCATGGAGCGCTATGTTTGCTTGCCATGGGTAGGTCTTTATATTTCCATCGCTTTTAATATAGTTTCTTTCACCAGGCTGGCATACTTCTGGGCCACATCGTCACTTACAATGTTACTGTAATGTATCACTGTCCAAAATAACTTTCCATTAAATGTCACTATGTTGTTATCAAAAATGGTTCCTTGGTGGTGCTCGGCACAACCACCGAACCTTGCTCGAAGGATGACGTCATCTTCTGGAGAGCCGTCGAGAAACTTTGCGTACCCCAGATTAGTGAAAACCAGCAGCTGTCGGCGGCGTCCACCACATCCATCATCTTCATCTTTAGGTTCATTATTCATCATTCCTAATACCACTGGGAACAGAAACTTCATGACTGACCATTTCTTGACGGGTTCGTTGTTTTTCAGCTGAGTATGAATGTCATTTGAGGCTTGTTTAGCCATACTCCAAAACATACCAGGATCTGGAGAAGACACCAAAAGGTTTTCACATTCCACGCGAAGATAGTACGCTCCGGCATAGTCATTTGGTACTTTAGACTTCAAGAAGGGTCTGATATTGACTGTGACTCGGGTGGGGACTTCTAGTGTCTGGTCCTCTAACATGGTGACCATGGAAACACCGGCTGCTGTCTGAACAGCCCCCTGTACTGTTGTCTGATACTCCTTGCACTTCTTCAGAAACTTTGAGGTCTCTGATCTTGTAAACTCCAAGGGAATAATCTTGGTCTTTGGTTGAATGTGTGGAGATCGTTGGATTTCGACGCCATATTTTCTGGTAAAGGCATTACCTTTCGCAGCGAATTCTCCCATCATCCGTGCTGTGAATCCGGGTATCGTGCACAGAAGTCTGAATACCAGAGGCATAAGAGGATGGTACCACTTAGACGGGGCCGCTTCATCAAGGTACAAATCTATTGGTGGCAACATCGGCATAGAGGACACTTGAGGTTCTTCATTGTTGAGTGCGTTGCCCAAATAGGTCTTAAACTCTGCAAACATTCTCGAATAGGATGGCCCATCTACCACGATGTGATGAAAGTTAATTATGCAAATGCACTCATGCGGATGTGAGGTTATTTCTGGAATTTCTTCATCTGCGTTTGACTGGTATCTTGCCTTTGGTAGAAAAAGGACTCTCCAAAGTGGGCCATTTTTACCATCAAATTTCTCCAGCAAGCTCTCTTCCATGACACTTTTCCAGTCGGTGGTATCACGCTCTCGTAGATCCACCTTAAGAGTTGTCATCTTCTGCAGGTGATATTCTTCGCTTTGGTTCTTTTGATAGCACATGCGCAAAATAGGATGTCTTCTCATGAGTTGTTCCATTGCTTTTCTCACCATCACTCCTGTAATTGCCTTCTTGGAACGCAGAACCAAAGTGTTAGCAAGAATAAGACTTCCAGTCGTGTCATGGGCATATCTTAACATTTCTTCCATAGTACCAAGCGGGCGTCCGTTGTCATGGTTGTAATGTTTTTGGAACTTTGGTTTCTGGCCTTGCAATCTTCTCATCAGCACGAACAACAGAACTAGAGCCACTCCCCAAACTGCAGCAAAGGCGAACATGGTTTCTGAAAATTGAGACAGGTACAGAGAAGTTCAAAAAGTAGCTCTCTTTTGGACTCAAGAGAGGATATTCTCTATTGTTTGGACTACGGAAGTCTTTGTAATACAGGGAGCTGGAAACTGCAAGTTGCAGGTTGTAGGAGCAATTAGTTAAGTCAAATCTCCGTAAAATGTCTAACTGAATGTTATAGCAACAGAAAAAATAGGCCCGCAATGCGTACGTGTGTGGCTTAAAAGTCCACTTGTGACAGGTAATGGAAGTTAAAACTGGAAGGAAAAATATGAGGTGGAAGTCAGGTGATAATAAGTGTTTGGATTAAATTTACCATAACTTACATTGAAAACTTAATTCTGGACATTGGAAGAAGTAATTGTCTGGATATCACTCAGAGGGGAAGTATGGAGTTATAATATCTCTCCAGATATGAACACTTTTCAATATGATGGTCAAAAAAAAAAAATCAGAATTGAAATTCTTATATATTGCTTTTAGTGACAATTGTACAAATGGTTTGCAGTAATACTGTTTGCCTGAGAAATGAGTGACAGTGTTTGTACACTTTTTTAGGTCAAAAATTCAAAGATGTTCCTGTACCCTACTTTGAAATTTCATGCAAGAGCTTTTCTTTTGTGTTCAAAGCTATGTTTTGGGCATATTAAATACATGCACATGCAGAAATGCCAGACAACGAGAACATTTCAACAAGTGTATACCATTTGTTTTCACTGGCTTTCATTTACTTTAAACTTGTACGTGTTCATATTTTCCAATCCCATTCCATAAAAAATCAAAAGGACCAAAAACCAATTTCAAGTACTTTCAAGGCCCTTGAAATTGGACTGCTGAATTTAAAGGATTTTCAAGATGTGTATGAACCCAGAAGTGAAAATATTAGAGTAAGCTACATGTTATTACTCAATTTGTTGAAATTTACAACTTGCCAGACAGTTAGACTCGTTGTAATCAGATTTTATTTTTATATTCAATCCAGTTTCTAAGTGCATTTAAAAATATGTACCTTTGTTATATTGTAAAGGCCTGTGTAGCAGCTGTAAACAGGGAAGTGGTAGGGAGGGCTCACTCACACCAGTTCCTCAGTACCTATTCCCGCTCATAATTAGGCATGGGGTTTGGGGAAGAGAACATATGTTCGAGGAATGGCGATGAAATTGCAGGTTTCTAAGGTCTAAATTTTGATGAAAGAAGCATTATCAATGTTTTCTTTCCAGGTGAAAGGACACTGTAGACACCGTAGGTCATTCTGGGCAGAGAATTTAAATTTCATCTTATTGTCGTTCTAAGCGAGAGCACACAAGCACAAAATTATCAGTTTACAACCACAAGAAATACACTCATAAATATTTTAATGATTGGTTTACTGTTCAATCGCTTAGAAAATAACAAGACAAAAGTTGAAGTAACTTGAGTTTTTGATACTGTTCTCAGTGTCCTGTGTTCCTGAACAAACTGGCAATTGGTTTGGAGTTCAATCTCTGACACAACACAGGAGTTAAAATAACACAAGTTTCCAAAATCTAAACAATTGGCTTAGAGTTTGCAAACATCTAACAACAGGACAAAAAGAAAATAAGACGACTTTCCAAAATTGTTCTTCGGTGTTCTGTGTTCCTGAATAAATTAACAATTGATTTAGAGTTCAATCTCTGACAAAACACACGAGTTGAAACAATGCAACTTTCCAAAATCTAAACAATTGGACAGGTTTAGAGTTCACTGACATCTAATAATTAGACAAAAGTTGAAATAATACAAATTTTTTAAAGTTGTTCTTCAGTGTTCTGTGTTTCTGAACAAACTACCAATTGGTTTTGAGTTCAATCTCTGACACAACAAACAAATTAAAATAACACCATTGAGATTCCCTTACTTACTTTTGTCGTTTTGAAATATGCCTTGGTAAATTCTCAACAGTGCAAAGAGAATGCAACTACAATACAACTTATTTCACTTTATGGCACTTTTAACAACAAGAACAACAACAACAATAATTTTTATTCTTGGATCTTTTTACATAAAATAACAGTGGGATCATTTGGTCCACAAATAGCTAGACAGCTAATTGTGTCGGGGCAAGACAAGTACCCGAATAACATAAATCGACTAGTATCCTAGGACAAAGAGCTGTTATTTACACACTCAGTCACACAGTTACAGAGTCACACTGAAAAAGATATGAAGAGATTTTAACTTAGAAGGTATGTCTATGTACCTACTTTTCTAACTATCATGGGGCTTTGAATATAGTTATCTTCTTTTTCTAAGATGTCAAAAAGTAATTTGCAAAGGACTTTTTTGAAAGCTCTCTTTGGGAGATCAGTTATAGAGCTATTTTGGTATCTCATTCACAGCTTTACTCCAATCCGAGAGAAGGAATTGTTCTGTATTCAGTAGTCTCAAACTGTTAACATAAAACTTTCCAAAAGTAAATGATCATGTATTGTATGAAAGAATATTAGACGTTTTCTGCCATAGAATTAGTATGTTTGCTGGGGCTCTATTATTAATGTTATTATGCATTAGGGTTGATACGGACTTTTATTATATGGCTGTGTCTCACAAGGACTGGGAACTACCGAATTCACAAATTTGATTGGCTGAAAACAATATTGTAAGCGGTCTAGATTTTCCCATCTAGACCGGCATCTAGACCGGTCTAGAAAAAAAAGCTACAAAGAATATAAAAAATTGGCATACAAGACACAGCCATACAATAACCACCTTATTAACTGAGCTAGGTCGGTCTGTATAGGAGAATCTTGACCTTGGTTGCTGGTACAGACCTCACTGCATTCGGTCTGTACTGGCAACCTCGGTCAAGATTCTCCCATACAGACCTCCCACTCGGTTAATAAGAACTAAGTAATAAAGAAAAGTTATCGGAAGTACGTTTGCTTTAAGAAATAAAGGAATTGCATGGTCGTGCAAGTCTGCAAAGTACAGCAGACGAAGGGCTCTTATCTGAAGAATAAGAATTTTGTTAAGATAAGTCTTGTACTTTGAGGAGAGCTAACTCGTGATACGATCACCTAAAAAAAATGAAATCCGATGGCGACATAATGTGGCTACACACTGTGTGTAAGCCACACAAAAATGAATGCAGCTCCTGGTATTTCCAAAACGAAGACAATATAGAAGACAAAACGTTTTTATCACGATCCGTAGTATTTGAGGTAAAATTCCAGATTTTGAATCTTCCGACCATTACTTTGATAAAAAAAAAAAACCCACGCTTTAAATTGTTAAAGCTCTCTGTAGCTCTTGCAAGATTCCAGTATTGGTCAATTTTGCTGAAGATGTATATTTTGCCAATTTGGTCTTTAGGCAAGAGCTTCTTCACTCGAGACACCTCAATAATATGGAACCAGTGTTCTTTCTTGAACTTGGCACTGATAGGCCAAGCGCACACCTTATTTCTCTGAATGTTCTACTACGGTAAAACCGCAAAGGGACTAATAGATGTCATAGTGCAGGGGCTTTCGACGGAACTCAACTGCTCGCAGTCTTTTTCTCACTTCAATCTGATAACTATTTACCGAAATATTACATACCCACCTTCTCTCATATTTGGTCCAAAGCTGTATATTCCTTGCGGAGCTTTAGGCAGTATGGTGAGGTGTTGATAAGTTGTGAGTTACCTTTACTTACCGATGAAAGTGCCCGTCGGGTGAAAATACCGGTGACGTGGAAAGTCGAGTAAGACGGGGGTTCAATCGGTTCACAATCCGCGACACGCATGGTCTCTCGGCACGTAGCCTGAGTATCATACCGTATTTATTCGCCTATAAGCCGATCTCGGCTATAAGCCGAGACCCTAAACTTCTTCATGTCAGCAGCTGTTGCATTGAAATAAAAAATAAACACAAAACATTCGGCTATAAGCCGAGACCTAATAATTGCAAAGTACTCCACGCGTGTCGTTAACTGAGATGAATTAACATAAACCGAAAACAAAAGGAGCTTCCCTCTCGGGAAACATGTAACCAAAAAGTAGGTTATTTACTCAGTTGTTATTGGTCGTTTAATTGAAAGTAACAACAAATCACAGATAAGTTGAATTTAATGTGTAAATAAATAGAATCATGCGTGACATAACAAAACATTCACCTGAGTTCAGAATCCTGTCTCAAACAATCGCTCTCTTTCAAAGTTATCGTAATCGATCATCATGCCGAAAGTTCGTCGTTCTTCATACAACTTAGCGTTCAAACTAAAAGTCGTTGCTGAAGCAGAGGCCGTCGAGAACAACTCCGACATCGCTAGAGATTACGGAATCAGTGAGTCGATGGTGCGTCGCTGGCGAAAAGATCCAGCGAACCTGTTTTATGGTGAGCTTAAAATGTCAGCAAAGCGAAAGACGATGGGCTGCTTTTCGCCAAAGTATCCTGAATTGGATCAAACCCTACTGGACTGGTTTTCAGAGCAGAGGAGTCAAGGTAAGTCTTTCGCTTCTTTAAAACAATGAAAAGCTTCGAGCAGCTGATATCTGTCAGATCGTGTTGCAATGTTTACACAAACCGTGGGAATGACCGCTTCTGATTGGCCAGTTTTTCATGTCGTGAAAACCAGTCAAACAATTGATCTCTGTTATCTTTTACAGGAATTGCTGTAAGCGGATTAATTCTACGGCTAAAAGCGAAGGAGTTGAGCAGTGATCCGGACTTCAGAGCCTCACTGGGTTGCTACCAGAGATGGAAAAAGAGCCATTCCATCAGCCTTCGCACTAGGACAACCCTTGCCCAGCGACTCCCACAAGATCTGGAAGAAAAGATCATCCAGTTCCATCGGTTCGTGATCGCACTTCGGCAGCGGTATGGCCATTCGCTCTCCAGGCTGTTCAAATATATGGATGAAACTCCTATGCGATTCGAGCTTCCGTCGAGCAGAACCAACAATGATTTACATGTACCTACCTTTCGTGATCTCGGAAATTTGTGTTTGTTGATAATCGCTCGGCTTACAGTCGAATAAACATTGAATTTCGAATCTTGTTAAGCACCCGTAAATATTTTTTGGCGAAAATACTCGGCTATAAGCCGAACCCCCTTCCTTGGCGAGAATTTACCTGTTCTCAGTTTAATTTGTTGGAAAAATCGCTCGGCTTATAGGCGAATAAATACGGTAATTTGATTTAAGGTAACTGCTATAATGAGATCAGGGCCGTGGCTAGCATGAGGCAAGACGAGGCAATTCCCTCGTCATAATTTGGGCCTTTTTTAATTTTTTTCTCAAAGATTGACTTCTCTGAAGAAAAATGCTACGGAAAATTTAGATTTCAAAGTTTTCTGGGGGGGCATGCCCCAAGACCCCTCTAGCGGTTCGCGCCTTCGGCGCTAGAAACTTGCCTCGTCTTGTCCTGAAATCTGGCTGCAGCCCTGGAGATTATCCATAACTTTAAGTAGCACTACCATTCATAGAAGGCACTTGTTTGATACACAATAGACACGCGCGCGTGAGAGCGCAGAAACAGTGCTCTAACGCTCACGAGTTTGACACGAGTGGACACCGCGGAAATACGTTTTGGTGACGTCACAGTGGTTAGTGGTCATCAACATTAGGCTGCCAAGTGCTTCCATATGTTTGTGGACTAGTTCGATGAAAACATCGGCCTTTTGCAAGGTTTTAAGTCGGAAAATATCCATGATACTTCTCCTTGTTTATTATGGTTGATCCTTTGGATGGGTTTTTAATGCTAAAACCACGTCTTAACAAATAGCGGTACAGGGGAATCATTTTGTTTGGAGTTTTGTGCTGTTTGCTGGCTTTAGCTGGCCGTCGTTACGAAGTGCGATCGTAGTTCGTCAGTCGCCCTCGCCTTCAGAATTGTCAAAAACAGCGATAGTTATCCAGACAAAGCAAGAGATTAGTTCTGTAAGATAATTTTCCAGCGAGTCTGAAGACTGGTTGGATTTTTAAGTGTTATTAGCATGAAGCGATACACGTAATTATTGAGTTGTGAAAATATTCACACTCACTTTGCGCCGACGTGCGGTGCCTTTGCCTTTTGGAAATCATTCGCTTGGTTGAGAATTTTACCTTTCTAGACTGATTTTTCGCCATTCCACCTTTCTGATTTTCTGTGCCTTTAAGAACGAGTGTCCGTAACGCTCGAAACGTCAACTTTTGTAATCGTTACGGTTGCCAATTTACCATTTCAACTTTGTTGACAGATCCAAATTAAAATATGAAAACATTTGTTCATTTCATATACTTGCAGTTTTATCAACAACTTATCTCTCATGAACAGAATAACGCCTGACTTAAGCTCATATAATGGCGATGTTTACAAAGGGAGTGGAAATCGAAGAAATTGTGATTTGTTTGTATTTGAGACCGTCCAGCATGATTGGTTCATTTACAATTTATCTTGAATTAAGTCTTTATTAATATTAATCGATTGTAGATCTCCATTACTTGTCTTTGGTACGTTTGCTTGTACTTGTTACTACAACTGCTACTTTAATTTCCCAAACAGCTGTATTTGTTTAACACGAAAGCATTTTCAATGAAACCCACTTTTTTATTATGATTATTATTATTATTATTATATTTTTATAACTCAGTCATTTGAAACTTTTACAGGCACATGTATGTTTACCTGAAGTATATTCCACTACCTTGCATGTGCACTGCATTAATTTATGCAAATAATCAACCACTCTCCTTCTTCAATTCATTTTTTTTTAGATTAGCTTTGCATAGCTTTACATAGTTTCCATGTGCTTAAGGAATCATATACATCACATGCTCTGAAGCACTGTAAGGATAATTATTACACGACTCGGGCAGTCAGAGGGCCAATAACTAAAATCAACCAATGAAAATGCTCTATTGCCAGTCAATATTCTCTCAGTATTGGACCGGGCACTGTCCTGAATGGTCCCAAATGATACCGCACTTGTGTCCCTTTGAACTTCAGTCGTATAATAAATCTCTTATTAACCAAGCTTGCTTGGGACTGTACTGGAAGAATATCGGCCCTCGGCCTTTTTTGTACGGACCGAGCGCCGCCCGGTCCGTACTGTTAAGACCTCGGGCTGATATTCTCCCAGTACGGCCCTCCCGCTTGGTTAATAAGATATATTTACGATTCCCATCAGTAATATTAAATCATATCCCCACACTGAGAACATCATTATGAAACATTCCTATTTGACTTGTAACCATTTTTTTTCAAGGTGGCAAAATATATGTATATTGCTGAAACTTGTTGAGAATTTCTTACTGACTACCACTAGCGTAGCCATACCAGTGCTCCCCTTCCCTGTAATAAGTTGGGAAAAGGACATCTGCATGGTGCTATCATTGTTCATGTTTGGGAATATCCCATCACTGATTTTTATTTGACTAGATGGGTACAGCAGTAAAAGGCTAATTACAAGCTTTTGGTTACTCCTCATGATTTACTGTTAACTGGGAATTGACAGCTGACTTAATCTAATCAATTTTCTCCTGAACATTTTTTAACTTCATTTGTTCGACTTCAGAAAATACTTCAGATAATTTCCCTCTGACATTTCTAATTTGGAAGATTAATCATCATAATCATTATGTTCTTTACACCTCCATTAACAACCAACAAGAATTCTTTGTTTATAACTCAGGCATGCAGCTTCTGAATATAAGAAATCAAGTTTAGAAGATAGTTGATTCATTCAAGGCTGTTGGAATATGAGAAAAGACATTGCAGTGCTTTATTCACATCGATTAAATTATATTATAATAATTATTTTACCTTACAGTAGTTTTGTTTCTTAAAAATTTGTTTTCTAGTAGTACCAAGATGGTAATGTTACTTTGTGAATCAGGGAGTTAAATAAAGCAGAAGTATTCTGTTAGCTCAGTACATTTTATGTTGCAGATGGCATTAAGTTAGTTAAGAAAGAAAAGAAAAAGCAAAAATAAATAAAATAAAATGATTAGTGAGGGAAAAGCAATTTAAAAAATAGACATACTACAAATAATTCATAATTGTAATGAGAAATACTTGTTGGGAAAGTAAAACTATTGCTCAGACATAAAAT
Source organism: Stylophora pistillata (assembly GCF_964205215.1). Lineage (NCBI taxonomy): Eukaryota > Metazoa > Cnidaria > Anthozoa > Scleractinia > Pocilloporidae > Stylophora > Stylophora pistillata. The sequence goes on from NC_142528.1 coordinate 26,478,388, forward strand.
TACAGCTTCTCAGAAAAAAAATTAAACTAAGATGGAAAGTGAAAACTTCTTTATTATCATTATAATGGACATTTTGTACTTAAAGCATACCTCGGTTTATTCTTCCTCTAGTTGAGCCAGTCTTTGTACTTTTGGGGGCTTCAGTCCTATGCATGTTACAGTCGTAGGTTTTTTGGCCAACTATGATACATACAGTAACTAGTGGGGATAGGGTGGCCGTGCTACACGGGCATGTTTTGTCTTCTTTTCGGCGAATCTGACCGAAATGCCGTTGACATGCCCATTTATACGGTTCAAGCCACTGCTTTACAAACCTGATAGTGCAGCGTCCTCGGAAAATCGTCTCATTTTTAGCCTTGGTGCATAAGCTCTGTTATAAACAAAACTTAGTTGCCACGGAGCCGCCAGCGAAAAACAACAATTTCATATCGTGTGCAACTTCAGTTCGGCTTTAGCAAATTATATAATTGAGCTTAAGAACTATCCAAAAGGTGAGCCGAGTTTCAAAGCTAAGTTTACAGTATTCTTTCTAAGTTTTGACTTTTTACGTTGTCGATTTTGACTCACGGCGAAAAACATTGTAAAAGTTATCGGCATTTCATGGTTTCGTTGAGGTGTCCGCTGACCAGTAAAATACTGTATCGTGCCCTAAAAAACGTATTTCCGCGGTGTCACACGAGTGTCGGTTTTCGGTCAGCATTTTTCACGCTCATTAAAATCCAGCGCTTCGAAGTAAATGGCAAAACCGTTAAATACCGACAAGGCTGAAAAAATTAACGCTGGTTCAGGTACAGAGTAAATTAAGAGTACGAGTTACGGACTACTGAGCTGAAAAAGAGAAATCAAGAACCTAAAACATTCTCGACATGAGTTTGCCGTTTCAACGCTTGGGCGGCACCGCAAAAAAAAAAAAAAAAAAAAAAAAAAAAAAAAAAAAACTAATGCCACTTTTTTATCCTATATATCACCCTAGGCACCACTAGAAATACACAAGAGGGAGCCGAAAAACAACAAGGAAATAAAGAAAGAGAGAAAAATCCGAGGAGGAAAGTTGCTGAAGCACTAGATAAATAACTAAGCAAGATATCGTTTAGAAGAATGTAAATTAAGTCTAAAGACAACGCTATGCTGACGTAGTAGACCACAAAGCTGTGTATCAAAGGTTTGTTTTTCTCTCACATTCACCTCTATTCACCTCTATTCGCTCCGACGAAGGGCTAACGCTCGAAACGTCAGCTTTTGTAATCATTACGGTGGCCAATTTACCATTTCAATTTTGTTGATATATCCAAATTATTTCGTTACTCCCACCGACGCAGCCCCAAACAGTTTCTTTCGAAACTATCAGCCTTTATTTCTCTCACAATGCTGTGCATAATAAAGTAGTTTGTTTTTCAATTAGCTTGTATTCAATTTGTTTCCTCTCGCTTCCTTAAACATTCCCAGGGTTGACAGTCAACAATATAATCCGCAAAAATTGCCATTTCATTTCCCCCCTTGATATAAAATTACCAAAAAGTTGATTTGTTTTTCTTTATACCCCAAATAAATATAGTCTGATCCATTAAAACAGCCACGGTTGCGTACGAAAAAAGGGACACTTCTTTAAGAAAATAAGGGCATTAATAAAAGTAACTTTCCCATTTTTAATGTTCTAAAGATATTCAGACTGGCGTTGAACCGTTGTAAAACGTTTCCCCCGAATTCTTGTCTAACCAGCTGGTGAGTTCAGTTAAGTCCATAACTAAATTATCCACTTTTACCGCCGCTCGTAATTTAGCTGATCGTGAGCGAGGATTGAGATAAACTTCCTCATCGGTGGGATAAATAACTTTCTTGTGAAGCGGTAACCAAGCGCTTGTTTTCGCTTTGCCCGCCACGTTTGTCTTGGATCGCATGTAACTGACTTCAGAATTCGCATCTTTAAAGAAATGTCTTACAAGGGAGTCTTCTAAAGCATGAAATGAAATGACCACCAGCCGCCCGCCGGGACGAAGAAGTTTATGCGCTGCTTTTAGGACGCACTGAAGTTCATTTAGCTCATCATTTACGAGTATGCGCAATGCTTGAAACGTTCTCGTTGCTGGGTGGATGGGTCGGGCAAATCTGTCCGATCGGCTGTGACGCACAGCAGCAGTGACAATGGCTGCTAACTGTCTTGTGAAAAGTATCGGCATCTTTGACCGGGCTTTGACGATTGCTCTTGAAATGCGAACTGAAAACAAAAATAGACGCATGAATTATACGAACATCACTACGGTAGACTGGTCCACGGTACTGGAATTCATTCCAGTTTCTGTGGCATAAACCCACAAAAAGCTAAGATCACCGTCCCCACTGTCACCGGGATTGGTTTTCCTGAAAGTTCACTTTTAACCCATTAACTTTTTAACCCTTAGGCTGACTAGTATCTTATTTCTCCTTAAAATATTACCCCTGAATCAAACATTACGGTCGCGAGAAAAAAAAGGAGATGATGATTGTTAAACAAATTCTCCTTGTCAGCATGTTAGGAAATGCATAGAGAACAGTATGGAGACTATACATACTGATGTTGGGGCATAAAGGGTTAATACTCCGGGTGAAGAGGGAAGCTGTGCAAGAGTAGAGTATCTTGCTCTAGAATTTATAACAGTATATGAAAGTCTTTGCCCAATGGTCTGATTCAAGAGAGCCTTGCATGCAGTGCAGTGTACCATCCCACAGGCCACATTACACTCAAGGTAAGATACTCAGCAATCAAACTAACCAGCCCTCTTATCCAGAGGTTATCCCAACCTCCATAACGTAAAGTGTTGAGGAGTATTGCTACATGAACCACTCCTGGATGCACTTATGTCCAGAAATGCATGCAGAAACAAAAATGGCAGATTTGATGACATTTTGTCAATCAAAGTGAATGTTCATGATTTGACAATTTTGATGAATTTTGGTTAAATTTCTCAAAGTGAAATCAGCTTGGCAGAATTGGAAATTTTGCATTGCTACAGTATTTGTTAGAGTCTCCTATTTTCTAGTACGAAATGGGGTCAGTAGTACCCATATTATTATTAGGAAGTTGTTGCCACTAACCAGCTTCCTTTTCTTGTCCATACTGTCTCAATACAGCTGTAAGTTCTGTCTCGTTGATAGAATTCACCACATCAGCTGCTGTCATCAGCAACCTCTTGCCACCCACTGACTCCAGTGTGGTACCTTTCACTCCCATTCTCATATCTAGAGGACCATCTTTGTAAAATGAAAATCCTCTATCTGGATTGTCAAATTGTATACTCGAGGCACCAACATCAAGAAGGATTCCATTTACAGACTCCTTCTTTACTCGTTGGCTTTTTAAAATCTCAAAGATATTACTATATTTCCCTAATATGGGAATTAATCTTCCTTTGAATTCAGGTCTTTCTGAAAGTATGTTTGCTATTTCTATAGCATCTGGATCTCTGTCGAAGGCATAAACTTTACATTTTGCGCTCGAAAGGATTGCTGCTGTGTGTCCCCCCGATCCAAATGTTGCATCAATAAACACCTAAAATAGTACAAGACAATAAACAATATCATAGCATTAGCCTTCCATGGTTCTTAGTTTATAACATTGAACATCGTCAGAATAATAAAGAATGAACTTAAGAATACACGTTGAGAAAGTGAAGAAGACAGCTCATCTCACTTTTTAAAGTATAAAGGGTGGATTCCATATGTCAGGAAATTCCCAAATTATCAGCATTTCACTGCTTACAGACTGCCCAAGATTTTTCTGATAAATGAAACCTCAAAATTGTAGATATCCCTGATTTGAGAAACAGGTCCTTGGGCTTTGGGTGTAGACCTCTAATTCTAAGGTCCCTTGAGGTAACCACAAGGTAGGGTGTCATTACATTTTTTGTGCCCTTTATTGCCTGGCTTACCTTTAAGTGGCCTACTTGGACAGAAATAAAAGAAAGCTTATGATAGAAGACTCTATTAAATGGGGTCCTAACTAAAGCTGTCTGAATATCAAAGTTCTTTACATCTCATCTCACTTTTTAAGGCATTGAGGGTGGTTTCCATAAGTCAAGAAGCCCAAAAATTGTAAAAATCCCTGATTTGAGAGACAGGTCCTTGGGCTTTGGGTGTAGACCTCTACTTCTGAGGTCCCTTGAGGTAACCACAAGGTAGGGTGTCATTAAATTATTTGTGCCCTTTGGTGTCTGGCTTACCTTTATATATAAAGGTAAGCCAGACAATAAAAGATATACATCGGCGAAACAGGCAGAAGACTAGGTGACCGATTCCGAGAACACCTTCGAGACATGGAAAGGAATGACAAGGACATATCGAAACCAGTCGCTAGACATTTTAATTTACCTAACCATTCTAAGCAACATATGGCAATCTGCCGTCTTTCCTTGCACTTAGGTGGCACGGAAAGCCGTAAAAATCTTGAACAAAAGCTCATCTTTCAAACCGGCAGTCTAAATCCCACAGGGATCAACAAACGCTTTTTATTCTACTAATTTATTCATGTTTTTCTCGTTGCCATGCTCCCACCAATAACGTAGCTCCATTTTCTGCCTTTAATTGCACACAAAACCCACAATTCCTCTATTCACTCCGACGAAGGGCTAACGCTCGAAACGTCAGCTGTTGTAATCATTATGGTGGCCAATTTACCATTTCAACTTTGTTGATATATCCAAATTATTTCGTTACTCCCACTGACGCAGCCCCAAACAGTTTCTTTCGAAACTATCAGCCTTTACCTTTAAGTGGCCAACTTGGACAGAAATAAAAGAAAGCTTATGAAAGAAGACACTATTAAATGGGGTCATAACTAAACCTGTCTGAATATCAAAGTTCTTTACATCCCATCTCACTTTTTAAAGCATTGAGGGTGGTTTCCATAAGTCAAGAAGCCCCAAAATTGTAGAAATCCCTGATTTGAGAAACAGGTCCTTGGGCTTTGGGTGTAGACCTCTAATTCTAAGGTCCATTGAGGTAACCACAAGGTGGGAAGTCATTCAATTATTCGTGCCCTTTATTGTCTGGCTTGCCTTTAAGTGGCCAACTTGGACAGAAATAGGAGAAAGCTAATGATAGAAGACACTTTAAAAGGGGTCCTAACTAAACCTGTCTGAATATCAAAGTTCTTTCCTTGGTGCTAATGTTTTGAAAGAATTGAATTTTTTTGTGTTTTTTTTTTTCCAAGATAAAAAATTTGTTTCTTTCCTTTAATCCCAAAGGGTGAGCATGGCATGGCATTTGTCAACCACTACAAAGTGCAGCAATAAAATAACGCAAGACAGGGACATGTGAAGAAGGTCATTTAAGTACAGATTCCCTTTACAAAGCAGAAAATTTTGTTTGAAAGACACATGCAACAACCAGGAAAAAAATCTAAACAAGCTAAGGACTTCGAATTCAATCGTCAGTTGCAGTATCTTATATATAATTATCTACTTGTACAAACTCAAATACCGTTGTCATGGTGTAAAAGTTTACTTCAATAAAATAGTGGATTAAGTATAATGATAATGGCAAAAGTTAAATCTAGATCTTATCAGATGACGTAAACAATAACTACGAATTTTTTCATATCAAAATTGCAAATTCTGCAGAAATTGCTTTATTTCCGCGAGGTAAGGTAACTTTGTAGGGGCTAAATTTGAAGCCAAAGCCAGTGAAAGAGCATCAAAAGATACATCATTAAAAATTACGAGAAACCTTATCCAAACCCGAGGGCAACAGAATTGATGTGATTTCAAGGAAAATCGAAACTCGAAACCCCCCAAGCTTAAAAAAGAATAAAGACGACTTACTTGTCCGTCACGGGGTGCAAGAAAGCTGAGACATTCTTTCAACATCACAGGCACATGAACAGTGTGTGAATCACCTTGAGTACAAAAGTATCGCAATGTCTGAGAAGGAAATAAACACAGACTTCTAGCGCAAAACAACAGAGAGCCCGCCGCCATTATTGTTTTACAATTCTTATGCGTAATACCACTGACCAATAGTGGTTTCAAGCGCGCTCATTTCAAAATGGCGGCTGCGAGACCGCATTCAGCTCAACATGTCGATCCAGTGGAAAGACTGAAAGAGGAGTATAAGGCGTGGAAACATAGTCATCCCAAGGCTTGTTCTTTAATTTATATTCTGTTTCAATGCATAGAGAGAAAATCGATGTAGTTTTTAGAAGGCCACGTGTAAAGCTATTCAATTGTCATGTATACAGTATAATTCCTGTATAAGAGAAGAAGGATTTGTGCAGTTGCCACCGGAACCACCGTTTGCTCCCCTCTCCTCAGCCCCCCCCCCCCCCACCCCCAACACATGACCGATTGATTATGCTATTTTAAATAGGCTGTATTATGATTTGAATTATAGTATGCTGTAACGCCATTCCTCATGATCAACACTCAGTCTATTTCTTCATATTCAGGACTTCATTGCTAATCCTGTGGAGAAGGATGGAGGAGAAACTGACTGGCTAACCTGGAGATGTGGTGAGATTTTACAAAATTAAGTTACAAAATTCTAATTTTTTCGCCATTCATCATTTTTGGAAACTTTCTTGAAATTAAATGATTAAGTTAGTGATCTGATATTTTCTTTGAACCCTGATTTTAAAAAACTTGATTGTTCTTTTTTCCCACAGCCATTCCAGGACCAAAAAAGGTATAAGTGATGTATACATACAATTTGTGCTAATAAATTAAATTACCCTCAGTGTCAATTCACCTTCAATTGACTTTAAATTAGCAGAGAGAGAGATGTCACTTAAGCTGGGTACCTTTTCATATAAGCAATAGACTGCACTTTCTGTCAGTTTGCCAGTATATTAACCTACTGGAGAAAAGTTTGTTAACCCTTTCACTCTTGAGATCTCGATAGTAATTCTCCTTAGTGTCTGCCATACAATTCTTATGATATTAATTCAGAGAATTTAGCATTGGATCAACTACTAATCTGTCAGTATATATTTTTCTTGATTCTCATCACTTGTCTGCTTGATATTGTGTCCACATTGTAAGGAGAAATTCTTTCTTGGTTACTCATGGAAGTTAAAGGGTTTTAACCAGTGTGCTCCCAAGATCTCAAGTGAGTAATTGGGCCATTAAACTTATAGAAAGTGCAGTGTATCACTAATTTATAAAATAAACTTCACCTTCAGTTTTCTTTGGATTTACTGGTGCAGTAGACAATGGGTGTTTGACCAATCAGGGTACTTTTAGTATCTCTGTTATTTCATAGATACATTTGACGAGTGCTCTAAGCTGAGACCACTTTGATTGCCTTAAAACTTGAGAAAAATTTTGTGTCTAAATTTTCAGGGAAAGTTGCTAATTTGACAACCTGTTTTCAGCAGTTTTGTAGCAATTTTTTATGATCTAAACACTTTTATAAAGTAGAGTTTTAGATATAAATATCTATTTTTTTTGAAGGGGAGTGGACCTATTATAAAGTAGTTTTTTAATGGTTGTTAATTGACAACTTTGAAAAAGGTTGAGCTTGGAGTGCTCCCAGTGTTCTACTCATCCTAGATTGTGTGTAGTGAATAAAAATTGAAAAATACTTCATGTGGCTTGCTCTTACTCACACTGATTGAGTTAAGTGGCATTGCCAAGTTTATTTGAAATATGAATTTGTTAATGGTAGCTATAATTATTCTTTAAATTAGACAATGTGGGAAGGTGGTATGTACAAGCTAGGGCTGTCATTTCCTCAAGACTATCCATTCTCTCCGCCTAACTGTAAGTAAATTCAACGAACATTTTCCCTTCATTGTTCATTTTCATGCATATATATGAACTTCAAAGCAAATTTCAAGGTCAAAATGGTTTCAAACTAGTGGGATTTGTATTTCCCTTTAGTTTGAGATACATGACTAAAATAAAGGACACTAAACTTAGTTTGAATTTATTTTAGCTTGAAATTATAATAAATTAAAAGTACAGTATACCTTATTGTGAGCAATTAAGTTTTAAGTGCATTAACATATGGTTTGGTCTGTCTATACAATGTAGCCCTTATTTCATAACACAGCAAGAAAGTACAAAAATATATAGTCTACAAACAGGCTCTCATTGGAACTGCTGCATGAGGGCTTTGCAAGACAAGCTAGTGTTTGTAGTTTGTATTTTATTGTAATCAGACGTGACATGACACTTAGCATAATGACGCACTACCCACAAATAGCAGAGCTAGTCTTGGCGGATAGTGTGTAGACGCTAAAACATCTAAAATAAAATTCGGCTCAACAAAAGATTCAATAAATATACAAGAAACAGAAATTAAATATTAAATCAGTAATAAAAGCACAAATGATAGTATGAGATAAAAATACAGAAACAGAAACACATGACAATAAATAGAAGAATACACATCAAGTTGTACACTACTATTAACTGGATTTAACTTTCGACTCATCATTGATTATTGGTTCTACGTCAACATAACTATCCTGAATTTGAAGATTTTTAAATAATATTGCTGGTGGGAGGAGGGCAAAGGAGTCTGGTCTCATTTTGCATGTCGACACACCCCTTAAACACCTTCCATTGGGAAGTGAGATAGGTAGCATGTCGACACACCCTTATACACCTTCCACTCGGAAGTGAGATAGGTAGCAGGATTTCTGTTCACTCAGTGGACTAAGAACTATGGAGGATGCCTGAGTGCATTGGAAAGAATGTTATAATTAAAATCAACAGTATGAGTATCTACATAATTGCTTGGTAGGTGTGTTCAATCCTGTGATCTTGCATCCAAATGTGTTTCCATCTGGTAAAGTTTCCTTGTCCCTGATTGACAAGAATAAAGGTTGGAAGCCACAAATTACCACCAAAGAGGTACACTGCGATTTAAAAGTTGAAAATAAATACAATTTGTGGTGAAATTCTTCTGGGCCATGAAAACAGTTTCATATTAAATAATGAATCACTTCCATGGGTTTCCACATGCGTGAGTTGGCTAAGAACATGGAAGTCAATTTCATTTTCCCACTCTTCAAACTATATTGAGATAAGATAAAACTTACCGTCATTATTTTTTCAAGTTCCTCTATTGACTTACCATTCCTATTTTAACACCATTTACATCTTAACATCAGTTTACTGGTACACATTCTCCACACTGCTCTCTATACCTTTCCCAAGGTGCTGACGTGGAGAATTTGTTTATAATCCAGATCTTCTTAATTTTCTTTTTATTATTCTTGTGATCTTTGTGATTGATTCTGGGAGAAGTTAGATGTGCTTTACTCTTAGGGGCAACAGATTAAAACAGTTCATCTTTTTCATGTAAAATTATCAGACACTGAAAGGGTGGGGTTGTACCAAAGAGCAGAATAGTGTGACAAAGGGTAACAAGCGACAAGTCTGATATAATTATACTTAGCTACCCCAAAGTTGGAATTGATCTATGGAGACCTCTGGGTTTGGAGCAAAGTGTGTGATTCAAGTGATTGTGGTGTCATGTAAATGTTATTACCCATTCAGGTGCTTCTTGGAATTCACTTGTTGCTCAGTGAACCTAACTTCAATGAGCCAGCACAGGCTGAAGCGTATGTAGTGTATAGGTTAGTTTGATCATCATATTTCAACTTAAGGGAACACATAGAAGGTTGCTTGGGTTTATTAAGCCCTTGGTGACAGTTTTTGTTCAGGGTATTGTCAAGTCCCAGAGAAATGTTATTTAATTTATTAGATTTGCCAACAGGCAGGGACACCACAACAGCTTGTGCCAATGTTACTGTGGGCCCAGTAAACCCACCCATCCCACTCCAGGGGAGGACATCCACCACGCAGTAATCTCATGCATGGGAAATTAACGTCTCCTACCCCTAACCCTGCAGGAGACGGGACCTCCAATTATTCGTCCCTATCCAAGAAGACTAGAATACCTAACCATTTCTTGATGTTATAGAAAGGTAGCATATTCTCCTCATTTTTATTTTAAGACCTTGAGTGTTGGTCCGGCCGGGGCTCGAACCCTTGACCTCCCGCACAACAGTCCAGCGCTCTATCCATTGAACTAACTGGGAGGTGGTTTATTGTTTTATTGTTCAGCTACGTTACATATTTTGATGTACAAGCTATTTGAAATGTCAAGACCAAGTTGTCTAGTAATCTATCTTTTATCAAGAACCTCAGTTACAAACTTACTTGAGGGCTGGCCTCCCACCTTTAGGCTGTTCTAGGTTAGTGAATTGTAGTGCACTAGTAAAGGTTAAGAAAATCAGCAAGGGAGGGGTGGGTTATGTTGGCCTCGTCCAACCCTTCCTTGTTGTTTTGCTAAGCTGCTGCTATCCCATCATAGACTATTGCATTCTGTTATACTAACTAAACACTTGGAGGACCATCAACTCCTTTCTGCAGTCCCAGAGATAAAAACAAGGTGCATGACATACAGTGGATAAATTACCACATTTCTTTTTTACTGATGGACTCATTTTCTTATTCTTGTAGTCAAAGCAGAATGGAATACGAGGAAAGAGTCAAGAAACAAGCTAAAGAAATGACTGCAAATAGCAACTGAAAAACGATTTTGTTAAGATTTATCATAGTAGATACTGCATGAAGATTGTACACACAAGGCATATGGAAAAGCTGCTATCAATCCAGACAGCAAGGCTTATGAATTTGATTGTCTAGCATAGGGTCTAAACAATCCAGAGTGTGGTCAAAAGTGGCAGTGCCCCAAGGAAGGGCCTTATACTGAGGGCCCCTTTCCCCCTCAGGGTGGGGGGGGGGGGGTCTGGAGCATGCTTAAAAGATGGTGATGAGGTCTTAAAATGGACTGCAGATCACCAGTGACTGGCTTTTAATGAAATTCCTGTTTAAAGTTAATGAACTAAGTCAATCAAATGCCTCTTTAAAACATAACTAGCAAATACAGTACAGTCTCAATGGCAAATCTTTGAATCTTGAGCTTTGAACAGTTTTGTGTACATGTCATTTGTGAAAATACTTACTGGCTAGAGGTTTATTTACACAAGGATGGATGAAATAAAGTTTACATCTGACAGAATATTGTTTATTATGCTGCACTGCTCCTTAAGGCCCCATTATCATATCATCAATATCTTTCAAATTTACAAATAACTGTCATAGCTTTGCACTGAATTTCTTAGAGGAAGTAAACCTCAGACGGAAACTCCAGATAAACTCATCTTCTAACTTCTTCATTTCTTGGAAAAAGGACTTAAGATATCCTTGTTTTAACATTCATTCCGTTTCCTCTTTAAAAGTGTTAATATCCCTGAAGGGAGCTCCCTTCCAAAAGTAAACATGGCTAATTTCGTCCCTTTTAGTGATTTTAGATTGATTGTGACATTTTTTGTTCAAATAATAGTGGTGTTGACCTTTCTTGGTACCTTTGTTGGGGGTTGTAATCTAGACCACAAATTCGTTTTTGGTGAAGAATTGTTACATGCACCTCAAAGGGGTGAAAATAAATCGATAAATAAAACATCATTGAGATAATAAAAAACCGAAAACATCTTTAACACCTTTTTAAGCACAGTGTTAGTGACTAATGAGAATCCCCCAGTCAAGCAGATTTCAGTTTTCTTTTAATTCTTTCCAAAGGTTTAAAATGCACTTAAAACCCGAAAAATAGATACCAGAATATTCACATTCTGATACAAATTTAAAGATGGGTAATAAAGCAGTGGTATTCCAGTACAAAACAGACTCAGAGAGGAATTAAGGGGTAGGTTCCCAAAGAAACTGGTGCTGTATCAGTGGGGGAGTGTAACAACGTAATTATGGTTTCATCAACCAAAATTATAAAGTAAGAAAGGGCATGGGGTATGTTAGGATGTGAAAATGGAGTTCATTTTCTACAAAGCCTTGTGAAAGTCGTGGGGAATGAAGGCAGGAATTTTCAAAGTTTTCATCAAACTGAAGGAGGATAAGAATCTTAATTTTCATAAATTTTTAAAATCAGTCTACTTGTATCATGTTATCACTGAGGATTGGTCTGCTTGCACAACATTTGCTGGTGGAACAACACTAACACTTGGATCTACTCCTTCAGGGGAAAAGCTGACAACAGGCTCTTGGCTCTGTGGTGGTTGTTGAGATGTTACGCCATTTGGTTGGACTACAGTGGTCCCAGGAGGAATCTGTGACATTGTGAGGGGCTGAAACAAATGATAACAACACATAAAACAGTCAATAGTTAAAAACTCTCACCACTGGACAGTAAAGATCACTTGATTTAAATATCCTCTTAAATGTTTCTAAAATGTTTTCTTTATAAGCAGTAAGAGCCAAATGGTATGATTCATTGAACAGATGTGTTGGAATAAAAGATTACATCTGGACACAGTAGTTCAAAGAGAGCATAATGCAATCCAACCAACAAATAGACAGCAATCCAACAGATGTGTGTTCACAAAATGCAGTGCACCATCCACCAGATAAGGATTTAGCCAGTGGATAGCATCGTCCACTCTTCAAACAACCAGGGCCTGGAGTTGCATTTTTAAGATAAGCTTAGTCTATTATAATTGTTAAAATCAACACCAAACAATTATTCTAAAGCTGTAGATTTCAAATAAAGCTTTCTCCATGGGCAATGATTAAAAAGAAAAAATTGTCGACGTACATGTGCCACTGTACTTAATGGTTACCTTTTCCTCTTTTTTCTTCAACTGAAACTGGCAAGTTATTACATCAAACAAGAAACCAATGAGAGAGTGCATCATTCCTGGAACAAAAAGTGTAAGTTATTAGGTAGCAAGCTTGGGAGAAAAATTTAATTCTGATGAGATACTTTTTAATCTATAACCCTTCCACATACAAGGCAAACTTTGCCTTAAATTGATGACTTCAGTAGAACAAAGTGTTTAAATTGTAAATGAAGTCAACAGATCTGCCAGTTACTTTAACAAAACCTTAGTATTTAAGAGTTTGTAACATTTTGATTACAAGGACTGGTGTGACACAACAATAAACAGATCAAATTTTCACCAGAATGTGTGAAACACAAAAAATAAATGATCTATTATCACACCTTGAGTAAAGAAGTACAAAAAAAGGTCTTCTGGTAATAAAGAAGTAATAGTGAAAGTCCCTACCTGAAGTGGCAAATATGCCTCCTACAATCCCACAAAGACGCACCAAGAAACCCCAGAAAGATCTGCGATGACTTTCAACTCGAACCATTAATGATGACATGTCATATTTAAAGAATATTCCTTGAGAAACAAAAACATGGACCATCAAGACAAAGCTACTTCCTCTCCAACAATATAAATTATAATAACAATAGAAAGAGGGTCATTATCTCAAAATAATATCTTAATGAATGAATTGTTAACAGTCATCTGGGTTGCCCAGTTTGGTGAAGCAAATGACTTTTTTTTAATGCTGGTAACAATTGATGTAAGAACAGAGGAATAAAGAATTTATTAGCAATAAATTCTTTATTATTATGTTCAAGAAGAACATTCTTCTTGAACATAATTTAACAAAATGACTGGTCAGCAAAGGTGAATTTAAATAACATAGGTATTTGAAAAATCCAATGGACTATTTAGCTATTCATCAGAGGTTAAATCTGACAGAAGTAATATGGGGAAGACATTCTGGGAATTTGGTATTATGGTGAATGCTTAAGAAGGGCTGGCTGCTCAAATGGGGGGCATCCAATTCAGAGTTTTGGCTGATCAACTCATTACCTTTCTCAATGTACATGATTTTGACATACTTTGTGTATGAGACAGAAAGGAGAGAAGGTACAATAACAAAAAAGTTCATACCTGAAATTCCATGGCTTCCAGCCTCATGATTTATTTCTCGGATCTGAAATTAATGTAACATACACTGATTACTTCAGTGTGCCATAATGGGACATTGTGGAATGTGGGTGTGCTACAATGGGACATAGAACAGTCACCTTTGCTTAGCAAAATTGAGATGAACTTGCTTCAGAATAATGTCTGCACAGAAGTCACTTACCCTCTGTGTTACTGAGTATTGGTTTGTCTTTGTAACCTGACCATTGAGTGATTTGATCGAGGTTGGTACAATCTGTTTAGTACAGAATTAAACATACTGATTACTGGACCTCATGGTTATTACAAGCTACTATACAATAGCTCTCTAATTAGTGCATTCCATTTCAGTGTTTTTGAACCTGTTCACAACAGTAGCACTGTCTTGTACATGCACACTTATAAATGGATATCTTTGTCACAGAAATCAACCTTGTAAAACTAAACTTTTGAACACTTACCTTAATGTAATATTGGTACATTTGCAATTCTGAATGTAGAGAGAAAAAATAGGCTTAACAGGTATTCTTATAAATGCCAATCTGGTTATATTTCCCTTTTGAGAGAACGGGCAAGTGCTATTGAGAACCCAAAAAACATTCTTGCCAGCATATATTAATGTTGTTGATCCCATCCAGTTCTGCAACAATTACAGGCTAGCCAATACTTTTAGATTAATTCATTAAACTGCATGATAAAATAACTGAACCCATGCATAATAAGGAAAAAACAGGAAAAGGGTTTCCTATTTTGGGCATGGTAAACATGAATACAATTGCATTCACAGCTCATGTTTCTATTTGTTTGTTGATTTCTCACTTTCAGCATATAAAATAGCTTGCTTAAATAAAAAAAGAAGAAAAAATTAACATACTTTTGTCTGTTGTAACAAGATCTCCGTCAAGTGGGTTTATATAACCAGCTGCCCAAGGGCCAAAGGAGAGGGCATCGATCCTATGTGAATAGTTATATGCTGCAAGGAAATTAACCAAGATCACAGTGTTATCAAAGCACTTCCAATAGCACGCAGGCTAAACATTTATAGCCAAGCGACCATGCACTTAAGTTAATTCACTAAGTTTACAACATTACTCTCCTATTATCACAGGTATGTGACAGGTTCCACAGGCAGTTGAAGTGAAGTGAATTCTGACTTCTGATTGGCTAATGATACTACTAATTCCCAGTAAAAATGGAAAAAAAAAAGCTCTTGGCAATATGCAGCCATCTAGATCTCTGTCATTTTTGTTCAGTCACCCTTATTCATGTACACAAGATTAATTGTATCCATGAGCATCCACTTTTTCTTTCCATTCTTTCAAACTGGTCACCATGTGCATCGACATGCCAAGGAGAGAAAGCGAACCATAGCACTTAAGATGGTGCCTCATCACATGTCAGAACACAGCAATTCCTTGAAGTAGATACTTACATTCCGATGGCACGAAAGCACTCAGATGGGCATGTCCTCTGGGATGATAAATGGACCTTAAAGAAAATAAAAATTAACACTCTTTAGAGAAGAAATGGTTTGAGTTTTATTCATGTAGGATTAAATTTCATTTGACATGCTCTGATTTATTGAAAAAGGAACTGAGGAGCTATCCTCCAGGGTTGTAACTGAGAAAAGAAGATGCCAGTTTACTAACTGGTGAGCAATACCGTAAAGAATAATTACAACATAATCAATACTAATAAATTTGTGAAAATGCAATTGAAATGAGAGGATAATTAATGCCATGCTTACTTGCCAGCTGTAATGTGAAAATTTCCAGCCACTTTGTTGACCTCAAAGGAGCCATGGACTCGACAAGCATCATGGGGTTTATCTTGTTTGTCTCCCTCCTTTCTGTAAGGTGAATAAAAATAAAAATCTGAATGACAAAAAATACAATTCCACTGAGAAGCTAGGTTGAAACTTTGTTAACACAGTAAGTGAAATTTATTGATTTAATGAATTTTTGGCACATTCTATCTGCCTTTACTTTTAGTTAACCATCTATTGATTTTACTCTCAAGTGTTTCACAGTTTTAATTCAAAGACTACATGAAGTGTTGTATCATCAAACATGTAGGATTTATCATTACTGAATGTTATTTTCACTACTTCCATAAACAACTAAATTTCTTCTCAATGACTGAGGCCCAGTTCAGATGTCATGCTCCTGCAGTGTCACCCTCAATTCAGAAATAAAGTTTGCAAAATCATGGCATCTGAATTAACCTTTTTAATTAAGTTCAGCGAGTGATTAGGTCCAACAAGCTCTGCAGCCCTACACAACTCTGGTGTCTCTGCTGAGACAAGCAAAATTCATAAATTATGCAAAGTATTTTTGTTGGATTGTACTCTCAAAGGAAGTTATGAGAATTAATTGGTACATTGCTTCAGTAAATCCTGAATTTCATTATGACTCTAGCCCAAAGTCTGAATCACAGTTGTGTTTCTACTGTGCTAAAGACAAACCTATAGCTAATTGCAATTATGTTCAAGCATATGGCAGAAGCACAACTTCTGAACTGAGCCTTAGTTAACCAATGAAAATAGTAAAAAAAAGTAAAGCTTCAACTTTCAGACCTTTTTGGCATGTAGGTGGGTCCATTATTGTTAAATTCCTCAAGGACCTTCAGCGCTCTGTAGCCCTCCACAAATGCATGCATATGTCGAAACATTCTGAAATAAATCACAAAAAGGAAACTTTACAATTGCTTGTCAGTATTCTAGGCCATGATTAAATCTTACTTTAAAAAAATTTAAACCACTGATAGAATTTTTGATTTTTTTTTTTTGCAGATTCAGTATGAAATCGAAAAATAATTTCAAAATAAACTGGTTTAATAAAATTTTCAGCCATTTCAAGAGTTTTCCAACACCTAAGTCATAAATTGTAGTTCAGATCTCCACAAAAAAAAATCAGATATCAGCAAATAAAAATAATTTTTGCCAAATCAACCTAGCATATACAACAAAGTTACCTCAACCATGTCATTTGCTCCTCAGTTAGTTCAAAGTAAGTCTGTAAAGTAAGAGATGACATTTACTATAATTATTTGATGTACAATCAGCAGTTCACCGTAATCCAATTGTATTCCTGGGTGGAGAGAGTCACTGAGGGAGTGAAGTGTTTTACTGAAAGACCAAGCCAAGATTGGGTCTGGGTCCCCTGTGTCTCAACTCAGAGTTCAGACTCTTAGGCCACAGCCTCTCCCCTGCATATCAAACTTGTACATGGAGCAGATTCATGAGTA
This sequence comes from Stylophora pistillata, assembly GCF_964205215.1. Taxonomy (NCBI): domain Eukaryota; kingdom Metazoa; phylum Cnidaria; class Anthozoa; order Scleractinia; family Pocilloporidae; genus Stylophora; species Stylophora pistillata. The sequence continues at coordinate 26,495,396 of NC_142528.1, forward strand.
TCATGCCTTACATGAGTGACTGCTAACAGTTTGGAATGATACTGGTGTATGTCACTAAACTTCAAAAGAAAAGAATACCAATAAAAAAACTCACAGGTTCTAATGAAAGTTTGTCCCCTAGTTCTAATGAGGAGCCAGATAAATCCAAGACATCTGCTCCAATATCTGAAAAACAACCATAGAAAGATATAACACTATTGTTGGACAAACAGAGAAGCAAGGAGAACCAAGTGTTCTTTCAAAATAATATCCATGATGCAGCCCTCTCTAAAGCCCTGACCATAAATTAACCCTTTGCAAGGCCTCACTGAAGAGCACCTTTTGGTGAAGTGGGCTCCCTGTTAAAATGTTGTTATTATTTATTATTATTTATTAAGCCTTTACACCCTGATATCAGAATCCACAATCTTTCCCCACACTTTTCTCTATATAATCCCTATGCCACTGACAAGAAGAATTGGTTAATAATTTAAAGCTCCTTGAAGGTTAATGATCATTTCATTTGTTTCCATGATCTCAATGAATGACTTAGAAAGATTACTGTAAGGAGAAATGAGATGCTAGTTATTCTTAGGTTCTAATGGGTTTACTCTTTCCCCTCCAAAATCTTGATATAAATTCTCCCAATTGTTTTTTATCAATTTCATATCACTTTTCTTGAAGAATTCTGTTACAGCATTGCATCAAACAATATTGACTTCTTGGTATCTCTCTCTTTCTTCTTATTATCTTCATATTTCACAATGTATTAATAATGTCAGGAGAAAGAACTTATTTTTCATTCCTGAGGGTGAAAGTGTCAACAGGCCTAGAATAAGTTATAATTGCATATGAGCTCTTAAATAAATTACTTACCATCGCATCTCATTGCTACTGTCATATCAACATTTATTTGAAGTTTACTGTTGATAAAAAAAAAAGTACAATAAACATAATGGTAAATGTTGTAGTTTGAAATAAATCTCAGGTCAAAATGATTCCAAACCAGCCTAATTCATTTTTCTAGTTTCTTCTTTTTTCGAAAACATCCTAAGGCAATATCTAAAAATCGTATCAATTGCACAAGACATGAAAGACTAAAACAACAAAAATGAAAACCATTAAGGTTTTCTTTATGACCACCGACCAGGGGTGCAGTAAAGTTTGTTGCTCTAAAAAGTCAAGCCTTGAAAGTGGAAGAAAAAAAATCAAAGTTTGGGTCCTTTGATGCAGCCAGTTTCCTGCTCCACTTTTCATTCATATTTTAACCAGGTCACAGCATATTTTGCCCATTCCAGTACCCTAGTATGGTAAAATGGCATGGTGTGGAAATGATAACTATATTACATGTAAAAGATGCTTCATAGAAGACCAACCTATCTGCATCTGTGTCGACTGCATAATCATATTTGGTTTCTACTCCTCTGTAGTACCAGAACTCAGATGTCACAAGAATTCCAATAAATAAGAAAATAATGATGGACACTGCAGGAAAAACATTCAAGAAAAAAAATTTTGTTCATTAGGACTGGAAATGAAAGGGTGAGAATGTCATGGGAAGATAATTTCAAAAGGAAGTATGAGGCAGAACAAGAAAGTACAAAAAAATTTATTCTATGGTTATTAACCCTTGAACTCTCAAGATGTGGTTAGTTCACCCCTCTTGCTGCTACATATTTTCTTGTTAACTTGTACATTAGTTATGAGTAACAGCTTCTACCTGATAAGTTTGAGTATTCTCATAATCCATTTGCTGGATTATGTATGGATATGATTGGGAGAACTTCCATGTCAATCACTTCTGGGAGTGAAAGAGTCAATTAAATCCTAGAATTTCCTACATTCCTAACACAAGACATCACCACAGTGACTGCAATTACTCAATAAACCATTTGAATCTTCTTCACCAGTAGATGAGAATGTTGTCATAGTAAACCAGATATAAACTCTTAACTGTTTTCCATTTTGTGGAGCCCATTTTTCTGAGTGATTTCAGGTAGCAATTGAGATTTACTAGTTATCAACTGAACATCCTTTTCATGAATTGTCAGCATTAAGTGTGTACTGATTGAGTATCTAGATGGACATACAATAACTTAACACCACTCCATAAAGGTAAAACAAGTCTGTATATGAGCCAAGTGGCCCATCAGGCTGGCACTTAAACTCCAGTTTCCGTTGCATGAAGCAACTAGAAGTATTTCTACTTCCCCCCTGGAGAGGATGCTAGTCCATCACAGGGTTATCCCCCAGCATTAAATTTTCCAGGGTGGAACACACCTCTCCATAATAATAATTATTTATAATTATTTTAACTAATTATTTCCTTCTTTCTTTTGGTATTAAAATATATTTAGTTTTTAATTATCTTCCATGTATTCTGCACCTTAAAATATTGAATTCAAACCCCTGAGGAAGGCAGATGAAAACTATTAGAAGCACTTTGTAGACTTCCTTTAAACAACAGTTTCCTTTTCGTGTAATCATATTAATTACAATATAACTACTTCCTCTTGTTTGAAATGTTAATCATTTCAATACCTCCACTAAGCAGACAAAATGATTTTAAATTAGAGCACCACCGAATACAGCAACAGCAATACACAGGATATAATGTTACAAGTTGAAAAAGAGCGCTAAACTTAATTGCTACCATAGTCAACCGTAGAACGTAAGACAGAATGGCATCCACAAATTACTGCAAGCCACGATTACTAATAAACCGCAGGCCCAAGAAAATACGTGTTATTGCATGAAGGTATACACGTATATTGCTTCAGGTAATTAACAATATGAAAGGATACAAATACTTAAAAAATACCTTAAAATTTGCTCACCTGAACCACCACTAGCGGATGTTTCTTGATAATTTTCAGGAACTTTTGGGAAAGCGTCGAGTTCCTTTAAAACTTTTAGAGTTTGTTTTCGATTTCTAGTTGCGCCTACACGACGCATGTTTTCCAAAATTTCGATTTATGAAATAATATTTATGATTTCTGGTATCCCTTTCGCTCCTGTACGGTAGATCTTAAAATTGAAGAACCAATTACAAGCCACAACAACAGTATTTCTCTCTGGAAGACGCCATGTTTATCCACGTGTGAGCATGCTCAGTTAGGGAGGATCCATGATGCAAAGCTGAGTAAAAATAAAATCTGTGATCTGTGGACTACTAGACAGAGGATATGGAGCAAAACCTGACGGTGATGTCAGAATTTGGAGTCAATAAAATCCAGAGCGAAATTTAATTGAGGATCGAAAAACCAAACTTAAGTGATCCATACAGCCTTTCAGGTACCCTTTATAAGAGTTCATCGAAAAGGAAAAACAGGCGTTTAATTCCCTTACCATACCATGCATAAACGATCTACTATGACTTCAAGAGGTGAACAACTCCTAGGGCTTCCAGATGCGCGAACGGGGCGCATTGTGGAGAAGGGCGCTCTTCGGTGAAGGGGGGGGGGGAAGGGGGGGCTTGCTAAAGTCACTGTCAGGGAAAGGAAATGCAGTCTGGGTCTTTAATTTTCTCCTGACTGACGCTCAGATGTAATGAATACTGTTTACAGTGAGCATTTCTTTGGTCGGAAACCCTACAGTGATTTAAAAGGGAAACAAAGGCTTTCAAGGAAAGTTTTATTTCATACCAATTTTTCATCGTGCAACTCAAAACAAAATTCCAGGTGGGAACTTAAAGGGAAAAGTAAGGCTCAACGAAACAAGTTAAACCACGAAAGAAAACGTTGACGTTTTATATTTTTATTTTTTCTCTTCGAGAGGTTTATCAGTAAGCCTCTGTTTCATAAACTTGACGAAGTTCTCCTACTTCATAACTTACTCGGCGTGCACTGAAGAAGTAAAACAATATCACAGTGTTTCTTTAAAAGGCTACTTTAGACTAAGACATCTCCAGCCTCCCTCTGCACAAAATCACAGAAACTGAATAATAAAACTGACTGAGAAACTACTTCGCACTTAAATGAAATTCTGATAAACAATGTTTTCACTTCAATTTTTTTTTTGTTTGACTTTTACTATCCTTAAAACACCTAACGCCATCATTAACCCTTCAACTGTTATGATCTGATACGAAATTCTCCAAAATACATTACATTTCCTTGTAAATTGTTGAAAGAATTTCGAGTTGTATCGTGATAAACTCTCCAGCTGGTCGGTCTATCAATTCTTATTAGCAGCTTGATGGATTATGTATTGGCATTGCGAGAAGAAATCACCTGATGATCGGTTGATATAATGATCTTATATCATGTGAGCTCACCTGACACTGAGGGGGGGGGGGGGGGTGGGGAAAGGGAAGGGGGTCAAAACTTGCATTAGGAAAACACAATCTTTTTTTTTAAACAAGAACCTAAACAAGTTAAAGAATATTTTAATACAATTACGTTTTAAGTACTACAAGTTTAGTAGTTACATGCAATCCTGTAATTGGAAGAACTATTGTTTTAAGGGGAGGATCTACATCCGGGACCTCCCTGGATCCTCCACTGTAAACCTTCCATTAGTTTATTAATGACAAAGAAGACTTTTCAAAGACAAAGAAAATTTTTTCTTCCGATCACGCGCTCGGTCAACCGCTGTATCTGTCCTCAGATTAAAATACTTGTAAACAATGATGCCCTCTGTCAGCTACAACAACATTGCCATTTCCTGAGATGGCCACTCCTGTGGGTTTGCTAAAAACACTGGCATTCTTTGATTCCTCTGCAACACCAAGTTTCTTAACAAAAATACCATCCGAATCAAATATCTGTACGCTGAAGTTCTTCAAGTCCGCCACCACGATGTGTCCCTCTGAATCAACTGCTACTCCCGCGGGGCAACTGAGCTGACCTTTGTTGTTGCCCTTTCCTGCGATCTTTGCCAAAAACTGCCCTTTCCGGTCAAATTTTTGCACGCGCGAGTTCCCAGCATCCGACACTAAAATGCTGTCGTCCTGGTCAACTGCAACATGTCGCGGGCAGTGGAATTTTCCTTCACCATCTCCATACACGCCGAAGTGCATAATCGCTTGGCCGTCGGAGTCGAAGATGTGCACTCGGTGGTTATCGCGCTCGGCGACGATGATCCGACCTTCAGAGTCTACGGCGAGACCACAGGGACCTTTGAGTTGTCCAAGACCGTTGCCTTTAGACGAAAATTTTCGAAGGAACTGTCCCTCGCGTGTGAAAACCTGAAAGAGGTTCAAAAAAGAATAAAAACATGACGCTACCCAAAGTAAAATGATAAAAAACAAATCTTACCTGTATTCTGTGATTTCCATGATCTGCTACAAAGATGTTACCACTTTTATCTAGGCATACTCCCGCTGGGTACCAAATCTCCCCGTCTGCTTTACCCCGCGTGCCGAACTGGTACAGTAGGCGACCATTTCCGTCAAAAACCTGAAGTAAAAATCGAGATTTAAAGGGCTTGAATAAACAATGATTTTGGCACGATAACTTGTCATTACAGTTTACAAAGCATGCTGTGATCCAAAACTCTACGTATATTCTATTGAATTCAAAGATTTATATCCATGCGTTCCTCCTTAAGGAAAATTGCACACGGGAAAATTGCTAAACATCTGAAATTAATTTTCTACCATGTCTAACAATAGCATTTTCAAACAATAGCCCAAAATCGGCTCAAAAATATGCTGAAGTACTTGTCTAGATAGACTATCTGTTCAATGAAGGAAATAGTTGTCCAAGGGCAAAGATTTCGCACTGGACGCCACCCTACCTGAAGGCGGTGATTGTGATGATCTGACACCACAAACAACCCCTCGGGGTCAGCAGTCACTCCCCATGGCTCGTAATACTCATCATTAGTCTTATTACTGTTGGGTGCAAACCTCAACATCACTGGACCAATATTTTCACAGTCTATTCCTGACGTGACCTGAAACATATACAATCCTCAGGTTAAATTTATTTTCTTTTCGATCTTGTTGGCTGCGAGTACAAAACAATATAATACTTACGTATGATGCACGATCCTTCGCAGTAGATAGCGCTATTTATGCAATAGCGAAAATCAGACCTGAAAAAAATCAGGCCTGTACGGGATTCGAACCACTGACCTCTGCGATTCTAGTGCAGCGCTCTACCAATTGAGCTAACAAGCCAACTGGGAGCAGGCTGTTAAGTTGATTCCTAATAAACCCGTGATGATAAATCAGATACAATGAATATATGAAGTCCATATATTTAAATATGTCCATATATTTAAATATATGGACTTCATATATTCATTGTATCTGATTTATCATCACGGGTTTATTACGAATCAACTTAACGGCCTGCTCCCAGTTGGCTTGTTAGCTCAATTGGTAGAGCACTGCACTAGTATCGCAGAGGTCAGTGGTTCGAATCCCGTACAGGCCTGATTTCTTTCAGGTCTGATTTTCGCTATCGCATAAATAGCGCTATCTACTGCGAAGGATCGTGCATCATACGTATTTAATACCGCAAATATATGGACTTCATATATTCATTGGATCTAGTATAATACTTGTTTTTCAGTCTCTTCCTTACGTAACCTAGCTTTTAATACATTAGTCTTTTTTACGATCCATTAGGTTACCTTTTTCAACAACTCACGTCTGTAATTTGCGTCGATTTAAGGGCCGAAATTTTTTTCTAGGTATTGATTAATGAATGAATTAATTTAGTTATTGATATGCAATTTTTAAGACAGGCTGGCCCAGTTCAGCTCTGAAGCTAGTTTAAATGGGGGCCTGTATAAACAAGAACAGGGCCAGATCACATCACCGTGAGCTACGTTCTCTACTCTTTGCGAGAAGTGCGTGAGTTCCTTATCGTTCCCTGTAAAGCAGTAAAGAGTAGAAACGGTGCCTACAGTTTATCGTCTTTTCCAAGAAGACTAGAGTCTGGAGTGTCTAACCATTTGCAGATATCATAGCACACGGCAGTCCGGCGCTCTACAAAGTGAGCTAACCAAGCCTGGTTGATGTTAATTACAAGAACTCAAAGAAGCTTCCAAAACAGACTTTAGAAATACTTAAAAAATCAGAACAGACCTGTAAGTCAAACGAACTTCCTTGAATAGGTTTACCCCGGATGTGAACCGTGATTTGGTGATCTCCCTTAAATATTGGGGTGAAGGAAGCTGTGTAAGTGCCATCATCATTGTCGTCTACGTCAGCTGTGATTGGCGGACCGTTTGGACAGTGAAGTTTGACTGACACTTCGTCTCCTCCTACAGAGTGAAGTATGAAATCAGCTGACACACTGACTAATGTATGTTGCACTATGAAATAATGATTTAAAGAACTAAACTTGATTCTCCCTTTCCTAGAGCACTCAACCCCATTGTGGGAGAAATTACATTTCCAACGATAATAATCAACTGACCAGATGTACATGGTTCTCCATTTCTGTCCTTTGTGATGATTGTAAACGTTGACCTGTGCCCAACCTTAGCTCGGCTGAGCCCGGGACCCTCTGCGCATGACAGCATAGGGAACACAAAACTGGTGGAGACTTGACCAAGCTGAGCAATGACTTTGGAGAGCTGCTGGTCACTGGAAGAGAACTCCACTACCTAAAGATAGATGATTTTTTTCGACCAATGAACTTTTCACATTGTTCAGAGAGTACAATCCTTCCTGGGTGGGCAGGGGATCTAAGAGGGCAAGGAACCATTGATTTCAGGGGGTGAAGCGGGGTGGAGGAAAGGACACACCTCTTAGATTTACCTACTCATTTGAAAATGTTACCTCGACTCTCGAAGCACGAGAGTATCAAGCAAGGAGAATAACTTCCCGAGCGAGGCTTCGTTTCTTTGGTAAGCCCTTGTTAATAAAGGTCATAGGATCTGTAATAAACTGCACCAAGTTTTACAAATCTTGAGGGTTGCCGACTTTAAGCACTGACTCGAAATCAAGTTATGAAAGATCCTCTTAGGAAAAAGGACTTCCGTCTCACAGTCTCTTGCCCTCTTTTCGTTGTTCGTTGTTTTATGGCACAAGAACGAAACTGTTAACACTCGGTCAAATAAAATACCTCATTTTCTTCTGGTTCACACTGCGACTCGTGATCGTTCAGGCTCTGGAGTCTGCTGACCATTTGCGGCTTCACCAACATTATCTCAGCCTCGTTTCCATACCTAAGCACATTCTCCGTAAACTCGCAGCTACTAAGCAGGTTTGCTAAGTCTAGTTCCAGAATTTCCTGCTGAGAAGTTAAAACCTGAAAACAAATAAAAGGAGAAGCCACTTTCCTTACTTCAATTTACCATAATTAACGTGGGATCCAGGAATTTTTATAGAGAAAAATTACGATGAAAAGTGATAAAGTGCGGCAAAATCTAAGAATATCTCCGATGCGTTATGTGTGATTTAAAATGGATAACCCAAGGGAAAAATGGAGAGAAACTAAAACATTAGGTCATCAGCAACACAGAATCATCTTACAGCTCAATGTGGATTCCAGTCTTTTTCCATAATCGTCTTTAGATCCTACCTTCTCCTTAGAGCTGGATATGCTTTCAAGCTGGTCAATGAGCTGTCGTTCCTGCTCTTCTAACTCCCGGATGTGATTCTGAATGGTGTTATGAATGGTGTCACGTACCACATCAACCCTTTCTCTCAAATCTCTCGTGACGTCATGTACCTCCTCGACAGCCGCGCGGAGGACTGGGATCTTGCGTTTGGTCTTGTCTTGAAGGGCCGCGATAGATGACCTGTATTTCTTGACAGCTTCTTTAAGATCCACATAGATGTGCTCTCTGTGTTCGTAGATGGCACAATCGCGGCATATGGCTTCGTCACACGATTCGCAGAAATACTTAAGTACCTGAGATGTTTGGGCGAAAGTATGAAGTGACTTAAATTTTGAAACAAAACATGTCGGACCAGTTATTTGGAGAACGTTGAGCCATTGTTTAACAATACTGCGTTCTAAACTATTTTGAATTTAGCTGAATCTTTTATCTGGACATTTAATCTTGTGAACAGTGTCGAGAGGGCCGAAGGCTAGCAATGGACGGACAGTTATTTAATGGAAACAACCCTCTTAGAGAATACGTAAGGCCCACTGTTTGCGTGAAACCGCGGTTTGGGTTAGACCTTGTGTAAATAACCGGCCCGTCAAGTCTATTGTGATAAGAAGCACACAAACCAACCATTTTGTTCATTTTCCAAAGTAAAAGAGCCGTAAACAGGACGATTTCTATAAACCAAATATTATCTTTCTTCAATCATTTATACCTCTCGTAGATGTACAGAGCAAAATGAAGGACATCGAATAATTTCCTTCACTTCATTTGCCTGGATCTCTTCAAAAGACAAAATCCTGTGATCTTTTGTCTGGCGAATTCTCTTGTGAGCAACCACGCAATTTGTACAGAGATTTTCCACGCAGTCCAGACACCGAGCTGTGGCTTGGGAACTATCCTCGCAGTTGGTGCATTTTGTTGGGTTCTGCACTGCTAACACTGTCAACATGTTGTTTAGGAAAAAATTCAATGGAAATGCCTCGATACCTTTGGCGGGAACAGGCACAACAAGGCGACATATTGAGCAAACAAGAGTTCGGTCTTGTGGTCTGAAAATGAAGAGAAGATACATTGTAAGTTTTCCGCGCTTTAGAGTTGATTTCCTGGTACCGTACAGCGCATCCTATTCTGCACATACTTAGCCACAACCTGTCCAAAACTAACGCGGGCTCAATGACGCGACATTTTTTCCGTAAATCTTTGAAGAAGTTGGGAAAACAACCCGAAGAACGACACCCTTCTTATTAGAACTCTAGATTTTAGATCACCTTTATATAAATTACTACCAAGAAAAATGTCAAATTCTGTAAAGCGGATCTTTTCTAATGGAAGGATCGTAACCACGGTTCACACAGTAAACTTTATTTAACTGTTTTACATCGAGGAGGGGCGAAAACCAACAGATTGGAATGAGTTATATTTGTAAATAAGAGCAAACGCAAGGTTACTTCAACGAAAGAGAAACTCAAGAAAATTTAAACAAATGAGCTTTAACCGATTGTTTTTTCTTCTCAGAGCAAATAGATCTTTGTTCTGGGAAATAAACAATATTACTGAAGAAGGATTCGGGCATTACGTCACATGCTCTACACGTCCTCTACAATACTAGTAGTTTGACGTCGATTTAAAAAATGGTTTGATCACTGAGTGTATGTTGTTGAACACGCATATACGCATATCGCTGTGAGAGTCTTCCTGCAACAAAAATTAGTATTTTCGCAATTCAAACCTGCGCACAAAATTTTCTCTTTTCTGCCAGTTCTGTACTTCCAAATATCTTTTAAACTGCTCACTTCAGATGCACCTGAACAATTTTTCGTGTTTCCAAAACTAGCCATAACCCTGCTAGGAACTTAAAATCACTGCTATATTTTCTCCGCCTCCTTTTCTTGACAAAAAAAATGAAAACTAGAAAATTAGTTTTCACGAGTAACGTAAGCAAGTACGTCATGGTAAGTTTACTTTCAAGAAAAGGTGCAATGAGCGTGACTTAAAACACTGATAAAACATGGTAATACTTTCCTGCCATATATTTAGCTATAAAGCGAATGAGATTTTCTTTAAAACATTTGATACTTAAAAAAAAAAAAACGTTTCTCCATATTTGGACGCTATTTTTTGTGATAATATTAATGAGCATTTGAAATCTCTCCAGTTGAATTCCACTATGATGTACCTTGATGTGCCGAGAAAATTAACCCATGATCTCTCTGGTACCCGTCAACTACTGAAATCTTCTCGCGTTTAAATATTCAAAACAACATTTGATCTTTCATCTACAGTTCAAAATAAGTAGATTAAATATCACTTTCTATCTCAATAGTTTTTTCTATTGAATCATGAACTTTTTAAGAGGAGGCAGAATATTTTCTATAAATCAACAAAAATGCTTAAATGGCTATTTGAAATGGCTATTTGAAATGACACACTTCAATTTAATAAAGTGAAGCACTGGCAAAGACGACTTTGACAAAGCTATGAAGGCCAAGAGCCAAAACCCTTTTAAAAGAAGTCTTCAACTTTCAGTTCCCTCGCATTTTTCCTACTTTTCTTGTAGCAGTGGGTGACAACCAAAAGGGAAATGTCTTAGAATTACCTTCCAAACGTTACAAGAGGATGGTTCATACCTTATGCTAGAATCAAGACAGTTTTGGCAAAAAGAATGCAGGCATGGTAAAACCTTGGGATTCTTGTACGTCTCACTGCAAATCCCACAAGTAAGTTGGTAGTGATCGGTGATTTTATTCACCGGCACAGATCCCATACTGGCGGAGAGTTTTCCCCGATAATTACATGGATATCACATTAAGAGCTCCCAAAAGACTCGTCCTTTCGATGCTCCGTTTACCAACAAGCCAGTAGACTCGTCAAAGAACTTAGCGGGTTGATTTCTCCCGTGCTGGGCGATTTGATTGGCTGGTTAATGCTCGGCGTGACGTAATGATATGGGTTTAGATGACAGACTTGTTTTGGTCTCAGATAGGAAGACCTTACCCCCCAAATTAGTTTTTTAAAAACTGAGTTTGAATTATTTTTGTTTGCTTCTTTTATTTAAGAACTATTGGAGTGGGAATTAAGATGTTTTAATTATATCTTGAACGTGGGCTCAAAATCCACTCGAGATTTAAGACGTTCTGTGAAAGATTCTTCATGTTCATTAAAAGCATATGCTGTAATAATGGAATAATTTAGCTTAGAGAGAAAAAGGATTATTTGACTTAAGTGCTCGTTTAAAAGAGGAAATATCATGATCACATTTCAAAGTGTTAGATTGGGGTTTTTATCCCTTGATTTCCCTCTCAATCCTGGACACAACAATAAATGTTTGATAACCATGTTGTCACAATGCTCATCGAACCACGGACATGCTATTGACCGAGTACCTTCTAGTTAATAATTATTTGATCAGGAAAACGCATGTGACTGGTCAGAATACGTAAAAGCGCGCACAGTTATCCTGCCTGCCAGAGGTGTTCTACAGATTGCTTTCCCGCCAATACAGGCATACCAGGATTACCTTGGTATACACGGCATTGGTTTTGCTGTACTTCGCCCTGTAATTGGTCTAGAAAACTCGCAGAACCTCTAAACCAATCAAATACGAAAGCAAAACCAATCACAACCAAGTCACTTGCGTTTTCCCGCGCTTCAAGTTATTTCAAAGTTTTACTTTAAGCTCTCATTGGCTCCTTGACTGCTGGCTCTCATTGGCTCCTTGACTGCTGGCTCTCATTGGCTCCTTGACTGCTGGCTCTCATTTGCTGCTCGACTGCTGGCTCTCATTGGCTCCTCGACTGCTGTCTCTCATTGGCTCCTCGATTGCTGGCTCTCATTGGCTCCTCGACTGCTGTAATAACAGTCTGGTCTCACGGTAATCAATCTAGAAGAGCTCTGTCAATGACAATCAGTATCACGAGCCTCTGAGGGATGTTAACTAACTCATTAAGCCCAACTGGAGCAATGTTAGTAGCCCAAGGAGCTTCTTAAACTGTTGTTCGGAACTCAGAGATCCACTTTCTAATCCTGGCTAACTTTGTTGTGTTTTTGGGGAAAGACACTGTACCCTGACAGTGGCCCTCTCAATTCAGTAGTGCGTGTGCCAATAGCAAACTCTCAGAAAAACGCTGGGGGGTAACCTGAGTAGCAGAATCCCTTTCGTTTCATGCTGCAGAAACCATAACAAGCTCTAACAACAAGTGGCTAAGGGTACAATATAAACTTTTGTATATACATGAGTTGCTAAGCAACCTCACTGACCAAAACTATGGGCTCACTCAGGATTGTACCCTTATACAGTCACCATCACGTACAAAAATTAAATTTCTTCTTAAAAACATAAACAATGTTGTCGGTACCCGCACGCTCCCTCTAGGAAGACATTGACACGCTCTAATTCCTTAGAGAAACTGACTGTCTTGGTAATGAACGTACACGGTTAAGTCAATGATATATCAGACTGACTTAGATTCTACGAAAAGCAACCTTGCGCAGGGAAAGTGTTAGAATCTAAAGTACATTATATTCTGGGACATCAATGCAAAAATAAAAAGAGTTCTGGCGTAGGATTGATTGCTCATGCATAAAACTAAATCCACGTAATTAATTAACGAAAGGGAATGGACAAAACCAAGCCTGGTGGAGGTTTCGACGATACTACTTGAAGAGACCACTCAATCAGAGTACTTCGTAAAACTCGAGTGCAATTTTCTTGAAGATTATCAATTAAATTAAGTTAATTAAAGAAGAAAACGCAAATCAATAATTTATACGATTACCTCAGTCAGCGAGAAGTCGAGTGAACAGAGCGTGAAGCGGAAAGAGTGTGATTAAAAAATTATTGCATTTAGTCGAGGAGCAAAACTTGCGTTGTTCAAATCACTGCCACAAACAATGGCAACAGTGAAAGATGAGAAATATTCACCTCAGTCCTTAGAGTGCCCTATCTGCGAGAACATCTTCAGCGATCCAAAAATCTTGCAATGTCTTCACTCGTTCTGCCGGAAATGTCTGGAGAGTTACGACGTAATCGGGGCAGGGACCAACTCGATCGTCTGTCCCCTCTGCCGAAAGCTGACTCCAATTCCGTCCGAGGGAGTTCACATTCTCCCGAGCAACTTCCTTCTGACAAACGCGTTGGATCATTTGTCAGTCAAATCAAGCAAAGAGTATACTCTTCACTGCACAAACTGCGAAGACGAAGCAGCGGCGACGTCCCGATGTCTGGAGTGCGCCGAGTTTCTGTGCTCGAACTGCGTTTTGGCTCACCGACGAATACGGGTGACGAAGGACCACCGCATCCTGTCGCTTGACACACTGCAAGCCGACAAACAGACTCTTCATCGTCCCTCTTTCTGCGAACAACATACGGACGAGATGTTCATGTTTTACTGTGTGCCCTGCGACTGTCTAATCTGCCGGGAATGCACAATTCTTGATCATCGAGGACATAAGTATACAGGTATGACTGTAAATGAAGACCTAGTATAATAGCTGACTTCCCATTCCTCTATATTCCTCTTCCTGAAATCATCTTTCGTTTTAAACTGAATAGGTCAGAAATTCATAAAGTTTTTTATTGAATTATTGTAAATTTTAGTGTGTTTTCAACATTACAAATCTTTCTCGGAAATCTTTTCAAGTATCAAAAACGCACCTTTTGAGTTGAAAGACCAGATTAAAGTTACCGTGTGGATCTGTCACTGAGATGAAATTTAACTTTCCAAGAGGTTAAGGAAAGTCGCTAGAATAACTTTATTCCTGTCAAGAGGCTACTTAAGCGCCTTTCAAACTCAAAGAAAACGGTTTAATTAAAACTTAAATTTCAATAAAACGTGAATAGGGGAGGCTATTTGCTTAAATTATCGTAAATATCGACCCGCATAAAAAAATATTGTTTAGCCAAACATCACAGAACACCTTTTCAAAAGTCATCAACAGGTTATGACAGTAGAGACATGCAATAGTCAAAAGAGCACCAGCTACAGCAGCTTGTGGTCAGATAGAGGAGATTAAAACAGGTACAACTGGTCTAAAATTTTCTAACTTTTCTCTGAACGAAAAGGAATTTCTTCTTTTGAATTGAGATTAAAATGAAGAATTGAATAGAATCTCCTACTTTGAATCTAATTGAGAGAACTTATGGGCTGAATCTTCTCTTAACTTTTGCAAATACATATGTTAGGCTCGTTTGAGACAATTATGTCAAATAAAATTGATAGGTGGGGCGTAATGAATAAACACTCTCCGCTCAGTTAAGCCTGGACTCTAAGATGAGACATGACGTCACTCCTTCCTAAACTTCGCGCGAACAACTACGAAAGAGAAAGAGCGCCTAGGAACAAACCATTTTCAGATAATTGAGAAATGGTATGCTGCAATGCTTTCCCTAAGTGCACCAAAGGGATAGAATGATATATTCGGCAATTTTTAGGAAAAATGCTTGGTAATGCAGTCGAACTTGTATTAAAGCGGCCACCCACAGGGAATAGCGGTATATTCGCTTAGTGCAAGTTGAGCGAGGTTCCACCGAAACTCGCTAAAAAATACAGCTAACATTGATTTCAGAAGAGGAAAACGAATTCGAAGTTACCTGAAAGATTTTTCATAGTTAAATTTAAACTCAAAGTTGTCGTTTCTTTTTTGAGAGTTTTTCATAGTTCTGATTAAGTGGTTCCTGCTTTAAGTGACC
Source organism: Stylophora pistillata (assembly GCF_964205215.1). Classification (NCBI taxonomy): domain Eukaryota; kingdom Metazoa; phylum Cnidaria; class Anthozoa; order Scleractinia; family Pocilloporidae; genus Stylophora; species Stylophora pistillata. Next base: position 26,510,580 of record NC_142528.1, read on the forward strand.
ATTCAATACGGGTGAAAAACAATACAAAAAGGCCGTTGGGACTCAGTAAAGGGTGACCACGACCGCTTAATAGAGGTGACTGAAATTAAAGTGATTAATGGGGAACAAATTTTATAACATAACCAAAGGAAAGTGCGCGCTCTGATTGGTCAATTTAGCGTCCCCCATTTGCCCATGGGTGTACGCTGCTGACGTGAGCAAATGTAAAGACTATTTTTCCGCGGGCGCTTGTTTTTTCTGGTCACGTAAGATTTGTTAAATAAAAGGGAACTCTTTAACTACAATGTATCAATGTTATGTTATAAAACAAATGGTAAACACCACAGCGTACACTATTGAGTTATGGATGCACTTGGGAGGTTTGCTAAGCACTCAAGAAGCTAGAGTCGCTATCGGCTATCGCCTCGAGCGACTCTTCCGCTTCCTCCGTGCTTAGCAACCTCCCGCGTGCATCCATAACTCAATAGTGTACCCTGTGGTGTTTACCATTTGTTAACGAGCTTTGACAACCGACCGCTTAAGACGGGGTTACCGCTTAATACAGCGCAGCTTAATACAGGTTCGAGTGCACCTTTTTTTAAAACTTAATCTCAAAAAAAAATCTTCTAGGTCTAAAAGAAGCACTCGAAGAAAGAAAGATTCTTATAGACGAGCGCCTTAAATTCTGCATCGAAGAGAAGATTCCTCCTGTACACGATGCAGTGCACGAGGTGAAGACCATGGCAGCTAAGCTACGTGCACGTGCAGAAGCTGTCAAAAGTGAGATATGTGGCACGGCGGAAGAATGCGTGAAGCGTATTGTCAGCCGCAAACAAGAAATACTGGCGAGGGTAAGTGGGTGACTATGGGAACCCCATGGCTAAGAAAGTATGGTTACCCAACAACACCATTGAAAAAAATTTAGTTGTGACGCGAGAGTAGGTCCTTATTATGAAGAACTGTATTTCACAATCACAAAACCTCTAAGCCACGAGCTCCAAACTTCGAATTGAAAGAGAAACGATCCTCTTTCGCATCTGAATGCGTTATTTCATTTTACTCTGCAACTTGCAATGATAGGAACCTTACTTCACGGACAATCAATACTTTTCTTGGAATGATGTTAAAATGGCGAGAAATACTTATCAAAAAATTGAAACGCTTGTACACTTTAGTCTCCTCAATAGAAAAACAAAAAATAACAAGAAATGCTAATTCAATACAAGTAATACCACACCTCCATGCTTTTTTCGTTTTCGTGTTCACGAATTCAAGGATACATGGTACCCTCTCCACTGCTTAACTTGCACTGAGTTAATTGCATTTTTACTTCAATAGGTTGACGCTCTGGAGCAAGAGAAAGAGGCCGTGCTCCGCCATCAACAAAACCAACTGGAGACGGAACTCTTCAAATACACCAGCTCCAGAGACTTCGTGGAAAATGTAGTTCTGCATGGAAATGAGGTTGAAATCATCCAACTTCGACAACTGATGCTGGATCGTCTTGATGAACTCAACGACATCAAACTGGATTACAAAGAACCAGAAGAAAATGATGTTATCGATTACATCCTAGATTCGGAAGCTGTGGAGAACGTGGCAACCACGATGGGTCGGGTGGCATCAAGTGTCACGTTCACTGCTCTGTGTAGCGCTCGAGGCCTCGGGATCAAATCGGGGAAAGTCGGCGTTGAGTCGTCCTTTATCGTCGAGACAAAAGACCGCTTCGGGAATACATCGGTTGAAGGCAGCCATACATGTCCATTGCAAGTAAAAGTCCAAGCCCCTGAGGGGTTCTTTCTTGGAAACAAAGTCACGAACAATGGAGATGGTAGCATGAGAGTGCGTTACACTCCAGTCACGCATGGAAAACACAATCTGCATTTGGTCATCAGAGGGCGTGAGATGGAAGGAAGTCCTTTCTGCGTCAACGTGGTGGAAGGGATCGATTACGCAAAAGTTGGACCAACCTTCATGAAGATTGGCTCTCAAGGGACAAAGAGCGGGGAATTCAAACAACCCTGCTCCGTAATTACCGACCAAGAAGGAAATATCTACGTTACAGACTTTGTCAACTGTCGAGTTCAAAAGTTTGACCCACTCGGAAAGCATCTTCAAGATTTTGGATCTCGTGGAAGTAAGGATGGCCAGTTTCAGAATCCATGCGGTATTGCGGTAGATGGAAATGGAATAATTGCCGTTTCAGACTGGGATAACCATCGTGTACAGCTGTTTAGTCCCGAGGGAAAATTTATCGGAAAGTTTGGAACTAAAGGTAAGCGCGATTCCTGTGAATAGCACTTCAGGAAATTAGCTCTCCATGTCAAGAAAATTCCTTTAAATTAACGGTAGAAGTAGAGTACGCTTGCATATTTTATTTAATGGACAAACGAGGTACATTTTCACCACTTTGCCTAGAACAAAATATCAGCCGGTCATACTGTGTATGGGCTTTGGTAGCTCGACAAAACTTTCGTAAGTTTCAAAGGATGAGAATCCGACAAATAAACCGTTGGTTATGGGTCTAAAGCCTTCGATAACTAAGATATTCTTGCAACAAGTTTACGAGTTTAACATCAATGTTCAGCATGTTTAACAACGTACTTCTATCAATCTGAAAACTTCATTCAGTTGCAATTCATCAACTAAACCAAATTAAGCAAGGAGTTTTCTTGAATTTTCAGGACCTGAGGACGGGAAACTAAATCATCCAGCTGGTTTGGCGTTGACAAAAGATGGCAACTTACTCGTGGCAGATAAAGACAACCACAGAATACAACTCTTTAACATGGACGGCACCCACATTATGACCTTTGGTTCCCTTGGCAATGAAGACGGGGAGCTAAATAGCCCAAACCATGTGGCTGTGACTGAAGACAACAGTTGCTTGGTAACCGACACAGAAAACAACCGCATTGTGAAGTTTGATTCCAGCGGCAAGTTCCATTCAAGTTTTGGTGGGAAAGGTAGCAGCGATGGGCAGCTTGACCGTCCCGCGGGAATCACGATAGATTCCGAGGGATTTATCATTGTTGGTGACTTCCAAAACCACAGAGTGCAGATTTTCCAACCAGATGGTAAATTTTATGCCACATTTGGTAGTGAAGGAGACGGAGAGGGCGAATTCAAATTCCCAAGTGGTGTTGCTTTAACAAAAGATGGACGAGTTATAGTGGCAGACAGGCATAATCACAGGGTTCAGGTGTTTTAATCAAGTTTAATATGGTCAAAATAATATTACAAAATGATTGACAGAAAAATACCTGTTACCTGGAGGCACTTTGTACATTCTAGCCGGGAAGTGTGTAATTGATAAGCAAGACTGTGTTCATAAAATTAAAATTGCATAAATTTTATGAGCTTAAGATTGAATCATTTTAAATAACAAAGTACCAGCTTAAGTTACAGTAAGAATCAAAAAGTATATGAATAAATGTTTATTCATTTCTCAAAATGGACTGCAAATAGAAGACAAATGGTTGTATAAACCATGTATTAATCAAAAGTAGTATATCATTTGTATAGCATTTGCTCTGACGAAGGGCTAATGCTCAAAACGTCAACTTTGATATCCTTTCTGGTGGCCAATTTACACTATCAACTCATATGTATCAGTTGGTCAAACCAAATTACCTTATTACCCTCACTGAAACAGCACCACAGTTTCTTTAAAAACTTACCCCTCTTAAATATATTATTTGTATAGTCATAGATGACTATGTTCAAAACTATTATTTTAAAAGACTTTACTGGAAAAGTGTATCAACAGGAGCCCATTGACTACTGGTGTCAGCAGTTTGGTGATAGGTAAACCAGGGACCGCGAAGCAAGGTGTAAAGTGGGAGGGCTGACAATTGAAAATAATTTTTTTTCATATTGAAAATTGATAAAAGGAATAAAATCATAGTAATCATTTTTCTTTTTAGCACAAAAAGTGGGGGCGGGGGCGCAAAAAAGTGGTGCGGCCACCATCCTACCAGCCCCTCCCCCTCTGCGGCCCCTGTAAACAAGAGAAAATAACCAACTGGAATCTTACTAAAAATTAAATTTAGATACATGTATATGGCTTCTTTTGTAGGATTTGGCAGCTTGTAAACCAGTAAAATCCTCAGTTGTAAAATATGAGCAAAATAAAAATTCGTTCTAAGCTAGAAAATGTGTGATATTTCAAGCTTGTTGGCCACAACTACTTTAACCTACTTTTAGGGCACGACATATTCTGCCAAAATGTTAACAATACGCTGCATTACTTATTGCCTCCTTTACAGTTACCAACTGCTGAAATGCGACATTTTCAATGAGAGCAGTGCCATATTTGCTTCAATTTGGGAGTTAGTGATAATATTAGATCATATTAACTTTTGGAGCCCCAGCGCGACCAACACTCAAGGTCTCAAAATAACTGAGGAGAATGTGCTACCTTTCTATAATATCAAGAAATGGATAGACATTCTAGTCTTCTTGGATAAAGATGAATAAACCGTAGGTCCTGTCTCCTGCACTATTAATTAGTTAATTTGGTTAACGAGATTACTGTGATGTGGTCTGGCCTGTTTACTGGGAATTGGGGGGTAGCTTGCAAGTATGTCTGTTATAGATGTTGCAAGGAGATATATGTAAATGTAAATGCCTCATATTAGATTTTTGCAATGGAGTAATGAAGCCACTATGTAATCAGAGATGCCAACCTCTGGAAATCTAAAATCTGGAGATTTTTCTTTTATAACACTCCGGCATCAAACTCCCCCCCCCCCCAAGAAAAAAGTGGCACCCTCTCTCCATCAAATCGACCTTCACCCCCCCAATCGTGTAATTAACAGCTTCCGATGTTCACCTTAAAAAAGGAAGATTTCCGAAGTCTTCTGAGGACAACCGAAGACTTCCAAAGTCGACCTGAAGATTTCTGAAATTTACCAAGGAATTTTGATGGTTTCCGAAGTTGATCTACAGACTTTTGGAGTTGAACCGAAGTCTTCCAAAGAGTTTCCCATGTTGGCCCAGAAAAATAGGAAGGTTTCCCAAATATTCTGAAGACAAGAAAAATCTACCAACATGCTGAATCTTGCAATCACGCACGAGTTGGAAGTGGAAAATATTGGCGGGAGACCGGGCATTTATTTCTTGGGTTGTTATTTGTTAACAAAGATCCAATCAGACAGTCTATTGTATGACCATGAAAAAGCTTTTGTTTAGTTTCTGTCAACATGTGGTTTTGTGGTTAAAAGATTGCTTAAAAAAGTGCCTGAAAACGCGAGTTGTGGTTAAAAAACCGAAATTGTTTTGATTTGGGTATTTGAGGCATGGCATTAGCTCCCAGTGGTGCAAAGGTTCAAAGTCGCTTTTATCCGGGAGATTTGGTTATGCAATATAGAGTGGCATTTCATAGTCAAGTTCTCTATGGCTATGCGTTCGCCGAGTCTCTTGCAACGCAAAACAATTGCTTCCTCGTCATAAATAGATTTCCCTGGACTGTCTCAACTCGTTGGTGGAAATATAAGGTTTTATGTTTCTCTAAAAGTTCGTTTCTATATTTCTTAAACATATCGCTTACCCTATATTTGGCTTAAAAAAGTATACCTATCCGTGTCTCTGTTCAAAACGATCATCTTCAAATGATAGCTACATGAAAATACATCGAAAATCACTTACCACACTGTTGAACCAAAATGCGATTTTAGACGCTCGATTTGAGTTTTCCTGTCTTCAGACAACTGTTCGAATGGCTTACGTATCGATTGCGGATTTACGCAAATATCGCCAGGCGTTCGTTGAATATAAAATCCAGTTTTCCTCTGCCGAATATTCTTAGCACCCAGTTTACTCCGGTCAATCCCGCATTTCGCGATTTTTTTGCAATTTTTGGAGATGGGAGGCCACAGGGAAGTTTGTCATGAAAACTGTCCAGATACTTATAATATTAAGTTTATTTATTGATCCAAAATGGGGGAAGAAAAACGCAAATTATCGCAAAATTACCGCCTGCATGAGTTCCAGACGCCTGTATTACTTTAGCCAGCGGAGTACTGCTAAGAGACGCGCGCGCTTCCTTGACAACCAGTCTTCGATTGGCAACAAAGGGCAATCGTCGTCTGGCTCGATAGCATTCTACAGCAATTTTACCAACAATTTCTGTGATTTTACCGATCTAGGACAAATTTTAGTCATAAAAAACGACCCGGTGTTATCCCCCGATATTCTCCCCGGCACAAGTCACTTTTATCCACGATGGCCTCAAAAGTTCGGGACGATCTTCACTTGACATCGACAGGAAAAGGGCATTACTACAAGTCTCCTCACGGCTTTCCACCCCAAGGATTTCGAGTAAGTTATTCTCAAATTTTTCTCTGATGATTTTTCTTTATTCTCAGCTTGAATATCATCTTACATAATTTATCATAACCACATCGTATCAGGACTTGAATCATTCTTTGACTCGATTGAATATGTCTTGAAGTATTTTATGCACAATTTCGAATTCTTGTAAACATTTATGTTTATTTACGTTGATCCACTGCATTCTCTGTTTGAATATGCATGTACTGTGAATATACTGAATCATGTCCATGACAAGCAGATATAAAACAAAAATGAACTCCCTGAGATCAGAATGGTTTGTTTGCGATCTTAGGATCCACGCTTTTAGTTCGTCTTTTTACATCTTCATTCCTTTCTTCCCATAATCTCATTTCTCTCAGTTCTCCTTACTGTCTGTCATACGTTTCTTTTAATCTTAGCTCTGAGAATTTAGTGTTAAATCAAAACAAATCTTAAAGTTGATAGTCTTCTTCTTCCCATCACTCTTTTGCTCAAGAATGAAAGAATGAAGGAGCTCACTCCTGCTGGGAGAGAATCAGGATTAAATACAAATGTTTGTGTTGTGCGCATTAATCACTTTGAACATCATTTCTCCATGAGAAGAAGAATACTTCCTGTGTAACTCTTTTTATCGTAACACTGAAAATATCATTTATGTTTTAAGAAACACTGATCTGATCATTATTGCTCTCCTTTCATCTTAGAGAACTGTGTATGATGTGTTGCCACCCGTCCTCACAAACCCAGATTATGTTACTGACAGGGAGTACTTTCAAACAACTACTGGTACAACTCATGACTACAAAGCACAGGGGGGAACCCTGAGTAACTCCCAGTTCAAGAAAGCTCCAGGATCATGGAAAGTTCATTATGTAGAGGATAATATTGGAAAGGTGATAACTGTGTTAAAAATTAAGGGTGAAATGCTAAGGATCTGGTCTTTATAGATGATGCAGCAGCTGCAGCTCTTATCATATGAGTGTTTTAATTATCTTATGCTATATTTCTCTTAAATAGTTGAGTGTGAAGCCTTGGAGAAGACCACTAACAATGGGAAACCAGTGCAGTGAAATGATGTCTCAGTACACAGGGAGACCAGCAGTTAATCTGGACACTGTTTATAATGCAGGAGTACAACCTTTTAATCTTGCTGATCACCACAGGGAGGGAAACAGTAAGGTACTGGTACTTTTTCATTATTTTTGTTCTTGTAATCTATAGGCTGAACATGTTTTTTTGTAAGTGATCCAATGTTAGGTTTGATTTTCCAGTCTGAATGAAGCATGGAGTCCTGAATCCCAAATGAATACAGTTACTGGTGCATTTGCATGTTAAAAGATATACATGACTATGTATCCATGTAGCTGTGGAATCCTTGCAAAGTTCCAAGATAAGAAGACCCTCTGTTGATTTGCAAACTACTCAACTATTGATTTTATCTACTATATAAAGTGTTATATTTATTAAGTACTATATCAAGTGTAATCATAATATCATTAATTGTAAATAATATTTTCATAGTCAGTTTTCCTTTTCAACTTGTAAAGTGCATTAGATCTTATATCTAATTAATTTTGTGCTATAGAAATAATAAAATTATTTATTTAATATTTATTTGTCTTATTAGTTAAGTTTTTATACTTACAGAGTAACCTGTTTTGAATTTTACAAACTCATAAAGAAGTTATGCCTTGGGTAAGAAGTACATGTATATGAACTGATTTCATTATATAAATATTTCTGTTTAAAGGATCTTGTACCATCAACAATAAACAGAGGCATAACAGGGCAGAAGTTTTACCCAAGGGACAGAGGTGTACTGACCTACCACATGGATCCTTATCTAACCACAACACAGAGAGATCACAGAGCATTCACAAAGTAAACAAAATTTGATTCTTTACTTAGTTACCAACTAAAGTTATTTGTGATGACTGTATTTTAATGACTTGTATATCTCAGTCAAATCTAAATTGTATCATTAATTTTGTCAACTGTAAAAATAATTAAGTGGGAGACAACCAGCATGGCATTACTCTTGGTTTGCTGATTTAAAGAGATTTGAAAGGTTCATGGTTAGTGTTGCTGTCTGAGTGTGTTAGCAAGTAGGATAAATGAACACCAATGAACTCTCTGGGAAAACAGCAAAGCAATATTATAGGGGGATGCACCTATTAGTGTGAAGGTCCCAAGAGGGTTCCAGAAAGACTTATTTGCAGCATTTTACCTCAGTCTAGTACCCAGGGTTGTAGGATGAAATGCGTCAATTGCTGGTTGGATTTAATTTGGCTAGCAGTCATTTGGTAAAGCATAAGAGGTACTTCTGAGGTTATGGGCTGGAAATTTCAGGCAGCAGCCTAATTTCTGCAAACCGTGAGTACCCTCAATCTTGGGAATTTAATTTTGCCTTTGAGTTGAGCCCCAGGATGGAAAATTACTTTTGATTTTTTGCAAGGAGTGAAGAGACCAAATCACATCTACATGTGTGCTCTACACAGCCATCTTGGTCATCTTCTAGTACTCTTAAGACATCAACTACTGTAGATTATTTGCAACCAGGTTAAAGCTCCATGAGTTTATTTGGGCTTCTCAGCTTATGAGCAGTCTTAGGGATTTTCGTAACATTAAAAGTTACAGTTACCTTCTAAATTAAATGTTTCTTTTTTCTTTCTCAAAACAGGCATGAATTGGGACGTTACCCAGCCAAAGATTATGCAACTTATTGGGAATGTGAAGAGTACACGAAAGCTTGGGGTCATGGCTCAAAAGAAAATCCTTTACCTCCAAATTCAGTCCCCAGAGAAAAAGGACCTATGAGGGACCGTATCTGGTTCAGAGAGCCAACCACTATCCCCAGGCTACCAAAGTCACTGGAGCCTGTGCCAAATAAGTAAGAAAGGAATGGAAATATTTAGCAGTTATTAAGTTAAATTGCTAATATTTTGATTGCCGATATTTAGAAAGTATTATAATTACTCAAGTCTGATGCTTGAGATTTATCATAGCCTAAGGTGAAGTAGATGCTTTTGAAATAATCCCCAAGGCCAAGTTGAGAAATGTAGGAGGCTATGCTCCCAAAGGCATGAGGATGTTGTTAGAGCAAGTGCCTTTTCTTTCATTCTTTCCAGAAAAAAGGATGCAGAGGCCAGTGTGCTTCTGTAAGTTTTGTGATAACTTTACCAAGGGTGATCATTGTTGTGAGTTTGAAAAAATAATATTGAGCAAGAAAATCGTGTGCTGCTGTAAGCTAAGTATTCACACTAAATAATTTCAAACAATTCAGAAAGTTGAAATTAAAATTAAGGGAAGAAGTTGGTATCTTGTGACCTGATCAAATGATATTTTTCTGCAATTTGAATAAATGAGCACATGGAAAATTTGAAGACCTCAAGGGGCATTACTGCATTGTCTCTGCTGAGTCTTTTTTGAGCCAATGTTTCAAAAAGTGACAATTTTATTCTAACCACAGTGTACATGTTCAATCATGGAATGTTTCAATTTTACTTCTAGGGGAATGAAAACACTGATGAGTGAATCCTACACCATGCCTCCTGAGAGGAAAAGATGGGAATTATTCACTTTGAATGTGCCAAAACCTTGGCATGCACCTCTTGAAAGTAAGGGTGTTGTTGTTGAGATATTTATTTTTAATTTTTATTATTTTGTTTTTTGAAAGAGCAAGGTCTAAAGTATTCCTCTTTGATTTTTTTTTTTTTTTTAAGCAAGAGCACATGATTGGGAGACCCTTGTCTCACATTTGTTCTTTTTTTTTCATTTCCTCAGGCCCAGGCCCTGGAGAGACATTCCTAGTTCCACGGATGTACAACACAGAATACCAATTCTACGGCAGTGAAAAACCAGTCACAATATGAGGGAATGTCACATGCTTTTAATTAGAGACATCATATTTGATGAGCTCTTTGTGATAATGCTCTTAACAATTTCTTCTTCCAAAAATGTAAGAAACTGGAATGTTATATAATTTCTACAGTAATCCAGAGGAACATACATGTACTGTGGATGTGTTTATGCAATTTATTTAAATGATCAGTGACAGAAAAACAAACAAAAAAATAAATATGGTCTTTCCAATAAAAGTGGGACTCTTGAGAATCACAGAGGTTTTAGTCTCTTGTTTGGAAAGACTGCTTTGAAGAAAAGCTAGCTTGAGTTGTTTAAGAAGGTTTTTTTTGTGTAGTTGCTGGTTTGGTGTGAATCAATAGTTACCTGTGGTCCCTCTCCATGCTTCTCAGTCAGTAATCTTATCAGACAGTGCATACTTCAAAGCAGTCACATGGTAAATAAAACGGTTTATTTTACTACTCAGCTTAGTTCAGTAAAAAGGAAGTAAGTCTTGTAAATATTTATAAGGAAAGGAGAAGAAATAAAGAATTAAAGTGACAGTTTATAATACAAGCTACACTTATTTTACAAGAGGTTGCGTCAACCTGGTTCCTGTGGTTTTTTTTTTTTTTTTTTTTTTTCTCCAGTCCCCGGAGCAAAAGGGAGATGGTAAAACAAAAGAAGATAAACGAGAGTTGAAGGTGGTAAGAAGAGAGATGCCTGGGAACGAAGTTTAGGCTGAGCTAGAGATTTTTACCACTGATTTACTGATCAAAGAATCAATCAGATAACTTTCACTGAGAATTGTAATTATAGTGAAGTTACCACATTTTTAAATATGATGAGATAACCCGACAGAAAATCGGTCAAGCGGTTACTACTTCAGTCTATTCTTTTTGTTCTGATTTCCTGATACAAAGTACTATAAATGTTCGAATTGTGGCGAATAATTGCCAAACTATTCAAGAGACAAACGGTTAAATACAAAGACTGTTATTCTCAAGATGAACCTCTGAAATGGGAGATCAATTCTTGGCCTTTCATTTAATTTATATTTACAAATTTTCGCGACTTTGGAATGCAACACTGTGGTTCTAGGAAAAAAGTTATGATAAGTAGGGGATAAAGAATAAATCATTTCAGTCTTGGGTCGACTTCCATCCCTTCCCATTACCCTCAATAAAAAAAAATTACAAATCTGGATCACTACTATTCCTTTAAATATGCACAGATCGTAATCGCGGGGTCTAAAAGACTTGAATCCTATTGTTTCCGCTATCAGCCACAACGATATTGCCTTCTTTCGTTATGGCAATTCCACAGGGATTCTTAAAACACCCCTCGTCTTCACCGTAAGCACCAAACGCGTTGACGAACTCGCCATTAGAATTGAACACTTGTACTCTGTGGTTGTGATAGTCACACACTAAGATGTTATCCTCGTCATCACAGGCCACGCCCTCGGGACCGTCAAATAAGCCATTTTGTGATCCTGTAAAATGAATCATGGGTAAAAAAATTTCAAATCGATTGAAATGGTTTTCCTTTACTTTTCCATGTGATTGGTCGAGAAAACTGAATCGCACCACTTTCCCGAACAATCAGACACAATCTAAAAGCAATCACAAACTTGGTCAATTCAATGTTCCCGCGCTTCAGAAATTTGTTCATTCTTGCTTTTAGCTCTCATTACCTCCTTGTAATAACTAATCTGTCATTTCTGATAGACCTATGTCATGTTTCCGGATCTGTTTATACAAAATTCAATTGGAAAACGCCGATGGTTAACGGTAAAGTGACTCAAAGAGGCCTCGAGCGTCTACTGTTGACTTGTAAGCTGAAAGCGGAAGTAAATGCCTGTAGGAGGTATCTGTAAAGTCCTGACAAAGATTTCTTTGAATGAAATACAGTTTGGCAGTTTTAACGAGGGTCACCAATGTTAGCAATTTGACTCTAATAGAGTCATTTCCTCTCCTCTCACGTAACTAAACGGTCAGAGAGAAACGCATCTCTCATTTGAAGCCAGCTTTTAGGAGGATCTATGTTTCTGGAAGGGGAATTGCCTTGGAAGGGGACGTAACTATGAGCTGAGGAGGAAAAGATCTGCTTTGGAGAGGATATTGCTTTTGAACCGTATCGACAGCTTACCTTCTTTTCCAAAGTCTGATAAATATTTCCCTTCCAAATCAAACACTTGAACTCGATCATTGACACAATCGGCCACAATGATTCTTCCTCGCTGATTCACACACACGTGATGAGGGTATATAAATTGTCCCTTTGAAAAACCCTGCGTTCCAAATTGACGCACGGGCTCCCCATTCATGTTAAACAATTGCACCCGGTGATTGTCCTGTTCCGTTACTATCACCAGTTCCCCAGGGGTACATGCCACGCCACACGGATGGTTCAGGAAGCCCGGTCGCTCCATCCCAAAGCTTCCGAATTTCCTGATAAATCGGCCGTCCTCGTTGAATACTTGAACTCGGTGGTTGTTGGAGTCTGCGACCATTATATGGCCGTTAGGGGCACGGGCCACACCCTTGGGGTGTCTGAATTGCCCCTTATCCGTGCCCTCTGAGCCGAACTTAAACATGAATGTTCCCTCAAAGTCGAACACCTGAATTCGATGGTTGTTACAGTCGGAGACAATAAGATGGTTGTTTTCATCGTCAATGGTGACACCCCAGGGCATATTAAACTCCTCTATCATAAAAAAAAATTGAAGTACAAATGTAGTTCTTATTAAAATCTTATACATAACATAGAACCGTTTTTCGTAATGTATTATTTCATTTCTATAACCACATTAATTAAGATAAGAAAGATGTTAAATTTTTACGCGTTGGAGGAAAATTTGTGTAACATTTTTATCGTTTTAGTTTGTTTTGCGCATTCTTATCCACGCATTTCGGGTTAGTTCCTCTTCCCTTTGTGCGTCCTTTTTAACTGTGAAATTCTAAGTACCACCTTAATTCTATGTCAATTCCCGCTGCACCTGAAGAAGGCTGGTTTGGCCAGCCGAAATATAGTGCTCCGTTTTAAAACCTATCTTCGTTGTGTCGGTCTTGCCTCTATATTTATGTCCTTTTTAACCATTCGTAAAACCGTCTAAGATTCTTGAAACTTACGAAAACATTTTTGCTTTGGTAAAGACTTTATGAGGACGTAGATAAACGAAAGAGAGATTAACCGCAAAAAGAAATCAACTCGCCACTTCCACATTTCTAGTGGTGCACTTCTTTCCATCCTTCCCGTGTTATTCCCCCCTCCCCCACCCCCTCCAAAAAAAATACTAATAAAATGAAAAAAGGAAAGAAAACTTTTAAAACAATTTTGTATATGCAAATTTCTTGTAAGGGAGGGGGGTGGTGACGTCGGTGGGTTATTTGGACAGTACTACTAAAACGAAGCTCAGTCTCCCCATCTCATGTCTACAACGTCACCTCTCCGTGCTGAATCCTACCTCCCCCAGCTCCCTCACAGCCAAAGCATGCCATGACTTTCCCAACTTTTCCAAAGTCCATTCTTCCAGTCACGTTAACACTAAAAGGACTCCCATTGATATGGATATTTCGCATGGTTATGTGGATCTGGTGAAGTCCCCGTGCTACAGGTTGATAGGATATGGTAAAGGTGCCGTCTTCGTTGTCAATCACGTATGCTGCAAAGAATCGAAAATATTATCTTCTTTAAAGCTAAACAAACTAAATCAGTTGTAAAAAAGCTTTGAACAGCTTTTCGTTTGACACTAGTTGGTCTTCATTGCGCTTTTTTCTCCTATCAGAGCCCGCTAACACCCTTCTTTTCAACTACATAATGCAAGAGGGTATGACCTCAAGGATTGTCCAAGTACTTACTCGCGACGGGATCTCCCTCGGATGGATCAATCTGAACTCTGATTGGCTCTCCTCTGCCACTGAATACCTCGTTCATTCTGTCTTTAGTTGTAACAAGAAACACTGCCTCCACTCCGGACTTAGCTCGATGGATCCCCACACCCGTGGCAAAACAATATGGCGGGTACGCATGGTAAACCTTAACCTCGCCAATATGCTCAAGGGACTTTCTAAACCCGTCGGTAGAAAACTTGTAATCAATAAGATCGTCTTCCAATGGCAGGTACTCTAACTTTACGCTGTTTAAGTCCTGTAATCGCTGTGTCATTTGCTTTTTGACCAGCATCACCTCTGCTTCGTTTCCGTGCCGAAGGAGACTTTCAGTAAAATCGATGCTGCTGTTTAGATTTCCCATCATCATTTCGAGCTCATCCAGTTGGATTTCCAACGTTTTGGATTTCATTCGATAAATGTTATTAACCTGTGTGAGAATTTCTTCTTCTCTTTCTTGAACAACCTCTCTGCATCGTTTGCAGTTTTGAATAACTTCCTCTCGTACTTCTTCCAGTTTGTAATCCAGTTTCTGTTTCATTTCAGAGACTTTTTCAATTGCTTCTTTCAAAGGGGCGATTCGTTTTTTGGTGTTCATAACAAGAACTCCAACCTTACAGAAAGAAACATTAATTGAAACTTATAAAGTGTGTTTCAACGAAAGATACCCACATTGCGCAAAACTCTGAGAAAATGATCTGCAATTGATCCTGAAGTGAACAACGACATAAAATTAATCGTTAAAAGACCCAGATTTCAAACGATATCAAGACACTTAAATGCACGAAATACAATATTTTAAACATTCTATTCGTCCTAAGCAGGTACTTAGTGGTTGGGAAATCAATTACCGTAAGCAATATTAAATGTCCTTGGATCGATCACAGAGCAACCGACAAAAAAGCAAAACTAAAATAACAATTTGATTGTCTAATAATATACAAAGCTAGACTACGAACAATCCTTCCTTTTCAGCGAAGTTGTCACGTGAGTGGAAAAAAAAGAAATAATAGAGCGCGGAACTCTGCGCAGTGCGATAACATCAATTTTATTTTTCTCGCGCGACGGTCTTCGCAAAAAAGAGGAGCTGTTCATAATGTATGAAGTCCACAGCAGTGATAATAGAGAGGTGTTAGTCTTACAAAATGTAGAAAGCAAATTTCTTTTTTCTAATTAACTTATTGTGCGGGTACGTTTACGTTAATTTAGCCGACATTTTCAAATATGAATGAAAAGCTGAATGCCAAGGTATAAGTACACTGATGATTTCAATGTACGTATATCCCGTTGAAAAAACCTACTTAAGCTCACTTTTCTCTGTTCACAGAAATTTCCAGTCAACAACAATGCAAGTCGTCCACGCATTCCACCGTTACAAGGACTGAATGGTTGCGTCTTACCATTTGCCTATCGCAAAGTAGAGTCCTTACTAGCGTTCTGTTACCGTCGAGATTTGGGATAATTTCTTACCTCTGATCGATGTTTTTTATCCACATCTTTTAAGTAACCATAATGGTGTTCTCTATGATCAATGATAAGACATTCACGGCAAACAGGCTCATCGCACGTCTCACAAAAGTACTTCAATACATCCCGCTCATGAACCGTGCAGAGTAAGGGTCTGTGTAACTTTTCTTGAACCTCTTTCTGCGACTGAAGTTCACCCAAAGCGATGACTTCGTGTTCTTTGGTCATTCGCGTTCTGCGGTGAGCTGCAACGCACTGCGAACAGAGAAACTCCATACACTCAATGCATCGTGAAGTTGCCTTGTTCTGCTCGTCACAATTTGAGCAAACAACAGGGTTGGAGTTGCTCTTCGCAACGGAGAGAAAATCCAACATGTTGTTGATGAAGAAATTGGTTGACAGCGCTCCGACGCCTTCCTTTGGGACGTATACCTCGCAGCGACATGTCGGACAAATGATGGTGTTTTCTCCGCTGTTGATGAGCCCTTGTAAACAGTGTTGACAAAAAGTGTGTAAGCAGGGGAGAACTTTGGGCATCCTGTATGTCTCTAGGCAGATCGGACATTTTAAAAGGTGCTCTGAAAGTTTCTCCACTTCGACAGATGCCATGTTCAAAATTGACTATCGAACACAGTTACTACGAGATTATCTTGGAATTCTGTCTTTGAAATTTAGCCATTCCTAAAAATTCCCACATGTATTCTACGGCATTATGGTGGGTAAGTTTTTATGGCATAGCAGTGCTCCCTCAACCATAGCAGAGACCAACACAGTTCGTCAGTAAGTGGTGTCAAGGAAATTTTTAACACGCCCTTGGCAAACAAGTTTTGCGCAGTGGATAAACTTGACGAGGCAAAATAATACGGAGACGTAGAACGATCTGATGCCACCTGCAAAGGCACCTGTTTCTGTCAACAGCCTGTAGATAATCGAATATGGTTCGTTACCAATCGATAATCCATCGGCCTGTTTTTTACAGGGCCCTTATTGAAAGGTTGATTAGCTTTCGACAATGAAAAGCAAACCAAGTCTGGAAAGGATAAGCCAATTACCTGCAAAATAAAGATAAGCTTACAAGTGGGAAATAATATCATGAAAACTTGTTGCTTTTTCTGTCTCCTGGCTCTGTCGCTAAATTTGAGAGCCACCCGCTAACTTGGCAAGGAGCCAAATGAAGAGAGCGCATTCGCATGGAAATGTAAGAATGTGAAAACTGATTATGATTTGCTTCGTAAAACAGTTTATTTCTTTCCATTTTCCAAAATTTTAACCTTCATGGCTACATGTAATCAACATGCGCAAATGTTATCATTGATTCTATTTTTATCCATCATAGTTGCAGGTAAGATTTTATTAGAAAAAATTTCAAAAATGTAAGTGGCTTTTGAGGTATCATAGCACCGTTATGGAAGAGTAATAGGTTTCATAATGGAAGAGAGTTTGTCGGTAGTTTTTGATGAGAAGTCCATGTGACTTGTTGTTTCGTGTGATTAAGCTAGACTTACGTGTTAAGCTTTAAGCTTAACTCGGAATTGCACTAAACGTCTCCCAGGTTATGCCGATAGATGTTCTTCGGTTCGGGAAACGATAGCTCAGTTATCATACATAGAGTGTGGAGGGATACTGATTGCTTCCTTCAGTCTGTCCGTATACTTAAGGGAGCAGTCGTTATTTATCACCTGGAGGGAAAACGTGTTTTTAAGGGAGAATGGATGCGGGATAAGTCGACCCCAACAGAGTATAAAGAGGGGGAGATCTAGAAAATTGACTGTAAATTAACTGCTAAAAGGGACCTTAAGAAACCACGACGGCGACGCCAAGGAAGACTTCGATTAAAAAATGAATTTCTACTCTTAGTTAGAATTTCAAAAATGGCTGCAGGAGCTTACTGTCTCATACAGCGCCACAGCTCAACTTTAGCACGACGTATAAAGTATAGCCGTTGAGTTCCAAATGGAAATTAAAATAATTTGCCGTCGCGGTTTCGGTTCGCAGACGACGCAGATTTTGGCGATTTCACGTTGTTGTTTTGCACAGGATGGCTAAGAAATGTACAAAGTTTCAAAACGCACGTGCTGAGCCAATTAGATCTCTTGTTTTTCCACGTCCTCGTTGCCGTCGCTTTCGTCGATTCTTAAGGGGAGGGGGGAAGGAATAAGAATACTCTAAAGTGTTAAGGAGATCTGGAAAATTTAATTGTTTCATAGCAAAAGTCCTCCAACCCTTCTCCCCCTCGGGATGATAAATAATAATCGCATTTTTTGAGTGGCATGACATAAAATGAGCTACCACTGGAATGTGATCTGATAAACTCGAGACAAATATCCAACTGTCTGAATTCCAGCCATCGAATATATGAATTCAATCTTCTTCTCAAGAGGGCATACATACCGTCCATAATTTACTCCCTCGGTTAAGGCAGACTTCAAGTTAGAACATTTCGAAAATTCTATCTTTAAAATATATATTGTGATGAATATTATTCGTTAGGTCTCGACGCGCAGAATTCAACGAGTAAAAAACGAGAGCAGCACCTTCTTGAGGACTTGCTGAACCCTGAGAACTACAACAGACGGGTCAGACCAGTTGTCAGAAGTGAGGACCCGGTAATTGTAAAGTTTGGATTGGTTGTCAGAGAGATCGAAGACCTGGTGGGTATTGAGTAGCCTGCTCACTTCTCTTCATTCCCTCTAGGACATCGAAAAAATCTCTTCCCATTTACCCTCATTTTGTGCAGCATGTTGTGCCACAGCCCATGTGAATTTTGTACCTCAGCCAGCCAGCTCAGCCATGACATTTCGGCGCCAAGCGTTTTTTTCCCAATAGCATTCCTTTATTAGGTGCATTCAGTGGTGCCCGCCACAGAGAAACCTTAGGGACACGAACCTGAACCATTTTTAGTACAGCGTCTGAGAAACATGCGAGAAGTCTATATATCTTATTAACCAAGCGCGAGGGCCGTACTGGGCGAATATCGGCTCGAGGTCTTGACAGTACGGACCGAGCGCAGCGAGGTCCGTACAAAAAAGACCGAGAACCGATATTCTTCCAGTACGGTCCCGAGCAAGCTTGGTTAATAAGAGATTTATTATACGACTGCAGTTCAAAGGGACACAAGTGCGGTATCATTCGGGACCATTCGGGACAGTGCCCGGTCCAATACTTAGAGAATATTGGACCGGCAATGGAGCATTTTGATTGGTTGATTTTAGTTATTGGCCCTCTGACTGCCCGAGTCGTGTAAGAAAAAGATTTATTATAAAAATATTTATTACTTAGATTTAACGTGAATGAAAATACCAACATTTTTTTATTTTTCCACATGCTTGCAGGATGACAAGAATCAGCTACTCCTAACTCGAGCAGAAATAAGAGAGGTATATAAATCCTTGCTGCTCCTGTTGATCCTAAACAGCCTGTAAGATAAGGAAATATGTTTTTTTTTTAATGATTTCTTAAGTGCGAGTCATGGGCATTGGACAAAGAATTTCTCGTATGAATGCAACGTTGTCTTCAGATGCTTTTTAATCTTTTCACCACCAAGATCAATGTAACCATTCTCAATACTTTCTGTCATGTATTTCTTATCATTTCAGCTCTGATAATTTGATAAAGAATCGAGCAATATCCCCTGATTGAAGCCAGCAATATCCCCTGATTGAAAGGTTTCTGTAATGAGGAATTAATTCCATTTTGGTCACTTCTGGGAGTAACACGGTTGATAAACCAGCTGATCTTTAAAAGGATCTAAATGTAACAAGCGCCATTTCCGTCAGAAGTTTCTGACATAGCCGGAGGTCCTCTGCCAATTTTTTCCTCAGGGTTAAATTTCGAGGATTATAAGTGCCAACCTCCTCCCTCAGCCGGGAATTTTCATCTCCATACGGGACCAGTCATGAAAATGATTTTAGGGTAGGCCGCATGGTGTTCAGGGGAAACGTATGGCAGATCAGACGTCTCCAACAGAGTATAGAATAAGGACCATAGAAAATTGACTGCCAATTAACTGCCAGTTAGAGAGGAATCAGGTTAGTTATATTGTGACTCAATCATAATCCTCTGACTCCCTCCCCCCCCCCCCCCCGCCTCTCCAGGCGACGATAATTAATGATCGGTCCTAACCATAACTGTTGCGTCAACATGACGTCAAAATTTTCTCAGTGTGTTTTGTGTAACCAGACCTACTTCTACTTTATGTGTTTTAGTACTGGGTGGATCCGCAGCTCAAATGGGATTCTTCAAAGTACGGTGGAGTGGAGTACATAAGTGTCGATCCAAAAATGATATGGATCCCAGATATAGTATTATATGACAAGTAAGTGTCTGATACGAAGGTGGACTGGTTCGGGGTAGATCTTTTTAATACCACAGAACATTATGAGCAACCTCAAAAAGGGAAAAGCCCTGGGAACGAGGTTGCATTATGAGTAGTTTTAAATAAAAGTACTGATTTTATTTACTCAACTTTTTAATGCCAAGTCGACATCAGGTTAAGATTTAATCATACCTAGAGGCAGGACTTTACTTTGTAAAATGTGTCTCGTCTTCACTTAGATTTTCAATCTCATACCGTTAAGCAGTAGAGTCCGGGTCATTAAAGTTGTCTTACTTCTTAAAATAAATCCATGCACTTCATTTCCCAAAAGAAATCTCCTATGCGATCCACCCTTATCTATTTTTTGTGGTTCGAGACATATTTTTAGAGGTTCGAGCATCATTTAACTTTCTTCGCTAACAAAACACTTCGATCGTATTATCATCGGGCGGGAATGCCTACAAAGGTGTTGTAAAACACTCAACTTAAAAATAAAAAAATGAGCATGGAAGGTCCCTGGGATAGAAACATTTACGGACGTATTGGAGACTCGCAGACATCATGCGAAAACCGAATTTTACTCACCTTGATTTGTTTCGCATATTTTCTGACGTATGGAGGCTCCGTTTTCGCGCGCGTAACGTACTTTCGTTTATATCTTGTCAGTCTTAGATCTCCGGAAAAGTTTCGTCCCTGTTATTGTTTTTTAAGCGAGGTTTGGATCTATGTTGAAAATCCGTGACCCTAACCGAGTGATGACCGAACTTGCCTCCTGGTCGCGTCAGAATGGCGTGATCGTATTGCGTGAGTCTTATGACGTACAGGTAACGCGCGATTGCTAAGGTCATAAGGCTCTGGTACGTAAAGGTAGTGATTTGTTTTTTGGAGGTCACAACTGGCTGGATAATATACTTTGAAGAATGGTCAGTCAACTGATCGGTAAAATGGAAAGCCCTTTCACCTTTGAACATGACACTTCTTAGTGTTTAGTCTATCATTCCAATTATTTTTTACAGTGCCGGTGTAGGATTTGGTAGCGGTATGACGCGAACCAAAGCTGTTATCACAAAAGAGGGGCTAGTCAGCTTGAACGTACCAACTATCATCAAGAGTAGCTGCAAGATTTATGTGAAGAATTACCCTTTTGATCAGCAGGAATGCAAGCTGAAATTTGGCTCCTGGACGTATGATGCCTTGGGAATCGCATTGCAACTTGAGGTAAGCTTCAGATTTAAATATCAGAAACCAAGTAACGGCATTTAACTTTTAGACGTTATCCCAGTGACGTTAGGTATCAAGCACAGTATACAGGGAAAAAAATCACCAATTTACAGTCGGCGGAGAGAAGAAAGAATGATGCTTTTTCTTAGCTGTATATTTTTTCTTTGCATCCTCAGAACTCTTCAGCAGATCTGAGCGAATACTCCCCTAGCGTGGCGTGGGAACTACTTGGAGTTCCGGGAGAGTTTCACTCCCTATTTTACAATTGCTGTGTTAATCCGTATGATGACGTCACCTACAGAATACAAATAAAGCGGAGGGCCTTGTATCATGCTATGTTTTTGATAATACCCTGTGCAATGATTTCTGTTTTAACTTTGTTGGTGTTCCTGTTACCTCCCGACTGCAACGAGAGAATGACAGTTGGTAAGGCTGTGCTTTATGGTGCGTTATTCTGCTGTTGATATACTTTTATCTTGTCTATAATTCGCTCTATTCTTATTTTTCATGTCTTGTATATTGTCTTGGTTCTTTTTTTTTTCTTTTGGTTTCATGTATTTATCCCCTTTTCCTAATCGTTTCGTATCAGAATTTTTATTGTCTGAACTTCCATTCCCGAGAGTCTTTACGACACGGTTTATTTGGGCTTACTGCTAGCCGTGTTCTTTGGTCTAATTACCAAAGAGTATACCTAATCCGGTACGTAGACTTGCCTGGCAAGCGCTTCGAATTTTTACGTCAAAACAAGCAAATGAGATCATCGTCTACAGTCTCATCAATTTTCTTTTCAGCACTCTGTACTGATCGCTAGCTATGTGACCTTTTTTTCAGGCATGGCAATTCTCGTTGGCTTAAGTTTCTTCTTTCTTCTTGTCGCTGAAAAAATGCCGGCCACGTCTGAAGCAGTACCTCTGGTGGGAATGTATTACACGGTGACTATGATAGAGGTATCCTGTGCCTTCTTCATGACGTGTTGGGTTCTCCGCTTTCACCATCAAAACCCGACGGAAGGAGAGGTTCCTAAATGGGTAAAAGTACGGCCTTCTTGATCATCATATTCATTATTATCATCCTTAGCTATCATCATCATTCATCCGTATAGTCATCGTTATCGTTGTTGCCATTGCAATTGTCATTCTCTTTGTCACAGTCACCGTCACTTTCCTTAAAATCATCATCGTCATCTTTATTGTCACTTTTGTGATCGTTATCATCTTCATTGTTGTTATAATTGACACTGTCTCTGTCATCTGTATGTCACTGTCATTGTATTTGTCCCTGATGAGTTATCACCAGTTAACATCGTCGTCGTCGCGGTCAATATTATCTTTATCACCATTAGACCATCTTCAAGACTGTCATAGTAGTTGTCGTCAGCATTATCATTATCATCAGTTGTTACAGTATTGACCGCGACAACACTAACAAAAACAACGACAACAACAACAACAGGAATAGCAACAAAATAAAGATATTACACGAGAAAACAACAACAATAATAATACAGTTACTACAAATGTCTCGCCTACAATTTAGTACTATATTCCTTACTGTGACCACTTTTTTCATTCAAATTCCAAGGTCTATCTGCTTGGTTACGGAGCGAAGCTTTTCCGCTTTAAGTTCGAGAACAGCAACCCTTTCGGTGACTCTCTACAGGACAGCGATGTGCCTTCGGCAGAAAGCATTGCTGGTCATACAAGTAATGACATTTTCATTGCGTAATATTTAAGTGCAGAGCATACCAATCAGTATTTGAAGAATGGGTGACGCTAGGTTTTGTGTGTAAATACATGCTCCGATGACTCAGTTACTTTAATCGTTCAAAAGTGTTGTCTCGTTGAAATAAGCTTTCTTCCTTTCTGAAGCCGGTCTTTAAAGGTCGCTTGGAAGGCTTTAGATTGAAGGCTTCTGTTTTTTAAGGACATTAGATAACACGATTATGGAAGATATTTCTACCTCCTGTAAGTTTCCTGTTAACTCTTTATATTTATGCTTAATTGGCGAAAATTGTTTTTATTTGAAGGGCCTTCTTACTAGAGCCAGAAAGTAGAAACAAGCATTTGATGTCAGCTCCAAAAGGCGTAATTTCTTAAAAGTTCTGAGTAAAACGAGATCAGCTCTTTCGTTGTAATTGCGTCACGGAGAAGTAAAGAAGTTTATCTTCTTCTTTTCAGTGAATGATAAGGAAACACTTGTTGCTAAGGACACGAAATTGCGTAACAACACAAAAAGAAGCGGCAACAGTCAAAATCACGTGCCAGATGATAAGAAGAGCACCAATAAGATCCTTGCGGACAATGTACGCCAGCAGATGATTTTGCAAGCGAGGCAGGACGAGTGGAGAAAGGCGGCCCTGGTGCTGAACCATATCTGTATCTGGATTTTTGTTCTTGCTGTTGTTGTGTCGTTTATGGCAATATTTTTACAAGCCCCATTCTAAAAGTCCCATAAACCTATACTCTCTCTCTGACGTTTTAGTACACTTTTAAATTGGCGCCGTTAAACTAAAACTAAATTAATTTGGGCATCCCCCGTTTAGCCTGACAACCGAACTAGCGTAGAAAGCCTGCCTTTTTTTCCGGTGTGCCTTGACTGAGAGCCTGGAAAAAGCTAATGCCAATTTTTTCTGAAAAGCCACTCAAACAAAAAGGAAATAGGGACTTTAAGCAAACCACGACGGCTACGGCAACGAGAACGTGGAAAAACAATAGATCTAATTGGCAGAACAATAGCCCAGCACGTGGGTTTTAAAACTTTGTACATTTCTTAGCCGTCCTTTGCAAAACAACAACGTGAAATCACCAAAATTTGCGTCGTCTGCGAAGCAAAACCGCGGCGGCAAATTGTTTTAATTTACAATTGGAATTTAACGCTACTTTTATGCGTTATGTTGAGTATGAGACGGTAAACATATGCAGCCATTTTCGAAATTCTAACTAAAAGTAGAAACTCATTTTTTAATCGAAGTCTTCCGCGGCGTTGCCGTACTGACTGCTTAAAGTCCCTACTAGGGACCTCAAGAAACCACCACGGCGACGGCAACGAGGACGTGGAAAAACAAGAGATCTAATTGGCAGAACAATAGCTCAGCACGTGCATTTTGAAACTTTGTACATTTTTTAGCCGTCCTATGCAAAACAACAACGTGAAATCGCCAAAATTTGCGTCGTCTGTGAACCGAAACCGCGACGGCAAATTATTTTAATTTCCATTTGGAACTCAAAGGCTACTTTATACGTCGTGCTGAAGTTGAGCTGTGGCGCTGTATGAAACAGTAAGCTCGTGCAGCCATTTTAGAAATTCTGACCAAGAGTAGAAATTCTTTTTTTAATCGAAGTCTTCCTTGGCGTCGCCGTCGTGGTTTCTTAAGGTTCCTAATAGGGACCCTACGCAATCAGAACGGCAACACCAAGGAAGACCGATTAAAAAAATTAATTTCTACTCTTAGTTGGAATTTCAAAAATGGTTGCAGGAGCTTACTGTCTTATACGGCGCCACAACTCAACTTCAGCACGACGTATTAAAGTAGCGTTGAGTTCCAAATGGAAATTAAAATAATTTGCCGTCGCGGTTTCGGTTCGCAGACGACGAAAATTTTGGCGATTTCACGTTGTTGTTTTGCATAGGACGGCTAAGAAATGTACAAAGTTTCAAAATGCACGTGCCGAGCTATTGTTCTACCAATTAGATCTCTTCAGTTTTCCACGTCCTCGTGGCCGTCGCCGACGTGGCAAAACAAAAGATTTAATGGGCAGAACAATAGCCAGCACGTGCGTTTTAAAATGTTGTACATTTCTTTGCAAAACAACAACGTGAAATCATCAAAATTTGCGTAGTCTGCGCAAGGAAATGACGACGGCAACTTATTGTAATTTCCATTTGGAACTCAACGCTGCTAATGTGAGTTATGCTGAAGCTGAGGTGTGGCGGCGTAAGAGATGGCAAACACATACAGCCATTTTCGAAATTCTAATGAAAAGTAGAAATTCATTTTTTAATCGGCGTCTTCCTTAGCGTTGCCGTCCTGACTGCTTAAGATCCCTAATATCAACGAGACCGACGAGCGCTCTGTGTAAAAACACGAAGAATACCCGAGATGCGGGAAAGCTCGTTCCAATGCCAGCGAATTCAATTAATGTATCAAGCTTTGTCCAGGCTGTTCACTGTAAATTTAATAGGAGCGCATCTCGTTTTCATCAGTTTTTGTTCATCCCTGAGCGACATTTACGTACGGTTACCGAAAAGGGCATAAGAACCGGCTAAACGGTCTAGTTGAAGTAAAGGCAGTCCTCAAAAGTATGTAAGTTCTCAAAAACTCACTCGCCCAAAGCAGTTTCAATTGAGTGCTGAAAGCAATCCTGGATTACATTAGTTTTGCGTTACTTGGTTTGGTGATTGGTTCGGAAAATTCCCGCCACTTTCTCACGCAGTCTTGCATTTGTTATGCACCATTGGGATCTTTGACTGGTCACAAAATCTCGCTCCATTTTCTGTTGTGATTCTTTTCACGATAACCAAACTTTGGGTTATTCGGTTATTCGGAGATGATGAAATAATTCTAAGAGTAGAGTGGAGGGGGACTTACGAACAAACCTTGATCTGACTTTGTGTAAATCAACATTGATATCATGTGTAATAAATTTATTGTTATGAAAATCAAATTACAATAGATCGTACCAATCTTTTGTCATATTTTGTTATTCAGTGCAATTTGTATTGATGTACTTAAATCGTTGAGTGGGAGCACATAATTTACAATCTCTTACTAATTCAACAGCGATCCCTGAACCACACTAATCCAAAGTTAGAATTATTCTGAAAAACAGACTCTAATCTGTCTATGGATCTGATTTAAGGGTTCAACTACATACTCCACTCCGGCTTTTTCCCAGGTAGGGCTGACCAACCACAAGTTGGTCGGCACCTATTGGCTGAGAGTCATTTTCGTGAAATTTCATACTACGTCATCTCAAAAAACTCTTGGAAATGCATTTTGTATTAGATATCATTTTATATCTAGGCTAACACTGAAGAATAACATATCATTTCAAACGAAAGCGACCCGCAGTTGTCTTTCCTTCGCGAGGTTTGTTTAGGTGACGATTTTCTTTTGCAGGTTATGTTATTACAATTTAATTTAACCTCTGACACAGGGGCGTAGCCAGGGGGACTTCTGGATTGTATATACAAAGGGTTGAAATTGATCTTTGACAAGCGACGTCGGTCCTTAAATGGTCAGTTACGTATTAATGAAGTCCTATTCAACCAGTTTTTCCTAGACAGAGTCAATCGCCGTTTTGGTCAAACACTGCGCGGTTACTCGTCACAGATTGAATTCCCATCAGATCGCCGGCATCCGAATTTCGGACTGCCTTTTTCTGAACCATTTCGCCGCTGTCAATCCGTTGCCTTGTTCCCTTGACCACTCCCGAGATTCCTGAGAAGTCTTCGTCCTCCACCATTTTGTGTGCTTCTTTAATCATCTCACCTCGTTCTATTTGCTGCGTTGTCTGCTTAGCTCGGCCGGAGATGTTTGAAAAATCTTCGTCCTCTACCATCTTGTGCCCCCCTTTAATTAGTTCTCCCTTTTCTATTCGCTGGGTTGTTTCCTTAGCGACGCCACGAGCAACGCCAAAGTCTTCTGTGTCGACCATCTTGGGTGTTTCTTTGATAAACCCGCCCGACTCGATTTCTCGCGTCGCTTCCTTAGCACGACCTTGAATAACGGAGAAATCTTCATCGGCAATAGTTCTTTTCGTTTCTGTATGAGGTACACCTTCCTTTTCGTAACTTGTTTTCACGGCAAGAGCTACACCACGGGCAGCTTCCAGTTCATCTCTCTCGTTGTCCATGGTTCGCCTTCTCGGTCCCTGATTTGAAGCCGCTTCCTGGAAATTCTTCATTTGTTCTTTGGCTGATCCTGGTGACACAACGGGTTCCTCTCGCTCGATTACGTTTTGCTCTTCAAATTCACCTTTTTCGTATCGATTTCTGGCGGCAGAAGCTAAGCCAGGACTTAGGACTTCATCTTCGATCTGTGACTTTTCATATCCCTTCGCAGCTGCTGCTTTAAGGGCTTCCTTTGTGGCTCGAGCAGCACCAGACTGTGGAAGTTCCTCCTTCCAAGAATCTTGAAGATTCGACTCTGCATGGATAACTTTATCCTGTTCAAACATTTGCCTTACACCTCGAGCACTGCCTGGGGCAGGAAGAGCATCCTGTTCGTCTAAGGCCTGATTCTTGTTCGATGAGTCCTCCAAACTTTGCATGTACATGGCAGTCCTTGCTTTTGCCTCCCCTTTCTCCGGTTCAAAGCTCAAGCGCCTCTGTGCCTTTTCTTCACCTTCACTGCTCTTCTCAAATCGACGTCGCACGACGGAAGCTGCACCAGCTGAAGGCATTTCTTCGGCAATATCCTTCTCACTCACGTGCCTGTCCTCGGCATGGCTGACCTGACCAGACTCGAAATTTGCACGCGTCTTGGATGCGATACCTGCGGTTGGTAAATGCTCTTCTTCTTCACCTTCTATCTTCCTTTCCACATTACTCACTTTACCTTTTTCAAAGGCCTCTCTGTTTGAAGAAGCTATTCCACCCTGGATATCTTCGAGATCTTCAACTTCTCTTTGACGCGAATTTGCTTTTGAAGCCTGATGTTCTTGATACCTCTTCATGCTAGCTTTAGTCACGCCGGAAAGTATCTGCAAATCAAAGGGAGTCTCTTTCTCTTGCTGTTGTGGCTTAGATTCAAAGATTTCCTTGGCTCTCCTTGCGCTACCGGTTCTTGGGAGCTCCTCCTCTGAAATCTTCCCCCTTTGCTCTTGTTCCCTTGAAAGAAAAAGGAACAAAAGACAAAGGTGAGCCAATATTCTGTCGATATGTATTGTTCTAATACTAAGTGCTCCAATATATAAAAAAAATTAGCCTCTTTGCAAAATGTTGCACAAAATTTACAAGTCAACAATCAACGATGATTCCAGTTCCAGTTATTGGCAAAAATAGACTAACCTAAAGGAAAAAACGATCTGACTGTCTGCTGGGGGATAACTCCTCATTCACTCAGGCGGAGATTCAACACTCGAAATGTCAGCTTCAGAAAATCTTAACGGTGGCCAATTTACATTATCAAATCAGTTGATAAAACCAAATGATTTTGTTATACCAATCCCTTTCCCCCTACCCCTCCCCCCTCCTTGACGCAGCCCTACTGTTTATACAAACCTACCCCCTTTTAATCGATCTATTTGTCTGAATAACTGACCGGATTACTAACTGAATGACTAAATGGGTTTCCTAATGAGATATGCTAAAGAAAATTAATCTCACCAACAATCACGTTTCAGAAATATGGAAAACAATTAGACGATGAAACTGATTAAATTTTGAACAAAGTAATCAAAAGTATATGAACTTCATATATTTCATTGTATCTAAAGTAATCATTATACCGTCGGTCAAAATGGCAGGAAGTGAAAATCTGCCAAAAAATTTCAGTCAATGACAAAGTTAGGCGATAGCCTCAACTGTAAACGGCGGATATAGCCCGGCAAACAAAGAGCACCCACAAAGCCGCCTGCCATTCTTAGAAAAGTGTTCTCGGAAAAATCGAAAAACGCGTGCTTAATATAACCTTGACCTAAAGGGTTATCTTATCACATCTCATAAATTATGAAACCTTATCTGATCCAAAAATAACATTGTCAATCCAAACAATTACAAGTCGTAAAAAATTGGATCCCTGTCTGTCTATCAAAGAGTTATGCTTATTCTCCCTATCGAACAAATACAACAATTGCGAAAATTTTCCAAATGGAAGCCTCAGGGCAATAAAAGTGTAACTCAAAAATCAGAATATGAAATTAAATTTCGAAGGAATAATAGTCATAATCGTGCTCGAAGAGGCTATAGGGCTGATTATTCTTGGCTTTTCGAAAGTACCTTTGGATTCGAATGTTGATTCCCTCATGGCTTAAACCAGCATACCAGTAATTCTCAAACATGTACTTCGAGTTTCGTTTTATAGTAAATGAAAGCATTACCAGATGTATTTATCAAAAAATCTAATATTTTTTACTTTGCATAATATTGTTTGACGGCAGAAATTATCAAATTCACAGCGATAATCTTAAAACTTTTCATTCTGGACACGTAACGATCTTTGAAGTCCAGTCATATAGCGGTTGATAAGTTTGAAAGACGCTCTGTCTTTGTTATTTATCGACATCTTGCCGTCGAATTTGACCATCGAGCTACCACAAAACAGCAATGGATAAGTCAGTACTCCTGAAGTTTTAAACCTGGTTTGTTTACAGGTTGGAAAAATGTATAAATCAGCGATAGTGATACATACCTAAACGGTCTAAATCGAAACTGATCGGCGGAATACAATATTCGCCGGATAGAGTTGCTGAAATCGACTAAAAGAGCCGCCAAAACACGCCACCAGCAATGAGGATAAAATACCCAAATTAGAACCGCGTTGACTAGCGTATCGGTCTTGCAGGGCGGGTAGTAAACAATTCTAGTTCTACCAATACCATCACAGGACTTGATTACCTTCAATAAAGTTACCAAGACTCGGCTTTTAATTGTCAAAGAGCCTCGTCTGTCTGAAACTCTTTCATTAAACCTGATTTGAAACCAGGTAGGAAAGGAATATTTCTGTTAAGCTCCGTCAAAATAAGGTTGAACAGGTGGCATGGGATAATACTCAAATAATCAATAAAATATCGCTGTGCATCGTCCACCGTTTAATTTGACAACTCTGTAATATCTTTTCAATTTCTTGTTTGATCCTTACGTAGCGCTGGTAGCTGTCGCGTAAACGTTCACATGGCATGTATGCTTTAAATTTTCTTATCTTTCTGAGGTGTCCTTTTTCCTAGAGAGATTCTGACTATCTTACACTTCTGTCATCTACGAGAAATTCGGTTCGTTTAATATTCGATTTGTTACATAGATGAAGGTACATCTTACAGAGAAAATGGGAACTTAAGCAAAGATCGAAATATTTCCAGCTGAAAGTCGGCAGAGAAAGTGTATTTTTTTGCTATTCATGAGAAAACAGCAAATAAAATAATGAATTTCCCCATTTCTTTTCTTTTTTTTTTTTTTATGGAAGCGATCATATAGAACTGCAATTGCCACTAATTGTTTTTATCAATAGCTACAGTTTCAAAAGTCATTCTTGTCAAAACCACCCCCTGCAGACCCCCCACGGAGAATTTTGACCTAGAGTTACAGAGTGCAGTCAATAACATGGGCTCCTTTCAAAAGTAGTTTTAATTGGACTTGAACTGTAGTCTTACGCAAGGAATGAAATATAAAAGGGCTTAGGAAGATTACCCAAGCAGGTCTGATTTGACAATCACTAAGCAGCTAACAAAAATTACGCGCAAGCGTTACACTCTGGTCACAACCCTAGCCCCGTGGAGTACAATTTTTGCCCGCAGCTTTTGACTTTTGTGGATATCCAACTTGTCAACGCAATGTTAACTTTGCGTCAAGTTAAACAAACTTGACTGTTTATCATGAAAACAAACTGTAATATGTTTTTATTCACATATCCTTGAGATAAGTTTGTTTTTCAGGAAACTAAATAAAAAACCACTTCAGTTTTCCTCTAGATTTCCACTTGAAGAAAGAAAAACAAAGAGGTTGCGAAAGAGCGGGAAGTTGGCCCTGCATCACTACGGTATCTTTCAAGCGTGGACAACATTGTTTCAGTATTTGTACATGCCTTATTTTTTCCTGTGATACACAGAAAAATGTTGTAACTCCTCGCTTCCCACATAAATTCACGTAATAGTTTAACTCAAATTGATCCATCAGCTGGGATAAAAAAATTGAGATCAGCTCTATAAATTTAGATGTGCTTACTGCCGTTTCTGGGCCGTTAAACGATTCGTGAGTTAGAAAAAATAGAAAAAAAGATAAACTGGTGAAGCGAATGGGTCATCTTCTGACGACAGACAAACTATACTGTAAAGCAATAAACGAGCTTAAAAGCAGGTACTTACGAAATTATCTACTCATGATACATTGTGCCCGAGGCTGGCATTTCAATCACATTCGTTATGCTTAACGCATAATCTCCTTCAACAGATCAAAATGTGTTTATTTAAAGTCCATCCTAAAGGCATCCGAAGCTAGGTTCAGTATTTCCTTTGCCACGAACGGATTCTTTTTTATGTCTGAGTGCCCCTCTCGTAAATTAGAGGGTTCAAGAATTTTTGTCTTTCAACGACTCTTTGGAAAAAATCTCTGCGATTCAAAGTGTTTTCTCTTTTGTTACGTCTCTGTTAAAAGGTTGGGAAGGGTTTAAAACCACGTACTGTAATATTCCTATCTCAAGTGTCTGTCAAAACTACCGTATACTAGCATGTATTATCATTATTGACATCACTCGGATCTTACACAAAATGTTGATTTTGTCTCAATCCTAGATAATGCAGTTTTTATTACGAGAACACGCTAGAACTCCACGGATTTGAAGTTAATTCGTACAAATCCTTCAAACAATACGCTGACCACCCGATTTGAGATCAATTGGCACGGGATTAAGGGACTTCGGATGAGGCAATTTTATTGGCTGTGAGCCATGACATGTATTGAAATGTTAGAAGATATTGTGGCGTGACGATTTTCGCTAAAATTACCATCTGTCGTAGTACAAAAGCAGCGAGCTCCATCCTACAGAGGTCATTTATATTTCATTGAAAAAATTTCTTGAAACAATTTTGATAAGAAGGCTATGGCAAGGTTGTTCTTACACTCGGTCAAGATCTCCGTCGTCAGTTACTGTTTTAAGTCATCTTGGGGACGAAAGTTCGTTTGGTAGCGGACCCAGTTTCGAAATACTCAATCTAGTTTGTTTGCACAAAAAAGACATACTTTTGCATCCAGTAGGGCTATTGTAAATGTTAAGAGATGCATAAATTTTCAAGATTGTCACTGAATTAAACTTCAGGTTAAAAAACAGTGATTTCCTATCTTTTGGGTCCGGGTTGTTTAAGGGCACAGACATTATGTGAAAACATCCACCAGAGCTTAAGTTATCTCTGTACAAACAAACCTTTAGCGCTAGAGTCATCAAATAATTTCCCAAACCACCGGTAAAGAATTGCAAACGAAAGCGCTAGACTGAAATTGTAATAATTGTAACATCTGAAGTTCAAAACCGCAAAAAAGGTCGATCTTTCCAATTGATAAATTTAGGAAAATTGAGCTATGCTGTGGTGGAACACATGATTAACATCACATGAATTTTTAAGATTAATCTATAGCCATCCCGTAAAAGAAATCTCCAGTTTCTGCCCAGTAACGCGAGGTATCGAAATAACCTTTTCATTCCACTCACAGTTTTACAACTTACATTCGTTCGCGTTCGATTTCTTCTTGGTCCACCTCTTCCCAATAAGTAGCACTTTTCACTGCCACAAGTTGTGGATCATCCACTTCTCCGTTTCTAGAATCATCTGCATGGTTCACTCCCTCGATATTCGCATCACCGTTCACAGGATCCATATCTTATAAGATTGTGTCTTTGAACGAGTTGCGTACGGATCTTCTCGTTTGTGTTGTCGCGAACGGACCCAAATGCTAAGAACTTTGATGGTTGACACCAATGCAGTGACTTTGTAAACACACCTAGATATTTGAAAGCGCTGGTGAAATGTTTACTTGAAATGGATTATTGTTCACGTTCCACACGGGTGATTAAGCCAATAAGAATGCGCCGTTGTGTAACAGCATGCACGAAGTACCTCTATTGGCTTTTTTCGGTCAAGTGCTCGGAAATGCGCCAAGATGATTTACAAATCAAGATCGAATTTTTTTGTTAGACTTATGCTTAAATATAAATTTAAATTTGAGGAGTTTTCGAAACAATTCAAGGAATCTCCGCCTCTTTCAGTCTGTCTGTAAATTTGTTTAAAACCTTAACACAGGATTGCTTCTGATAAACTTATTAACAGGTGAGTGATAACGTGGCAACATAATTTTCCCAACAATGATTAAAATAGATTAAACCACGGTTTCGAGTAGAAAACGTCACTTTTGATCAGATGGCTACGAATATGATTTATTTTTGACACCCTCTATTATCATATTTTGTTTCAAACAGACCCAACGTCTGGAAGCAGGGTCAAATGCCTATCATTCCAGCTATGCGAATAACGCCGAGAAATTTCTTGTGAGTAGCATCTTTTCTTTTTCATGATGGATAACTTATTTTAGTATTCAAGACTTATTTCAACAATTTCTCCTTTTGTGGGCATTGTTTAATTTCAAGTTCACAACACCAAATCAACTAGCCGAGAGGCACGAAACGACTACAAATAATAACATGAAAAACTGTGTACAAAGTTTTCATCGCCGAAACGCTTAAAAATCAACAGCCATTTCGTGACTCAAAGTTCAAAATTGAAACAACAGAGGCTCTTTCAAAGCAAGAGTCATGAAAAATATCTCGACAGTTGGATTAAGTAAGTTAGACATTGAAACCAGCAGGGGTTTGACCAAACTCAATATAAATAGTATTTATATTATTTGCGAAGTCTTTTGTATTGAAGTGCTTCACTCAAGAACCTAGAGGTAAATTACCTCTTTCATGCAAGACAGCGAAGAGTCATCACTGACAACATGACACCTAACATGTAAAAATAAGCTGGATTTTGGGATTAACTTTGTTGCGTTTCTTATCAGTAGGATGCAGTTTTGTTTCGCTCTAATTATAGTCAAAACATTTTAAGTATGAAGCAAATTAAAAGATATTCGAAATTTTAGCTTACACAAGCTACAATACTACAGAACATTGCTTTTATCTAAGGCAAAATGGAGAAGTTAGCCAAGTTTCAATGTTTTATTTCTGCCAATCAGTTTTCTTTTTAATGGCCATCTATTTAACTTAGTTGCAGTTTCGCGGGATGAATGGAAAGTAAGGGCCTGATTACATGAGCCGGGCTGATTTCTTTTGTTTTGGTGTTCGCCAAAGCGTGAAAACAAAAGAAATCAGCCCGGCTCATGTAATCAGGCCCTAAGAGATCGTAAAATTGTCAGACCACATCAACAGCTGAAATGTTCACTCTAAGTATAAGAGTTTGCCAGAGACACAATATCTAGGCTAGTGAGTGTATTAGTTTTCCGAAGTTTTCGCTAACATCGTTAATAAAAAAAATGGAAACTGATCTTAAGGGCGTTTTCTACGTTCGTCAGTGTTCGCCGGAAAAAAAAAAAAAAAAATCAAAAGGGGCTATTACTTCACGAAATACGTCACGGTAACTTAAGCCACGATTCAAAATTAAAACTACGATCTAAGAAAATCCAATGATGCAAAGTAATGCAACGATAGCACGGCGGACCAAATATTATAAAATGACTAAGATGCTACGAGGGCACTGATTGGTCAAAAATCTATCGTTGACTTTTCCCCTGTAAACTCATACAAAACTGAAACATTTTAACTATGTTTTATAAAAACGAGAGACTGCACTTTCTATCATGCTAGATGTCGGGAGATCAGGCAAACGATTTACACACTTTTCTCGTCTCCTCCCGACATTCCGCGTGACTAATCATGCAGGTAAGCCGGTAGAAAGTGTGGTCTATTGCTTAAATATTTCTGCATTATCGAGGGTTCAAAAATGGCAGAGTCAATTTTTTTAAATCTCCCTTTGCTCTATTTGAGGGGTAGGAGGAAAAAATTACATGACACGGTTGGAGGTTGAACAGATTTTATAATTTTGTGACCATTAATTCTGAAAATAAAACTTGCTGCTAACTTCAAGTAGCTTAAAAAAAAAAATCGCTTTTAAATGAGAGATCCCATGATGATTAATGTGGATTATTAAGGGTTTTCCACTATATTTAGCAAAAATTTTATGACACTGTGAACAACAAGTGATGCTTCGTTTACACAAGTGTAACATGTGTATCATAAATAAACCTCATTACGGCTAAAAACTTCCTTTTTACAAAATAAATCCTTTTTTTTTTTTAAGGAGCAGTTATCATTTGTTGCCTGGGGGAATGGAGAATTGGTCAGGGATCACTCTTCTTCAACAGAGTATAAAGGGGGGAAGGTGGGGGTGACTATAGAAAATTGACAACCAATTAGAGTGGTTCACAACAACGTTGCAGAGCCTTATGGGGGATCAGGTAAATTTCATTGTGACACAACCAAAGTCCTCTCTCTGACCACCCCCCCCCCCTTCAACAGGCAATAAATAATTACCAGTCCTTTACAACATTAAAGCATGACAACCATGTTATTCATAAAACATTTTCCTCATGACAATTACATGTGGGCAAGCCAAAACTACAATTGTTTAATTTAAAACCATCTAAATTACAGCCCCTACCAAATCACATGTGCAAACTTTAAAATATGGGCTGGACTAAATATGGAAGGCAATATGCATTACTTTGTGACTGGGTGGCTTGTTTATCTAATGGTATTTTAGCTACAAGGGGTAAAATTTGACTTAGGTTTCCAAATAATGTACCTATCAATGGTTTGTCCCAGGATGGGAGGGGCAGGCTACTCATGGGAAAATCAATGAGAGAACCCCCCCTTGAGTAGGGACTACCTCAGGGTCGGGAATTTGACCTGGCCACCATCTTGGATGACGATGTGAAACAGGGCTCGCCAATAACTTTTCAACTTACTAACCAAGTGGCCACTGACAACTTAGATGTTACAACAATTTGTTTGTTTACTAGCCAAACTGGGCTAGTGGAAATCGAAAACCACCAGCCAAAACTGAATTTGTACTAGTCTGTGGTTAGATAGCTACCATTAAGTGTCCAGCCCTGTAGAAGTTGTGAGTTCCATTCCCAGGCAGTTGCAAGATATTATACACTGAATGCAAATATGGCATCAAATTTGAATTGCCATTGTTCTGGACTGACTAGCCTCATCTTCATGTGGAAATACAAATTAAAGCATTATTACATGTGTGAGAGGCTAGTCAGTCCAGAACAATGGCAACTTAAATTGGACACCATATTTGCATTCGGTGTATTTGCCTGTGCTTTTTAGTTCAAAAGACAAAATCCAACTGAATAGAACTTTTCATTTACCTAGTTGATGTCAAAGTGTAGCCCAAGTTGTTGCAGTCTTCTTCCCATCCCCAACCCCACTTTACCCTCCTCAAACTTCCAAGATCCGATTGTTCGTTCTCCTCTCCAGTTGCTACACATTTCCTTGAAAATTAGTTCCAAGACTTTTTTGTTGGATAAAGACAAAACTTCCACCTGATAAGCCTAAGTATTCTAATTACCTGTTTGATGGATATTGTATGGATATTCTAGGGAGAAAATACATGTTAATCACATTTGGGAGTTAAAGAAATACCAAAAGCATGTGCATATTAGATAAGTTACCTTACGTTAACGTTGTTCTTTTGGCTGAAACAACAATATGCCAAATGAAATTATATCAGCTTGATTAAATGACATTATGTCAGACTACCTAATCGAGATATATAGTAAAATATTCCTGTGTAGAGTTTTAGAAGTGACTTTTCAGCTGCCAGTTTCGAGAAAAAAAATCTGTTTACAACCTTTGAATATTCATCAAAATTTGAGCAATCAAATCTCTAGTAAGAATTTAATTTACTCCTTGAATGTCTAATTCTGACCCCAGAACAGGACCTACAACCTTCAAAATATCAAACACCAACTAGCAATGCAAATGTTATGAATGATCTAGGTCTGAGTCTTGTACTAGAGATGTATCCCTTAATTGATTCACTAAACTGTCCTCTTCTTTGCCATGGAACACTGATCCAACTTGTATACTAGGAGTGATGAGAGGTTCTACATGTTCTCCATTGACCTATAAGAAAAAGAGCCAATGATTATTTAGTTCTTATTAACCGAGCGGGAGGTCTGTATGGGAGAATCTTGACCTTGGTCAAGATTCTCCCACACAGACCAACATAGCTCGGTTAATAAGATGTTTATTATATGGCTGTGTCTCATATGCCAATTTTTTATATTCTTTGTACCTTTATTTTCTAGACCGGTCTAGATGCTGGTCTAGATGGGAAAATCTAGACTGCTTTCAATATTGATTTCAGCCAATCAAATTCGTGAATTTGGTAGTTCTCAGTCCTTAAAAGACACAGCCATAGAATAATTAACAACTATTCACTGAAGTGGAGGTGGTTAGTGGTGGATATTTACTGAGCTGTGAAGCGGCAAGGTAAATGTCTACTGCTAACCACCAACACTGAGGTGAATAGTTGTTTTAGTATATACTAAAACAGTGAGATAATATACACCACCGTCGTTAATTTGAGTGATTTCTTTGCTTGTCACGGATGCAAACCGGGACGCCATTTTTTCCCAAGTTGCTTGGAGGTAAATAGCAAAGGATATTCGGAGTTTGAATAGCCAATCAGAGCACGCCTTCAACACTATCCACTGTTTTAGTATATACTAAAAGGTCATATCAATATTTACAGCTGTTTAATCCTATTTCAGTTAACAACTTTTAGTGAAACAAATTTCATTTGACCTGCAGATCAAAAACAAGCAAATGAATGATCCTGTGAGCTGCAGTTTTAGTAAACAAGCCTAAAAAAATCAAGGCTTCCACAGGATTTGGACTCGAAGAATAACCTTGTAAACTTTGCATCACTCCCAATGTTTGGCTTTGCAGCTCAGTTAGTGGTAGTGCCCAACTACTACATAGTAGTACTTTCTACATAGTAATACTTTCATTCCACTAATTTATTCTTGTTTTTCTCGTTGCCATGTTCCCACCAATAACGTAGCTCCATTTTCCACCTTTAAAAGCACGCACAACCCACAATTCCTTTATTCGCTCTGATGAAGGGCTAACGCTCCAAACGTCAGCTTTTGTAATCGTTACGGTGGCCAATTTACCATAATTTCAACTCTGTTGATATATCCAAATTATTTTGTTACTCCCAGCTACGCAGCCCCAAACAGTTTCTTTTGAAACTATCAGCCATTACTACATAGTAGGCTTGATGGGACCAAATGATGGCAAGAAAGTAGATTATAAAAACTGTAGCAAATATAATTATGATGAATATCAGAGTAAAATCAATTTTGGTTGAAGTAGGTAAGGGTTTGAATTATTAAGAATCAATTGTAAAAACCAGTGATTAAATAGCAAAGAATGCCTCAAAATAGCAGTGATATGAGTGAACTTGATACCCAACTTGCTTTCTTTTGTCATATTTAGCATGCCTCAGGGAAATCCTGTATGTTACTGAGGCTTATTTTAAGGCTTTACTGAATTGAGCTCAGGAAGCTAGCCATAATTTATAGTATAAGGGCACTTGATTCATTTGTGTTGAAATTCAAATAATAAAAATGAAAAACCGCATATAGTATATCAGTAGCTGTAAATTCCATCTTTGTCGACATCATAAGCCTGCGCTTCAATTTTGCAGCAACTCGTAACATTATTAGAACAATGCTGATTAATAACAAATGAATAAAATTCACTTACAGTGGAATTAAAAAGAGATCTCCTAGCAGGTGAAACGTGGATAACCCCATTAGCTGGGCTGTTATGGGGAACAGAATAAATAGGTTGTGGGGAAATTGATATGGGTGTTGAAAGTCCAAAAGGATTATCAGAGGGTGATGAAGGGCTGGATCCTTCATGAAAGTTCATTTCCCTTCCTAATGATGACAGCTGCTGTGTGAGTCCTAACAATCCTCCTTCATCCACACAGAGAATGACCCATATAACATCTAAGACAAATGAATAGCACAACCCATTAGTGTATGGTAAGGTCAAGTTAATATTCTAGCCAAGTGACCCACCCTATCCAAGCTCATCCTTGTTTCTGTGGCATGAAGGGACTAAGAGTATCACTGCTCCCCCCTGGATGGGATGCTAGTCCATCCCTATCCCTCCTGGATGGGATGCTAGTCCATCCCTGCCCCCCTTAAATGAGATGGTAGTCCACCCCTACTCCCCCTGGATGGGATGCTAGTCCATCCCTACTCTCCCCCTCCCCTGGATGGGATGCAAGTCCATCCCAAAGTTCCCCCTGGCGCTTCATCAGGCTTCCCTGACAATTTGCAAGAACCAATGTATACTCCTGAGTGGAGAGAGGGACTGCAAGATTTAAGAATTAATGAAATGATTGCAAACTTGAAAAGCTCTATATTTTTAACTTAATTCTCCTTGTTAGTGCCATAGGAAATGTATAATATTGGGAAAAATAATAATTTCAACTGGAAATAACATGATTTTAACTTCTGTCATACATGAATTTTTGACTAATATTGCACATGACACGCTATTACAGTAAATTAACTTACCCCCAAAATACTGTCCAGATGGTGTACACACCCTCCACTGACCCTGATACATGCCTGTTTTTGCAGGGGATATCATGTTCACACTAAGGTCAAAAAATTCGCCAGCACTCAAAGATTTAACAGAGACCAAATTTACGGGACCCAGTTGGTCACCAGATGTGTATTTTAGAAACACTCCATTTGGCCAAGGAGTATTGCCTGTAAGGAAAAAATATGCCCTATGAGCTTCTAATTTATATTATGCATATGATGTAGACATGGAAGATGTGGCTGCTGATTGTGGACACATTAGAATCTGGATTCAGAGGTCCACGTTAGGATCTTGGCACCCTTTACAGAAGATACTGTTTTTTAAATTATTTGAGAATCAGACAAAATCTCATTCCTGAATTTCTCACAAAAAGCAGTATCTAACCACACCCTTTGAAGTTACCAGTAGAAACGCTATAAAAAACATGCTATTTTAGATTTTTACCATTATTTTGAATTCGCCATGTTTTCACAAAGGCTGTGTTGGGTGGGACAGACTCGCCCTCTCCAATTGTCACATCTCTGATAAATGCCATACTTGGTAGTTTGTCTTGAGGACTGTTAAAATCATAATATGCCCCTACTGCTGCCTACAAAAACAAAAAAACAAAAGAAAAAAAAAACAAATTCAAGGTGATCTGAATAGTGATACAACACAGTGTCATTAAAGGGAGACAAATCATTGTTAAATTGTAAATACAAAGTTTGAATCTGCAAAGTGAATGTTTTTCGGATAACAGGGAATAAAGTATTTAGTGAGAAAAAAAACAGTAACTGTTATTGGCTGTTCTGACACTGGATTTTTCTGTGTGAATGTTGGATAAGTATAAACTGTTCCAGTTCTCACTATTTATCTATAAGATA
The DNA here is from genome assembly GCF_964205215.1 of Stylophora pistillata. Classification (NCBI taxonomy): domain Eukaryota; kingdom Metazoa; phylum Cnidaria; class Anthozoa; order Scleractinia; family Pocilloporidae; genus Stylophora; species Stylophora pistillata. Next base: position 26,550,819 of record NC_142528.1, read on the forward strand.
TGCGAGGGACTCCTGTGATGTGAGTTTTTTCCCCTCATAAATTCTGCTGTCAGTTTGAAGGAAAGTATCTTCCATTGGTTAATCAGTAGGTAATTAACTGAGTCATGATGACACTGTAGTCATTAATTAAGCCTTTCACTGCCATAATATGAAATGATTGATAGTTTGGTGCTAAATCAAATATTTCCTAGTTGATATTTCATGTTCTTCTCATTACCCAACTGCTTTAAAACCCTATAGATATTGTAAGGAGAAGCTCATGTTTGGTCACTCAAGAATGAAAGGGTTAAGTTTCATGATCCAGTGATCACATACATCTACTTTCAAGTGTTTTGACATTCCTTTTTAGGCTTAAACTTTTTACTCCTAACATCCACTAGAGATTCTCCTTCACGTTTGCCATACAATTCTTATGATGTTAGCTTGGATAATTTGGTATTGGATCAACTAATAAATTCCCTTAATTTATACTTTTCTCAGTTTATTCCTATCACTTGTCTGCTTAATACTGTTTTGGTATATAATTGTAAAAAGAAATTCTGTCTTGGTCATGCACAGAGTTAAGATTTAACAGGGAGCAAATAAATGAAATCCTGAGATCTACAGCTGTACCATGAAAGTTTCTCCACTCTGGTATATTGTAATCATCCTTTCATGATCAATCTTTGACTGATCTGAATTGTTAATGAAATTTTGATACAATTTCAAATAGTGCTGATAGTTGATGAGAGTTGAAATATTTCAAATGTGGTCTAAATCCAAATTCTCCAAACCAAATATTCCAGAAATGTTAGTATGTATCTCTGTCTTCAGTACTTGAGAGCTGGCATGGGGCTTACACAAGGCATTAAATAATTTGCTATGAACTGTAAATTTACAATTCTAAGCTATACTGTAGAAGACCACAAATATACCCGACCGCGAAAACATAAAACGTCTGCTGATAACCACAATTCAACACCAGCAACGGATAACAGGAGTCTAGCTACCCCAACAATAACAATTAAAATTTGAATCGTAAGGTGCAAAATTACACAAAAACTTTAATCATATGGGAATATACAAAAGAAAAAACAAAAGCAGCATTGGAAAAAAAAAAGACTAATAGACCAGCATCGGAAGGTTTGACCAAGAGAAATGAAAAACATTAAATGTCTTTTAAATGAACACAAGTTACCCTTGGAAGCTAATTTGAAACAGAAAACCAATACAAATATACATAATCTTACCTGGAGATTCCTTGAGACAGAACAAACAGTCATGACGGAAAAACAAAAACCATTGATTAGCGTCACGATTTTTCCAGAAAATGAAACTAAGCAAAGAAAATATAAAACTACAGAAGTGTAGGTTTGAAAAAGAAAATTACACAATTTACATTTACCAGTTTGTCATATCTAGGAAGAAAGCGCACCCTGACGGGTTGAGTTGAAAATCCAACAGTCTTTGAAGTTCATTAATAAGAACATCGTGATCCGTGGTTCCCAAACAACTAAATTTTGTTAAAAGATCGCCATCTAATTCGCAATCTACATCCATCGTAAGAGTTCTAATTGCGTTAGAATGTCGCAAAATTTGATTCCAAACAACGCATTTCAAATGTTCTGAACGGCCGAGGCAAAACGAAAGGATGGTGACGTCATGCTTCACAGTAGAAGTCGCTGACCGCACTGACCCGAAGGCTTCAAAACAGTAACCAGACTTCTGCTAACTCTGTTCTTTCCTTTACTGCGGCTTAGGTTAAACTGTGTTGTTGTCCGAGTTACGTCTTCTTTCAGCACTTTTTTTTGCCATGTAAGAGAAATATGAGGCGAGGATTTGAGCAGGAGAATCTATTTACTTTGTCTAAACATGCTACAGAATTTAAAAATAAGGTAAAAAACCTCTGAACTTTCTTTTTTGAGAACGCTTAGCCAGCTGTGAAGTTGTTAGAAGCCATATTTTTATTCCCAACTAAGATGATCTAAGTTGGGAATACAAATTTGGAAGCTCACGGTACCACATATCTCTATAGGTTAGAATCTTAATTGAGAATGATGAAGAAAGAGTTTCATTTTATGAAGCCCTGAAGGGATACCAATCGTAAGTTTCAAAGTAACTTTTAAATCGCTGTTGCTTTGGCTTCGCTTTCAGTAATCTAAACTTAAATACGTTGGAATGGGGATGCATGCTAAGCTAGAGCTGCTAGCCGTGCCATACTATTCTAAAACAAAGCCCTAGTCAGAAAGATAATCATCTTTTTTCCACCTTGCTTGCTTTTAGCAGTGAGCTTTTTGCATAATGTAATTTGGGGTTGTACGGAAAATATCTTGCCCACGGCGTGAGTGAAGTAGGAGCAGATTTGGTAGATTGTGGCTATGGAGATGCAATTTCTGGAACAAAAAAATTACGAATATAAAGTTCTAAGTTGAAATGAGGTATATAAAATTACGAGATTTCGGTAGAGTACCTCTTAGAGGTACTCTACCTTTGGAGACCAAAATGTGATATTTCAATGCTACAAATAAATCTTAGCGGAGATGACCACTAAGGTTATTTTCCGAGAATCATTCAGAAGCCAGCTAAAAGGAATTTCCCAGGGTGAAACAATTGCGAGACTGTATTCTAGCACTTACAGTGATGCCAAAGTAATGATGGCAATGAAAGCCAGTGGAGTCCTATTGCACTGTAGTTATGATATGTCGTATTGAAATGGGAGACTCTATATGTTTAATTTCCAAGGAGATTATGTATGTTCACTGAATTACATAACTGTAAAGTAAATGTATTGCAGTACCACAGTTTAGTACTAACATTTATTCAGATGTGAAATATTTTGTTGCATGTAGATCAAACTCACCTGAAAAACTTGTCAGTGAACTCAAGTCAGTGATCAATACTCCCAAGAGATACCCACTCTTCAGAGAAGTGAGGTAAGGTGTTTTTGTAATTAATCATTATTTTTTTTTTATTTTTTATATCAGTCAGTCAGTCAGTCTGTCTGTCAGTTGTTCACGTGGTTCTTCAGTCAGTTTGTTTGAGTCAGCAACTCAGTAAATAAGCCAGTCAATTAAGCAGTCACTGAGTGACAGACTGCAGTCAGAATCACCTGGACAGTGCAACAAAAGAGAGTCCCTGGCACCTCAGGTGTGGGTCACTGATATTAGAGGCTGAAAAACTGACTCCTCCCTCCCTAATGAGTAACACAGATAACAAATTATTTTGTGTAATAATACTCATAGACGTATATGAGAACGATCCTTCGCAGTAAAGCACTATTTGAGCAATAGTGAAAATCAGACCTGAAAAAAATTTCAGGGCTGTATGGCATATGTTTGTTGTTGTTTGATTTATCATCCACGGGTTTATATCGAATTAATTTGATGGCCTGCTCCCAGTTGGCTTGTTAGCTCAATTGGTAGAGCGCTGCACTAGTATCGCAGAGGTCAGTGGTTCGAATCCCGTACAGGCCTGAAATTTTTTTCAGGTCTGATTTTCACTATTGCTCAAATAGTGCTTTACTGCGAAGGATCATTCTCATATACGTCTCATAACGGCAGTTCACACATATGTTTCATATGTTTGTTGTTGTTTGATTTATCATCCATGGGTTTATATCGAATTAATTTGATGGCCTGTTCCCAGTTGGCTTGTTAGCTCAATTGGTAGAGCGCTGCACTAGTATCGCAGAGGTCAGTGGTTCGAATCCCGTACAGCCCTGAAATTTTTTTCAGGTCTGATTTTCACTATTGCTCAAATAGTGCTTTACTGCGAAGGATCGTTCTCATATACGTCTCATAACCGCAGTTCACACATATGTTTCATATGTTTGTTGTTGTTTGATTTATCATCCACGGGTTTATATCGAATTAATTTGATGGCCTGCTCCCAGTTGGCTTGTTAGCTCAATTGGTAGAGCGCTGCACTAGTATCGCAGAGGTCAGTGGTTCGAATCCCGTACAGCCCTGAAATTTTTTTTTTCAGGTCTGATTTTCACTATTGCTCAAATAGTGCTTTACTGCGAAGGATCGTTCTCATATACGTCTCATAACCGCAGTTCACACATATGTTTCATATGTTTGTTGTTGTTTAATACTCATAGAAGTATACATTCACTTGTTTGTGTAATATACATTGTATATTTAATATTCATTGTACTTGTAATTAGTACAGGACTGATATGTATTATTAATCACTATTTTACATCTTTAATACACTGTAGGCATGTGATTAAGCCAACGGATGCCACTACCTACCAGAATTTGATTCCAAAGTCACCAAGGTGTACAATTTGAATTATTAAAGATAATTCTACATGAAATTATTGAATTTCATGTGGTTATCCTTTGGTGTTGATGTTCATAGCTGTTCAAACCCATGGTTTTTTATTATTTTTGTGAAATGGTTAGCCTATAACAAGGTAACCTCAGCAATTGTTCAAAAAGGCAAAAAAAAAAAAAAAATTCCATAAAAACTGAGGAAAGATGTTGGTACATTAAGAGAGGGTTTGCTTCAAAAGGTTTTGTGTAATGAATTTGAATGTATCAAAATTTTATATGTGTACTTCCCTTTTAAGAAATGTATGAAAGCAATCCTGGCAATAATGAGTACTACTTATGTACTACTACATAATTAGGGTTCATTACTGCGAGGATCGCTTTCATACAAAGGTTTTGTGTAAGTTGCACTTTGTTGAATTCTTGCAAATTTTACGTCCAAGAACCACATGTATACCAAATTTAGGTTGAAAATTTGTAATAATTGTCTCAATCAAAGTATCAATGTTACTGTGAGGATAAATCTTCTTAAAGTTACCACTGCAATAATCTCAAGGTGCAAATATTTGTGAGAGTATAAATTTTTGTGAGAACAGAAACTGTGCGCAATGGTTTTTTTCTGATCATAGATCAGGGCTTGACACTAATGGTTGCCAACTTGCCACTAATGGTTGCCAACTTGCCACTTACTAGTAGAAATTCAGTTTTGGCTTGTGGCTTTTGATTTCCATTGGCCAGTTTGGCTTGTAAACAAACTAATAAATTGTCATGACATCTAGGTTGTCATTAGCCACTTGGCTAGTAAGTTGAAAAGTTAGTGCTGAGCCCTGCAGATATCACAATTTTTAATTGTAATTTTATTTCAGTGATGGAATACGTCTTATCAAGATGCAGCACTTTGGGAATAATGCCACTGGATTTAGTGTTCGAGGAGGTAACCCTGTGCTCGTAAATGACTGAAGACACAAAATGATAACCAAAACACTTAATGTATGATTATTAACTGTCAGTGCTTTTCTAAGTCCTTGAATCGAGGGAGGCAAATATTAATTAACCCTTAAACTCCCATAAATGATTAACATGTAACTTCTCCTAACAATATCCATATGTTATCTACCAAACAGGTAATGAGAATATTCAAACTTATCCGGTAGAAGTTGATCTACAATGAATATAGGAAGTTCATATATTTTGAACTGTGATATTAGATACGTATGATGCACAATCCTCACAGTAGAGAGCGCTATTTATGCAATAGCGAAAATCAGACCTGAAAAAAATCAGGCCTGTACGTGGATCAGGCCTGTATGTGGTTCAAGCCTCTCTACTGCGAGGATCGTGCATCATACGTAGAACTTGATATCTTAATCTAACACCATATTCTCATTACTAGTTTGCAAGGAAATGTTTAGCAGCAAGAGGGGAGAATTAACAAATAGATCTTGAGAATAAAAGGATTAAATGCTTTCAGTTACATGGAGGGAGCCTTTTTGTTTTTTTCTATCATGGAGGGAGCTTTTTTTTTTTTTTCTTTCATGGAGGGGGCATTAGCATTTAATACATATATCTTATTAGACATTTTGTTGTGTAGTATCACTGAGTATTTTTATGAGAGTAAAAATACTCAGCAATACTACACAACAAAACGTCTAATAAGTAATTTATTATCCAACATGCCAAACTGTTATTTCAGTGCGGGTGAATTTCGCAGATATTTATTTACGGAGAATGTGTGACAGAAGTATGTGAAGCGGAACAGAATTGGCATGTTGTTGTGTCGCTGTTTCTATTTTCTTCATTAAATAAAGAAATTTTCTGGTCGTCAAGCTGTTTTTCTTCGTTTGATTCATCTAATGAACTTGGACCTATATTTGCCAGCCATTCTGACTCTTCGTCGTCGGAAACATGATTCAAATTGTCCGCCACTTTTTTTTTTTCCCCGTACCTACAATCCAATTCTTCGTTTGCGCGATGCGAGAAAACCTGTTTAACCGGTACTACAATAGACGAGTACAGATACCACGTGATATTTGTACTCATCTATGGTGTTATTTGTACTCGTCCAGGTGTAGTTGGATAATAAAAGTACATACATTCATGAATACCTACTATACTGAACAGCGTACCATAAAGGATCTCTTTTTCTGTGAAGTAAATTTATAGAAGGTTAACATTATTTACAGACATTTAAAAATATTAGATTAAATATAAGATGTTAAATTTCAGTTCTGACCGTCCGCCATACTGTGTGCTGTATAGATTTCTTTGTAGGTTTGAGAAACCTCTAACATTTTAGTTGTAAACAAATGTAGGCTTCAAACTACAAGAACATTTTATTTTGATTTGCTGCCTTCATTGTAGGTGTACTGCCTGTTATGAAATTTTTAATCAGGGGGAGGAAGAGAGGTGGGCTATTTGAGATTGGGGCCTTGTTTTGACAAGAGCAGTACCTAAAATGTCTTAAGTAATGCATTAGTATATAATTTTTAAAATTATGCTGCAGGTAAAGAGCATGGCGTTGGAATCTTTGTATCTCTTGTTTCACGGGGTTCACAAGCAGATATTGTTGGTTTGAAGGTACTGGTTCACTTACATGCAAACCTACAGTATGGCTTCCTTTGTTGTTGTGTTTGGGAAATCATTGCATCCCTTTGTGTGGCATTTCTTCATTTGTAGCTGTCCATACATTGTGTTTGTATTGGATTCCACAGTACATCTTTCTAATGAAACAATTTGGAAAAAAAAAGAAATTGTCTCATTCAAGGCTTAAGTTTACATAGTTGTATAACAATTGCGTTTCTATTAAATTTAGAGCCTTGGCTAGTATATTTACATGTAGCAGTTGTAGTTTCAAATGACTTAAGACATTCAATATTTTCAAACTAGTTTGATTCGTATGTTACTTTATTTCAAGAATGTAGAAATGCAACTGTAGCTAAGGACAAAAAAAAGAAAAGTCTAGTTTGAAATAATTTTGTGATTAAATTCATTTTGAAATGTAACACTTTACATCATTTGTTAATTCTCTCTTACAGGCTGGTGATGAGATTTTAAGTATTAATGGATTATACCTTGGGGAAGCGACACATGGAGAGGTAGTCAACATCTTAAGGTCACACAGTAATCTTCTCCTGAAAGTAAGAAGTGAGTATTTAGCATTGATACTGTGTTTTACACTCATGACAAATGGCACTAACCCTAAGCTCAAAATTTCCTCTCTCTCATGATCTACTCATGCAAAACACATTTAAACACCCAGGTAAAGAGAGGCATTGTGAGAGTAATAATTAAAGTGTCTTCCCTAAGACCACAACACGATGTCCTCGGCCAGGACTCAAACCTGGACCACTCAATCTGTAGTCGAGAACACTAACCATGAGGCCACTGCACCTCCCACTAATCCTAGCAGTATGCAGTCACATATAGACTGAGTACTAACCATGAGGCCACTGCACCTCCCACTAATCCTAGCAGTATGCAGTCTTGTATAGACTGAGTACTAACCATGAGGCCACTGCACCTCCCACTAATCTTAGCAGTATGCAGTCACATATAGACTGAGTACTAACCATGAGGCCACTGCACTTCCCACTAATCCTAGCAGTATGCAGTCACATATAGACTGAGTACTAACCATGAGGCCACTGCACCTCCCACTAATCCTAGCAGTATGCAGTCTTGTATAGACTGAGTACTAACCATGAGGCCACTGCACCTCCCACTAATCCTAGCAGTATGCAGTCACATATAGACTGAGTACTAACCATGAGGCCAGTGCACCTCCCACTAATCCTAGCAGTATGCAGTCTTGTATAGACTGAGTACTAACCATGAGGCCACTGCACCTCCCACTAATCCTAGCAGTATGCAGTCTTGTATAGACTGAGTACTAACCATGAGGCCACTGCACCTCCCACTAATCCTAGCAGTATGCAGTCTTGTATAGACTGAGTACTAACCATGAGGCCACTGCACTTCCCACTAATCCTAGCAGTATGCAGTCACATATAGACTGAGTACTAACCATGAGGCCACTGCACCTCCCACTAATCCTAGCAGTATGCAGTCTTGTATAGACTGAGTACTAACCATGAGGCCACTGCACCTCCCACTAATCCTACCAGTATGCAGTCTTGTATAGACTGAGTACTAACCATGAGGCCACTGCACCTCCCACTAATCCTACCAGTATGCAGTCTTGTATAGACTGAGTACTAACCATGAGGCCACTGCACCTCCCACTAATCCTACCAGTATGCAGTCTTGTATAGACTGAGTACTAACCATGAGGCCACTGCACCTCCCACTAATCCTAGCAGTATGCAGTCACATATAGACTGAGTACTAACCATGAGGCCACTGCACCTCCTACTAATCCTAGCAGTATGCAGTCTTGTATAGACTGAGTACTAACCATGAGGCCACTGCACCTCCCACTAATCCTAGCAGTATGCAGTCTTGTATAGACTGAGTACTAACCATGAGGCCACTGCACCTCCCACTAATCCTAGCAGTATGCAGTCTTGTATAGACTGAGTACTAACCATGAGGCCACTGCACCTCCCACTAATCCTAGCAGTATGCAGTCACATATAGACTGAGTACTAACCATGAGGCCACTGCACCTCCCACTAATCCTAGCAGTATGCAGTCACATATAGACTGAGTACTAACCATGAGGCCACTGCACCTCCCACTAATCCTAGCAGTATGCAGTCACATATAGACTGAGTACTAACCATGAGGCCACTGCACCTCCCACTAATCCTAGCAGTATGCAGTCACATATAGACTGAGTACTAACCATGAGGCCACTGCACCTCCCACTAATCCTAGCAGTATGCAGTCACATATAGACTGAGTACTAACCATGAGGCCACTGCACCTCCCACTAATCCTAGCAGTATGCAGTCACATATAGACTGAGTACTAACCATGAGGCCAGTGCACCTCCCACTAATCCTAGCAGTATGCAGTCACATATAGACTGAGTACTAACCATGAGGCCAGTGCACCTCCCACTAATCCTAGCAGTATGCAGTCACATATAGACTGAGTGTTAACCATGAGGCCAGTGCACCTCTCACTAATCCTAGCAGTATGCAGTCACATATAGACTGAGAGTTAACCATGAGGCCAGTGCACCTCCCACTAATCCTAGCAGTATGCAGTCACATATAGACTGAGTGCTAACCATGAGGCCAGTGCACCTCCCACTAATCCTAGCAGTATGCAGTCTTGTATAGACTGAATACTAACCATGAGGCCACTGCACTTCCCACTAATCCTAGCAGTATGCAGTCACATATAGACTGAGTACTAACCATGAGGCCACTGCACCTCCCACTAATCCTAGCAGTATGCAGTCACATATAGACTGAGTACTAACCATGAGGCCAGTGCACCTCCCACTAATCCTAGCAGTATGCAGTCTTGTATAGACTGAGTACTAACCATGAGGCCACTGCACCTCCCACTAATCCTAGCAGTATGCAGTCTTGTATAGACTGAGTGTTAACCATGAGGCCAGTGCACCTCCCACTAATCCTAGCAGTATGCAGTCACATAAAGACTGAGTGTTAACCATGAGGCCAGTGCACCTCTCACTAATCCTAGCAGTATGCAGTCACATATAGACTGAGTGTTAACCATGAGGCCAGTGCACCTCCCACTAATCCTAGCAGTATGCAGTCACATATAGACTGAGTACTAACCATGAGGCCACTGCACCTCCCACTAATCCTAGCAGTATGCAGTCACATATAGACTGAGTACTAACCATGAGGCCAGTGCACCTCCCACTAATCCTAGCAGTATGCAGTCACATATAGACTGAGTACTAACCATGAGGCCACTGCACCTCCCACTAATCCTAGCAGTATGCAGTCTTGTATAGACTGAGTACTAACCATGAGGCCACTGCAGCTCCCACTAATCCTAGCAGTATGCAGTCTTGTATAGACTGAGTACTAACCATGAGGCCACTGCACTTCCCACTAATTCTAGCAGTATGCAGTCACATATAGACTGAGTGCTAACCATGAGGCCACTGCACCTGCCACTAATCCTAGCAGTATGCAGTCACATATAGACTGAGTACTAACCATGAGGCCACTGCACCTCCCACTAATCCTAGCAGTATGCAGTCACATATAGACTGAGTGCTAACCATGAGGCCACTGCACTTCCCACTAATCCTAGCAGTATGCAGTCTTGTATAGACTGAGTCCTAACCATGAGGCCACTGCACCTGCCACTAATCCTAGCAGTATGCAGTCACATATAGACTGAGTACTAACCATGAGGCCAGTGCACCTCCCACTAATCCTAGCAGTATGCAGTCACATATAGACTGAGTGTTAACCATGAGGCCACTGCACTTCCCACTAATCCTAGCAGTATGCAGTCTTGTATAGACTGAGTACTAACCATGAGGCCACTGCACCTCCCACTAATCCTAGCAGTATGCAGTCACATATAGACTGAGTACTAACCATGAGGCCACTGCACTTCCCACTAATCCTAGCAGTATGCAGTCTTGTATAGACTGAGTACTAACCATGAGGCCACTGCACCTCCCACTAATCCTAGCAGTATGCAGTCACATATAGACTGAGTACTAACCATGAGGCCACTGCACTTCCCACTAATCCTAGCAGTATGCAGTCTTGTATAGACTGAGTACTAACCATGAGGCCACTGCACCTCCCACTAATCCTAGCAGTATGCAGTCACATATAGACTGAGTACTAACCATGAGGCCAGTGCACCTCCCACTAATCCTAGCAGTATGCAGTCTTGTATAGACTGAGTACTAACCATGAGGCCACTGCACCTCCCACTAATCCTAGCAGTATGCAGTCTTGTATAGACTGAGTACTAACCATGAGGCCACTGCACCTCCCACTAATCCTAGCAGTATGCAGTCACATATAGACTGAGTACTAACCATGAGGCCACTGCACTTCCCACTAATCCTAGCAGTATGCAGTCTTGTATAGACTGAGTACTAACCATGAGGCCACTGCACCTGCCACTAATCCTAGCAGTATGCAGTCACATATAGACTGAGTACTAACCATGAGGCCACTGCACCTCCCACTAATCCTAGCAGTATGCAGTCACATATAGACTGAGTACTAACCATGAGGCCACTGCACTTCCCACTAATCCTAGCAGTATGCAGTCTTGTATAGACTGAGTACTAACCATGAGGCCACTGCACCTGCCACTAATCCTAGCAGTATGCAGTCACATATAGACTGAGTACTAACCATGAGGCCACTGCACCTCCCACTAATCCTAGCAGTATGCAGTCACATATAGACTGAGTACTAACCATGAGGCCAGTGCACCTCCCACTAATCCTAGCAGTATGCAGTCTTGTATAGACTGAGTACTAACCATGAGGCCACTGCACCTCCCACTAATCCTAGCAGTATGCAGTCTTGTATAGACTGAGTACTAACCATGAGGCCACTGCACCTCCCACTAATCCTAGCAGTATGCAGTCACATATAGACTGAGTACTAACCATGAGGCCACTGCACTTCCCACTAATCCTAGCAGTATGCAGTCTTGTATAGACTGAGTACTAACCATGAGGCCACTGCACCTCCCACTAATCCTAGCAGTATGCAGTCACATATAGACTGAGTGTTAACCATGAGGCCACTGCACCTCCCACTAATCCTAGCAGTATGCAGTCACATATAGACTGAGTACTAACCATGAGGCCACTGCACCTCCCACTAATCCTAGCAGTATGCAGTCTTGTATAGACTGAGTACTAACCATGAGGCCACTGCACTTCCCACTAATCCTAGCAGTATGCAGTCACATATAGACTGAGTACTAACCATGAGGCCACTGCACTTCCCACTAATCCTAGCAGTATGCAGTCACATATAGACTGAGTACTAACCATGAGGCCACTGCACCTCCCACTAATCCTAGCAGTATGCAGTCTTGTATAGACTGAGTACTAACCATGAGGCCACTGCACTTCCCACTAATCCTAGCAGTATGCAGTCACATATAGACTGAGTACTAACCATGAGGCCACTGCACTTCCCACTAATCCTAGCAGTATGCAGTCACATATAGACTGAGTACTAACCATGAGGCCACTGCACCTCCCACTAATCCTAGCAGTATGCAGTCTTGTATAGACTGAGTACTAACCATGAGGCCACTGCACCTCCCACTAATCCTAGCAGTATGCAGTCACATATAGACTGAGTACTAACCATGAGGCCACTGCACCTCCCACTAATCCTAGCAGTATGCAGTCACATATAGACTGAGTACTAACCATGAGGCCACTGCACCTCCCACTAATCCTAGCAGTATGCAGTCTTGTATAGACTGAGTACTAACCATGAGGCCACTGCACCTCCCACTAATTGTAGCAGTATTTAGTCACATATAGACTGAATACATGATTTTGTAGGTCCCAGGTCATCAAGAAAGTCTAAAGAGCACTGTCTTAGGCTGCATCAAAATGGGAAATCCAAAGGTGTGAGGTTCACATCTGGTGAAGGACTTAGGTTTTTCCTTTAGACTACACATATGCATACAACTGCATTGAGGTTGATGATTTATGTTTCAATTCTCCTTTACTTTACAGCTACAGGAAAAGTTCCCTGTAAGATGTAAGTCAACAGTGCTCCTCCTTTTTGTTGAAGTTTTCCTTAAAGTGTTTGATAAATTTTATGCCAATTATAATTTTCATATTCTTAAATGGTATTTAAACTTTATTTTATTTTTCATCAGACATAATATTATCACATGGGAGACTGCAGAAGGAAAAGAGAACGTTTATTATCATCCTGATTTACTGGTTAGTAAATCAGAGCATCATTTTGTCATAAATCTAAAATCTCCACCAACAAAAGCTTAAAAGAAAAGTATTGCATTTTTTGTGCATAATTCTGATGGAAATCTGCAGTGGTGGAACTAAGTGAATTTTGCTTAGCAACCTGGATGATTATCTTAATTGAAGAAACAAAATGTTACACCTCTATTCTCATCTCTCTTTAATCTTTTTACACAAATAGGAGCAACACAAAATTCTTGCCTTATAACAAATAGTTTTTTTTTGTAATTACGACACCAACCGCTGTTTGTGAAGCATCCACTATACTTTGGGTGCAGCCTACTTGGTTTGAAGTGTGGGATGTCATGGATATGCTGCCATGTTACATTTGCTAAGTTGATTTCAAGATGGGAGCATTCAAAATTAAATTTTTAGAGGACGTTACTTCGCAAAAACCAAGGTGATCATTTGATTATGGAAAGAGTAGAGTATCTGGGAACTTTTTTTTTGCCTTGAATAAGTGAAGTGAAGTGGCTGAATTTTTTCTAGGATTATCTGATCAAGGAAGGAGATTTCATAGATGAACCTAGATTTGTGGCTGGTCCTGACGATAAGCAGGTTACCTTAGTTGTGGGACCCAAGGGAATAGGATGTAGGTGAGGATCTATGGGCTAATTATGGAAAACATGTTCACTTTTTTCATGACTGTCTGTTCCTTCTTGCTTTTCTCAATCAGTTACTCTTGCGAAGAATAAGTGTTTCAGAAAACAGAAACCAAATTGATTGTCAGAGCCAGTCAGAACAAAGGAAACTTGGCTTCACAAGAGCTCAAAGTGAAAAATAAGCAAACTTCCCTAGACGTGGGAAAATGCGAGCCACCAAGTTGAGGATGGTTTTGGTTTGCATCTGATTGGTTAACCGTTCAACTCCTTCGAGTGACCAGCATCAAATTTTCTCATTAGTAAAATTTCAGAGCTGAGCAAAGAGTTTCCAGCATTCTGATTGGTCGAGCGGTTCCTTATATCACGCTATATCAACCGCTCCACGCGGTTTATATAAAATGTTAAAATAAAATGTTAATAAATAATACTAAAGTGTTATGACTTTTAGAAATTTCTATGTTGTTGAGCTCTGAAATTATACTAAAACAATCATTCGCCTCAGGTTCGGTGAATATTTAGTAAATAAACCCCTTCGGGCGGCTGGTATGTCGGCTGATAATGTCCGCGGCTGAGAGATTGTCCGAAAAATGAATATTTGGCCGAGAAGCGAAGCTTCGAGGGCAAATATGAAATTTTGAGGACAATGTCTCAGCCAAGGACATTATTAGCCGACATACCAGCAAGCCAGAACGGGTTTAATTATTTTATAACCCTTCCATTAATTTTCACATCGCAATTAAACTGCTCGTAAACACAGTAAAAAAGCCAGTGGAGATCTGAAGGCGAATGCGCGTGATTGACGCAAGCAAAAAAACAAACGAGTTTGGTTTCCTTACATATAAATAAGAGAACGGAAAAGTTGAAACTCTTGTGTTGACTATGTTTCTTTTTCACGGAAAAAATCGGAGGACAAATATCGACATGGACGGGGGTTATTGCGTGATAACTGTCCTGTGATTTCGCACCACGTGACGTAAAGTAACCAATAAAGTCGCGCCAAAATTAATGAGTGGGTTATAATGTCGAATAATCCCCGAGACGAAGTCGAGGGGATTATTCGACGATATTCACCTCGCCTTCGGCAAATAATTGTTAAATACAATATCACCCCTGAAATCAACATTAAGGTCAGGAGAATAAAGGAAATGGTCACCAGCTAAACAAGCTCTTGATTGTTAAACAAATTCTCCTTGTTAGCACCTTAGGAAATGTATAGAGAACAGTATGGAGAATATGCATACTGATGTTAGGGTGGAAAGGGTTGGGGGTGCTTAGCGAAGCGAAGCATTGCTAAATAAATGTAATCCCCAATATTGTTGGCAATCAACCAAAAAAACTTACTCTGAATGTTTTCCACATTCATACAAACATATTTTTGTTTGTGGTGACACTCGGTCAATTTTCTGCTTTTTTCGTGCTGTCAAGTGTTAGAAATGGAATACCAGGCAAAGAAGGACTGTTCATTATCTCAGTGACATCTGGCTCATTGGCTGACAAGACTGGAGCACGAGTAAGTCACGATGTTTTTTTTTTCGAAAGTACACATAAAAAATATACAACGAAATAGAAGTAATGAAAAATTGAAGCATTACCTTCAGGCTGAAAGGGAACCTCTCTTCTTCATCTTTATTTACTAGTACGTGCTGGTAAAATCAATGAAATCATGTCACCATAGCTTTCTCAAAATTGACCATTTACTGTTGAATTGAGAGTTTATGAAAACATTTGTTGAACCTAGAAGTTATCACTTAGGTGGAACACATGTCTAGCGCACTTGGCAACAGATCAAGTCACAAGCAAACTCGACTGATGTAAAGGTCCAAGTTCCAAACTCCCAAGTGACATTTTAAAGCGTTAATATGATGATAAATGAATACCAAATGTTTTTACGTGTTTAACTTACGACAATTAATTAACGGTTTATGAAAACATTTGTTGAACTTAGAAGTTATCACTTATGTGGAACACATGTCTGGCGCACTTGGCAACAGGTCAAGTCACAAGCAAACTCGACTGATGTAAAGGTCCAAGTTCCAAACTCCCAAGTGACTTTTTAAAGCGTTAATATGATGATAAATGAATACCAAATGTTTTTACGTGTTTAACTTACGACAAATATTTAACGGTTTTTGTTTAGAGATTGCAATTGTTATTCTTTCGTGAGCTCCGTGAATGAGTGATGTTAAAATCCTTACTTCTCTTCCTGAGATAAAGAGAGAGTATACAAACCTTTTCTCTTGGGATCCTGTTCCCCTCCCTTAAAGGGGAACTGAAGCCTAAAAATGAAACATTTTTAAATTGCAGCTTATAGTTCAAATAGCAATGTTCGAGGGTTTTTTTCAGTCTTTTGGCCCAACTTCGCCTCGGAAAAATAGTTTAAAGTGGTATTTTGGCCTCGTAATACGGCGGCTCAGAGAAGCGATGTCAGCGGTCATTTTAGCTCGCTCTTACGTCACTGGTGGGGAAGAAAGATAATAAACCCGTACTCTTCCTACAGAAATTTGGTTTCGTTATGGAGTTATCGAAGTTGCGTGACTTGTAATGGGGATTAACTACGAAAATGAAATAGTAACAGTTGTTTTTCTTAAGTTGGTTCCCACCACTGACGTCATAAACGACCGCTGCTGACCTATTTTGAGCCGACGGTCTTACAGCCCCAAAAGCGGGAAAAAGGCAACTTCAAATCGAATTTTCTCGTAAAAAACAAGAAGTGAACGAAAATGAATATCGAGACTTTATCTTACTCCTCTAAAGCTAACTAGAAATGAATGCAAACATTATACCAATTTTAGGCTTCAGTTCCCCTTTAATCCTCACCCTAACGCTCCTCTCCCACGGATCTAAAACCGTTTGCGTTACAGAACAGCGTCCACTCGTCAGATGTCAGGTGATACCGAGTGTTTCCCCGTTCCTTTTCTTCTTTTACAACCGCACGTTATTATTGCGTATTTACAAGGCTGTTGCCATTTTTCAAAGATCGGTGACCAGATAGTGGCTGTGAATGGCAAGAATATTATGAAATTGAGATATTCGGAGGTAAGCAACTTATGTAATTATTATCCTCTGTAGTTCAGTGACATAGCATCGGAGCGAGAAATTGGTTGAGGTTGTTCGGAACACGGTCAGTGTCACCTTTATTGTAGAAGGCCCAAGGTCGCTGGATCTCACTTCCAAGAGTTACAACCTCGAGCCAGCGTTGAATCAGGATCTCAAATATGTTTTCATCCGTGAGCTGTCTGTTAAATGGTAAAATAATTAAAACACTGGTTGTAGGTGATCCTCGTTTATGTTTTATTTGATGAATTGTTTTGCAGGCGGTCTACTTACTTAAGTCTTTTAAGGAATTACAGCTTGTTCTCCGACATAGCAAGGTACTTAAATTCTCGTGTCACTTGCACGATTAAACTAGAAGTTTAAGCCAAGTATAGCCCAATCTGGATACATGCGTGTCTGTAATTTTTTAAGCTTCCGTCGCGATGTAAAGATTTGCAGTGGCAAACGTTGCGTTCATAAGGGGTCAGTAGGTTCTCTATTGTGCCCCTGTAGTTAGAGTTGGGACCTGGGCAAATGAAAACGTTGCGGCATGAATGGTTTAGTGAAGGTTGAGGTTTCACGGTCCACGACTTAGAAGTGCTGCATTTTCTCATTTGGATGCTAGTCCTCTGAGCTAACCTTTCCACGGCATGTTGTCAGATGTCTCTGTCAGTTTATTAGTACCCATTTCCGCTTTGGGGTGACAAAGTGGGGAGCTTCCTACTCTTAGTGCTCTTGAGTATTGCTAAAGAAGACCATACGACTACCTCAGCCTAAACTTACATTTTAACGCTGGATCCCGGGTATTGTGGCTAAGGTACTTGGCCAGCGCACTTTTCTTGCCTGAAAATTCCTCTTTCTCCAAACAGGAAGCCGAAAAGTTTATCCTGGATGAAATTCTCAAACAGCAGCAAGACGCTCTTCCAGAATTTGCCATCAAAACACAGCTCCTTACTCGAAAGGCTGAGGAAAAAGAAAGACTGGAGAAAGCCAAAGGACAAATGCACTTTAATCAACTGCTGCGTTCAAAGGAAATAGATGAAGAGGGAAAGGAAAAAGGCAACAACTCTTTGGAGGAAAAAGCAGGTTTGCCATCCATTGAAATTAAGATCACCTAGAATATTCTTTATCCCCTCAGGGAAGAAGGGGGAAAAGAGTTGGAGCTCGCTTTTGGTCCAAATAGTGACATTGGTATTGATTTTAAGATAGTGTTCCTTGCTACAGAATTCGTTTCCGAAGTCGTCTTTACATGGAACAAAATCGAGGTTTCCTTTATGCAGACGTCTTGGAAAACAGAATGCTGTCGCTGTTCACCAATTCTTGTATGGAACAAAATCCTCTTATGCACTTGCGTTAAATATATATGTCTGGAGCTTTAGGTTACCACCATTGAGACGGTTTGTCTTATTCAATGTCAAAGTTTTAAACGCCTCTTCCCCATCTGAACTTCTTGTTCACGGCTATAAATTTTACCTTTACTCGATCAATGTTCTCTAATTTGCTTTCTAGGCAACGAAACAGATAAATTTAAGGAGGAAAGCCTCAGCTCTTCTCAACCTGCCTGCAAATCCTCAGAAGTTAACATGACACCAAACAGTGAGAAAAGAGCTGCATTCTCAGAAACGTAAGTATCGAACTGTTTCATAGATGGATAGATAGATAGATAGATAGATAGATAGATAGATAGTTTATTAATAACCGATTTGCAACCAAAAGTTGAATTGTACGATTATTTACAAATTTTAAATATTGATAATTACGTTAAATAGACTAAATGTATTAAAATAGCAATAAGGACACTAAATATATGTTCTAAAAAAACGGTTATTTAAAACCGTTCAAGCCTTAAGGGAATTGAAGGTAATAAAACTATTACGTAAACTGTTCGTCTTAAAAACTGGCTTAAACTTCTGCATATTTCTTAGGTTAAAGGTACATGTGTTGCAAGCAGGAAGAAGCTCATGGAGCTTGTTCTGTTCATTCTGTAAAACATTCTTAAATAGTTTATCAACTAGTTTCTGGCGGCGATCTGAAAGTTTAGTCAGGCCTGATTCAACCAAGGCCTCATTATATGAGCAAAGAGGAGAAATAATGCGCATAGCCCGCTTTTGTACCTCTTCAAGTTCGTTGGAGAGGTACACGGGGAGGCCGTCGCGAAAGACAGGACAAGCGTACTCTGCAATCGGACGAATACAAGTACAGAAAAACTGGACTAACTCACGGGTACCAAGAACAGAGCGTTTACGCTGAGATAGGCTATACAAGCGCTTTTTAGCTTTCTTAACAATGGAGTTAATGTGACAATTCCATTTCAATCATTAGAGATGTTAAGGCCTAGTATTTTAGCACTGCTAGCTAGGTCAATGGGCTTGCCCTTAACAACAAATGGATCGAAAGAAGTAGGGTTGTTAGTGTTAAAGTTTATCATGTACCGCTATCATTTGTACTACAACGTATTTTGCCTTGTGTTGATACTCAGCCTGAGTCTTTGATCTCTTTCCCAGTGTGCGAGTAGTAGTCACACAACCTAATAGAAACTACCAAGAGGAAACCGTAGTTGCTGATGTACATCCTCCCCCCAGTCCTCCCGTCCCTCTCGGCCCTCACGCTCCACATCCTAGTAACACACAGGTACGTTATATGTTCCATTATAGTTCACCACTAAATTTTCTCCGGTTCTTATTGGTTTAAATCGATCACGTGACGTGATAGTGTTCATCCGTGGAGAGACACTATCAGCCCGTAGTGCCCGCCCGCGGAAAATACCCGGATGGATAGTGCCCGTCCGCGGAAAATACCTGGATTGATAGTACTCATCCATGAAAAGTTTTGAATAGTTTGACGGCCGCGAAGTTAGGCACATCGGAAAAACAGTGACTTTTCAATTCTGACAGGTATAACGTATTATTTAGCCAATGTGCGGTTGCGAATTATTGACATTTGTGACAAGCTGTAGGCGCAGAAGAAAATTTAGTGGTGAACAATAAAAACAATAGAGTGTTTATGTCTCGGAACTATCGGTCTGATAGTTGCCCCTTGGAAATTTGATGTTATTAAAACTAGCATATTTGTTTTAAGAACATCAAATTTCCAAGGGGCAACTACCAGACCGATAGTTCCTCGACAGAAACACTCTATTGTTTAATTGGTATTTAAGTGCCTTACTTTAGGCTAGTTTTCACTAACAATGAAGTTTAGAATCTGTGTCGTAGTAAGAAGCTTGTAGTGATATAATTTGTTGAAAATAAAACGTTGAGAATTGGAAGCAGAATACTAAAGTCGCAGGCGACGTCGTCGCATATGATCTGGTGAAAAAGAGGTTTTTCGTGTGAGTGTGTCTACCATATTTGGTTGCGGCAATCAAGTTTTCATCAACACAAGCGACGGAGTCAAAAATAAAATTGTGAGAAAACGAAAAAGCTACGGTTTTTTCAATGTCTCCGAGCTTATGATTCCACTTGCTACTCAGTTTTCCTACTTCAGTCGGTCAGAAACGTTCAAAGGACTCCAAAGTCAGAAACGCTCTAACGACTCCAAGGGAGGGTTCGTTAAAACCTGCTCTTAAAATCACTCACCGACCCGGGCCTACAACGCTTACGAAGCTGCTGCGTGGAGTGCAGAACGCGCCATTTCCCAATATTGGAATAAGGAAGGGAATGGTCCAACTGTTCCATCCGTTTTTTACTGAAGTGTAGCTTGAGTTGAGAGACGGGGAAAAAGTTGTCGTGTTTTATGTTCTGTGGACCAGCTCCTCATTGCAGATGAGTTACAATCTGATCCACAGTTCGAGATAAGTTTTGACATCTCTACGAGTTATTCTCTGAATTGGCCTCGTAGTACAGAGCTCGGTTTAGGAAAAAAGTACTGCAGCTGGCAGATGTGAATGACTGTTTTGAATGCTGTCGTTTCCTACTCTCACTAGTTTGAAGATGATGTGTTGGAGGGAAGAGAAGCACACTTTTTGTCGATTGAAAAGGTAAGCCATTTTATTTACCGACTGTAAGAGAGAAAGTTTAAGCGTTTATGTGGCTTTGTTTCTTCCAATAACTATTGCACGTAAGACTCACGCGCTCCTCCTCACTATTAGGACACGTCGTTTGCGATTGTCTTGCGCGTACGCGAAAAAGGGATATCTGGGGCAAGGCGACAGGGATATCAGGGATGAGGTTACAGGGATATCAGGGGTGAGATGACAGGGAAATTAGGGGTAAGATTACGGGGATATCAGGGGTGAGATGACAGGGATATCAGGGGTGAGATGACAGGGATATCAGGAGTGAGATGACAGGGATATCAGGGGTAAGATGACAGGGATATTAGGGGTGAGAATACAGGGATATCAGGGGTGAGATGACAGGGATATCAGGGGTGAGATGACAGGGATATCAGGGGTGAGATGACAGGGATATCAGAGGTGAGATGACAGGGATATCAGGGTGAGATTACAGAGATATCAGAGGTGAGATTACAGGGAAATCAGGGGTGAGATGACAGGGAAAGTAGGGGTGAGATTACGGGAAAATCAGGGGTGAGGTTACAATGATATCCGGGACGAGGTTAGGGGGGTATCAGGGGAGGGGTGACAGGAATATCAAGGGTGAGGTTACAGTGATGGACTGACGCAAGTACGCGCTCATGGACGCGATCGGGTTCGAAATGACGATACACCTCCATTCCTTTTGTTTTCTCTTTTCTTGGCATGGAATGTTTAGGTGTCTGAATTGGGTCTAGAGCTAGAGGAGCGTGACGGTGGAATTTTCGTGACAGAAGTTCAAGAACATGGTTGTGTAGCGGTGCATGGTAGGTTTGGTTTATTTCCAAATATTTCATGATTTTGCCTTCCATAGTTGGGATGATGTGGTGTCGGGGCAGCTTTATGCGCAATGAGAAAAGCTTGTGGTATCAAAAGGTGAAGGCAAAAATGTAGCGACCACGATACAACACAAGAGTTCTACTGGTAGCAAACACGCTATAAGGGGAGAAACCGATGAGAATAAACCTGTGACCTTTCCACTTCCCGCTAGATGCTTAACCACTGAGTTGATTGGAGGCTGGTGAAGAGCGAAGCCAAAAGAAATTGCTATGGTCTTGTGTCGTATGTATATGTGACACGCACGCTGTTAGAATTAGCCCATTTGAAGGTGGCGTGCGTGTGTTCAGCACTATAATTATGCTTCATCGTCGGATAAAGATCACGTGCAATCCAGATGTTTTGTGAACTCAATTTGAGAATGCAAACTTAAAGTATCAAGATTTTCAAATCCTCCCAACATCACAATTTTTGTTGTCATTGTTGTTGTTTTAGCTGTTTTTCTTTGAACCAAATCACTCGTAATCATAAAAAAAAGACTGTTCGTTAGTGCTTTGGTTGGAATTAATCTGACGAAACAGCATCGATCTTTAAACTTACAGTACTTCATACTCATTTGTTTGCCCCTTTTGTACCTTAGGCGGAGTATGCACAGGAGACCAATTGCTAAATGTGGAAGGCACAAGTCTTTTGGGTGTCACTGTGCTGCAAGCGCACGAGGAACTGAACAAGGCTATGAACAGGAACTCGGTAAGTTTTGTGTGATAGTTGGTGGTGACTTTCCTCCGACAGCTGCCGCTTCATAGAAATAGTTAGGGATATAGAAACTTGTAATAAGCTTGAATAATTTGATTGCTTGTTCTCACCAGGAAAATATCGACCTCGTGGTAGCCATTTCTTTGAAGAGAGGGAACCGGCGGCCAATCCTTAGAACCGGTAGCGTAGTGAGAAAACGGGATCCAATCACAGGAGCAGAAGTGTAAGTAGTTTTGATTTAAATACAAATTCCTGAGCCAGAATTTGTAAATTCAGTACGTTCTACCAAAGAGCGAGCAAACTCATTCCATGCATCAAGTTCGAGGTTGTTTTTGAGGGTGGGAGGGAGGGAGGGAGACCGAAGAACCATGGACTCCACCCTGTGTTATGGCCTCAGGTCCGTGCCTCAGTAGTAGAAAGCAAATGTTCACACCACTTATTAATCCTTATACTGGCTTCGCAGCATTATCTGTAGTACAGAAAGGGATGAGAAGGGAATGGACAGGGAAGACTTTGTGGATGTTATTTATGGATTAGTTTTAATGCATGATGGTGTTTCCAAGACAATGAATTTCGTTGTTCCATTTGAAGATTTTTGTTATACTAAACAAATCATTTTGCCCTCCCTCGTCAACGTTTTCTTATTCTTCTTGAGTGCATTTATTTTTATTGTTACTCACATATCTCTGAATTCTTTTCTGCATCAGTTAAAAAAAAACAACTCATTTTCGTGTGTCGCAGCAAAGAGTCACGTTACTTTCTTGATGCACCACCTCTGCGTAATCGCACACTGAAACTGTTGCATGATGCATTCAGTAAAACCCTAAAGTCTCAAAAAAAGTATGTTTGTTTCGATTTCTTTTAGATACGACACTTGGCTTTGATTCACGCCTTAACTAAATGGAAGGAAAGCTAAATGAAGACAGCTAGACTAATTTCAAATTGAATTTCTCTTTTTATAGCGAATTATTTTGCACGACTTTGACACACCCAAACTCACTTGTAATGTTACAAATGACTGAACTGTTAAAAGCAATAACTGCATTTCTGTCTAGGCTTCATCAAGGTTTTATTTGTGGGAATGCTAAAGAAATTAGCTGCAATTGACACTGGTTACTTTTTTGAAAAGTTAGATAAATCAGGCACTTTGTTCAATTACAAACAGGAAAAGGAACCCAATGTCGTAGGCATATTTAAGATTCATTAATTTGTTCTTATTTATAATTTTACTGAGTTTATTTATTGCAGACAGAGTCCGTAGACAATAGAAGAGTTTCGTTTTCAGTGCTACAAATAACATGTCAAGGTTTCAGTGGTTTAGAGAGAACCTTTACCCTTTGAGCCTTTAGAGTGACTGGCATCTAATTTCTCCTTACAATATCACCCTGAATCACACATTAAAGAAACGATGCTAAGGGAAATTATTACTATCTAAAGTAGCTCGTGATTGTTAATTGAATTTTCCTTGTCAGCACCGCAGGAAACGTTTGATACCAGTATGGAGAATATGCATACTGATGTTTGGGTGTGAAGGGGTTAAATTGAAATATGTAAGAATAACGGTATTACCTGTCGTAACCCTTTTACATATTGAAGTCCATTCTATACCCCTTTTATCCTTGGATAACTTTATGTCATAATTAAATCCGTTGCTTTGTTGAACATTCTTCCATAAAATCTTGTAAAACTAAAACCTAATTTTCACTTGATGAGAATTTGGTATCATTACTCTTTTTTTTCGGCCGGTATCCCTCTCAAAAGGCTATATTAGAAATCTCCATCGTTGTTAAAGAGTAATCACTTTTCTTTAAAGGGAAATGAAAATTGCACTGAAAAAGAAATTTTTTTTTTTGGTTATTTAAATAGACTGTTACTTCAAATGAATGTTCAGTTTATACCTAGGGCTTAGTTTTCAAAACGTGTGTCTACTGAGAACACAGCAATGAGAGTTATGACAACAGAGGCTAAAAACAACCACATAAAGAATCTGTTGAGCACATTGGCCGCCAGGACCCACTCATCTTGTAGTTCGTCTGTCTTTTCCTGCTCTTTTACACTATCGGCCAGGATTTTGACCGCGCGGGACTCGGCTGCAGGAGGTTCGGGTTTCTTTTCTTGTAAGGCTGTTTGAAGAAGAAGAGAGCGATGAAGAACCAAAATATGTTGTACTATCTGTGGGTTACATAATGGTCCCAATTTCCCTTGTCGTTTACGATTGTCTTTTTTCTTCTTCTTTTTCCTATTTTTTTCCCGCATCCTACCCTAACCCTAACCCTAACCCTTCATTCCTGGCCCTTCCTTTCTTTCTCTTTCTGAGCCTTTCGTTCTTTTCATTCCTTTCATATTTTTTTATTTTCATTGTTTTTCTACCCTCCTTTAAAGTGTGTCCCAATTTCCCACGTAGTGGACGCTTATCCTTTTCCTACCTAGCACAGAAATTCTAGCACTTCATTTATTTTTCCCTCTATCTTTCTGTCACATTTCTACCCTCCCATTACCTGCTATTCCTTTTCTTTCTGAGTCTTCCATTCTTTTCATTTCTTTTACTTTTTATTTTCAGTTTTTTTTCTCCCTTTCTTAAAATTGTGAGTCAGTTTACTCTGATTATAATTTCACCCATAAATAACTATGAAAAAACCAGGAAAGATTTATTACTCGACGTTTCGGGGTCATCGTGACTCCATTATCAAGAGACTAGTTTAAAAACATGCAAATAAGGAAAGGTACATGTTTTTACATGTACATGTTTGCATGTTACATGTTACATGTACATGTTTGCATGTTTTTAAACTAGTCTCTTGATAATGGAGTCACGATGACCCCGAAACGTCGAGTAATAAATCTTTCCTGGTTTTTTCTATGCCTTTGCTTTAGCAAATCCCTGCTGATCAAATAACTATGAGAATGGGAAATTCCTTAGACATCTAACGTGCGTTCAAAAATGAGCTTTTGTTGATTTCTACGCAAAGGATCGTCATCACTTTTCTCAGTGCTTGTGGGTAATCCCATTGGATGATTGCATTTTGGTATTAACAAGGTTAGCAATGACTTTGAAGCGTGCTCTCATACGCTTATCTTGAAAGAGCTCTTCCTTGTCAGCAGAAAAATTCAGCTGTCTGATGTCTGCCGAAAGTTCTGATCAGCCGCAAGAAACCGTTGCAGACAGAATTTCTCGGCTTACAATATCAATGCAATATCAAGCAGACAAGTGACGAGAATAAAGAAAAATATCAATTAGGCATTATTTGGTGATTCAACACCAAATTTTACGAATAAACTTCATAATGATTGGTATGGTAGACAGCAAGGAGTATTACTAATAAAATATTGGGAGTGACAGGGTTAAATTAAAAAAAAAAAAAAAAAAAAAAACCTTCCATGATCTCACGTTTTCTCCATTTATTTACTGTTACGCGCACTGCCGTTTCACTTGCTTCACTCCCTCGGGATGTTCGCAAATCCTTTGGGTCGGTTTGTGTTCTAATGTGTGGTGTCTGCTCGTTCTTAGCTTTAACTTGTTCGGTTCTGTAGAATACGACTCGTGCCAGGAATCCTAATATATATTTCTAAGAACAAAACAAAAGAAAAAATGATCTCATTTCAGTATTCCTTACAGATACTTATCGTAAACTTCGAAGCCATCGGCTAACTCCAAACGGGTAGCAAGAGTGCTAGCGTTCCTTGAGCTTAAGAACTACAAGAAAATAGGTTACTCGAAGTCATCCTCACCTTTATCCAATCTGGTAATGCGTGGGCCTGGTGATGAACAAACCGCAACACATGGCACATGGCAGCAAGGGCCAGCGATACTTCGATAATTGTACAGCAGTAGTATTTACCAATCAATGGAAGGTTCTCCGAAACTGGCATCTTCTCCTCCACCATCAAGAAAAACACAGCTAGTGAGAGGAGTATTGTAACTCCGACTGCCATCCGCTCACCAGTGTCTGAAAATCAGTTTCACAAAAGAGAGTATTGATTAAAGTAGGAATGATATTGCTGGCTAAATGGCTCAAATAAGCTCATATTGGGGAATACATGCAGGCAGTGGTTGATGACTAGTGACGATATATGACCGGCTGACTGAATGATAGTGGTACTGGCAGTCAGACAGAGAAACAGTTAGCATTAATTAGATGACATTTAATGGGAGCAGGACTGAACAATATCTGACTGACCAGTCAGTGCATTATCTGATTCAAAGACAACTAGTCACAAAGATAGGCGCACAGACAGAGACAGACAGTCTGACTGATGGAGTTACTGACTGACTAAATTACAGAGAGACAAAGTGACAGACGAACTGATCAGTCGAATGACAGACAGACGGACTGACTGACTGACTCCATGACTGACGGACTGACTCCATGACTGACGGACTGACGGACTGACTGACTGACTAACTGACGGACTGACTGACTGACTGACTCCATGACTGACTGACTGACTGACTCCATGACTGACGGACTGACTGACTGATTGACGGACTGACTGACTGACTGACTCCATGACTGACTGACTGACTGACTCCATGACTGACTGACTGACTCCATGACTGACTAACTGACGGACTGACTGACTGACGGACTGACTGACTGACTGACGGACTGATTGACTGACTGACTGACTGACTGACTGACTCCATGACTGACTAACTGACGGACTGACTGACTGACTGACTCCATGACTGACTCCATGACTGACTGACTGACTGACTGACTCCATGACTGACTGACTGACGGACTGACTGACGGACTGACTGACTAACTCCATGACTGACGGACTGACTGACGGACTGACTGACGGACTGACTGACGGACTGACTGACTCCATGACTGACGGACTGACCCACTGAATGACTCCATGACAGACGGACTGACTCACCGACCGACTGTCTGATTGACTCACTGTTCGACTGTCCGGCTGACTATCTTGCTGACTCACTTAATCCCTCACTCACAGCTTATTGTTTGGTCGACTGACCAACTGGCTGACTAGCTAATTGATTAACTGACTCCCTGACTTCTTCGCTAGGCTTACACAATGGGCGGGTAGACTAGAAAGAAGTGAGCATAAGTTACTGACCTTCAGGCATCATAAACACCAGAAGTGTCAGCACTGAGATAAGTGCGCAAGGCACAATGAAATTGGTGACGTAAAACTGGGATAGCCTTCTGATGTGTAAAACATACGACACTCGTGACACCATGGCCTTGCAGCAGAAGTGTGCCATAAGGCTTCGTTCAGAGCGAGCGCTGATCAGTTGCCATTCTCCATTGGGAAGATAATGTTGAGTGAATATGGTGTCACTACCTGGGTATATGTTGAGCTTAGTGGTGTCGAAGTTCCAAGATCCGAACGTCAATTTACACATCTGCAGAAAAAAGGAAATATCGTAGACCACTTGCATAAATGGCTGCCGGATTAATATTCTTTTGTTTAAATTTAAATTAGCCCTACTGGCCTCGTTCTCCAGTACAAAATTCAAAAGAATACATTATCTCAAGCGAGGCCAGAAGGGCTAATTTAAATTTAAACAAAAGAATATTTATACGGCAGCCATTTATGAAAGTGGTCTATGAGTCAGTTTTGAAATCTATACGACTTTACTGTGTAATTTAAAGAAGGACAAAATAGTTCCACTATTACCACTTCTAGTTTGAAATCAGTGATGCACTCATGTTAATTATTGTTTTTGTGTGTGGGATAAACGGAAGGTGCTATTACATCACCCACCTGTTCATCCAAGGGAAAATTTTGCACGTTTATTTGGCAAGAGCTCATTGTCACCATGGGAACGACCCAGGTGACATTACCATCATACGTCACGGTAGCTTTAAAGGAGCCTATGTCCGAGTCGTCGAAGTCCGCACTAGAGAAATACAGGATTAATGATATGAAAAATGTTATTTGTAGGCAAATTGATTACCTAATAACCCCCACACCTCAGTAGTGAAAGCCACAGCTGATCCAGACGAAGGTATAACTTCTGTTCCATGGACTTACTTGTAGTGTCAATGGAGTTGTTTTTACCGTTAGATAAAAATTCAGTGACAAGGTTTACTAACAGCCCACCATAGAGAAATCATAGTTCACAGATGGGGAGAGCCTGGAAGTGAAAGATTCTCGTCAAGAACTCTGCGTAACGTCACGGTGACTCAGTGCAAGACAAGGCAAGGCAATAACGCAAAACAACGTAGTGAAGGAAGCACTATAACGTACAATACAGTTTAACAAAACGTTATTCCATAAAGTGACTCAGCGCACGTGACGCAAAACACCACTTGGTATCCAAGGGGTATTCCTTGGGATTTTCCATAGGGTTTTGCCGCTTGGTTCTCCTATTCCTGACTCTATTTTAGACCAACATTGTTATGTTCCGCATTCAGGCGCATACCCTGGCCTGTAAAATCACTGGAAAATTTAACTCAGATTATCTGTTTTTGGTAACCTTTCGTTCTCTGTTATTACTTGCAGTTGAAAAGGCAAATACGTTTATTACGCTTTCTCGGTTTCTTGTAAACCAAACACGATTCAAGGCCATAATTGCTACTAAAACAATCGCCTCTGAGGCTGCACATATCCTAATAGCTTATACCGTACGTTGATGGTTACCCCTTTCTCCACCCCCATGGGGCTCGATCTCAGAGTTTCCACCGACAGCCTCCTCTCTGCTTTATTCTTCTCTCCTTTCTCTTGGTCAGAGTGTTTTCCCGATGTTACATTGAAGAAAATTTGCGTTAAAAAAATTTTGGGGATGTAAATAAAATAGTTGAAACTGACGCTAAGCGTATTTTGTAAATGCTCGTGTTTTTCATCAGCAAAAATGGCAAATGCTTTGAGAAAAGGTGGCGCCCTAATGAGTAATAAAACAACGCCTGCATTTCTTTTCTTAAAACTGCTGCAAGTGATGTTATTACTTATCAATTCATGAGCATTTATTTTGGAAGTTATTTTAAAACTTGGAAGACAACCCTTCGGATTTTCTAAGTGTCTAATAGCATTCTGCATTTTTTTTAAACAAATAGGAAATATTTTCTTCAAATATGTTAGTTATTGAATCTTTTGGAGCGGAAGAAAGTTCGTCCTGTGTTGTAAAATATTAATCACCTTTCGGTAAACGTTACAGGTTGGAAAAATAAATAAACAAAAGGAAACTGAAAGTGGTTTTTTTTGTAAGAAAGCAGTTACATATATGCCATTGAGTGAGCTCACAAGTATACAGAAATGTTTTTCTCCCAGCAGATTAAGAAGTATTTATTATTATTTTTTTTAAATTCTGTTTTTATTTGACTGGCGCTATCGAAAGTTCTCTTTTTCGTTGATGATATTTGAAGGGAACGTGAAACTTGTCAAGTTATTGATTGATGCCGTAATTGACTATTTGACACTCAAAGAAATTTTGTCACGAGCCTGTTTGCGATTCATTAGTCAATTGCGGCATATAACATTTTAATGACGTGCATGCAAATGCTAAACCGAAGGAGTAGTGGGGAAGAGTCTTTTACACCTACAAAATTATGGTTCTCTCTTCAAAACACATGCTTGTTTTCACGCTAGTTTTAGCCCGCGTGATCGCACAGGAAGCCTCTTCGATTTGTCGAGTGTTTGTTTAAAGATGCAAACGGAATTAATTTAAAAGATATATCAATAAATAAAGTACGCAGTGTACAGCCAAAAGCCCAAGCCGCTAATGATTGAGTGCTTTTCAAGTGATTGACGATTGACCATAGGGGATTCATTATAGTTATACCATCTATTTTAAGCCTCCCTTAGGGCTATAACTTCTGCAGTCCAATTTCGACCATTTTTATAGCGAAAAAAATGGGTGTTCACTATGCATTCTGCAATGAACGATTTGCTATGTACCTCTGACCCGTCGGAGGGTTCTAAACTTTTTATGTAGGGCCGGTTTATTCAAACAAGAACGATTTCACTTGACTTAAGCCATGTGTAACTGTCGTTCATCTCCAAGAGGGTTATAACCTTTCACACGGAAACATTTTTAAGGAGACTGACATCATCTCAATGAGTGTTTCTGCACTTTTACTTCCTTAATGGCACATTTTAAAGCAGATTAAAACAATCACATTTAGTACTTCGTTTTCGACGTGAGTTCAATTATCGGACACGTGAAGGTCTTTTAAAAGCAATAAACAATATTTCTGATTCGCGTTTAACTGTGTTTAGACATGGGTCCTGCCTTTCATGCGCATAATTCAGCGATATTCAACTCGAGTTGTTACAACTGTGCGCATGTTGATCTATCTACAGCTAAAATCTTCTTTCGAGTAGTTTTAGAGGAATTTTGAACAAAGGCAGGTGAAGAGCCATTGAATCGATTGCGTTTTCATTTCCAAATTTCAGTTGATGACACTTATTTTTAAAACTGTTTTAGTCCAAAAAACGTGATTCCTTTGTTTCCCACGCGTAAGCTTGCCTACTTATGAACGCTTTCAGCTATCTGTTTTCGATGAAGGGAAGCATTTTAGAATTAATTTACCTTTCACTCAGCTGTTTACCATAATCCTGCTTCGAGAGAACTTAGAATTGCATTGTGAATGGAAAACGTGACTTGAACAATGAAACTTTTATATTTTAAAAGAAAATCAAATAGTTATTGTGTAATTTTTGAAAAAATAGTATTTTCTTGTGTGTTGCCTTCTGAAAGATTTAGATCTTCCATTTGAGCTGTACTGAAAGGTTCTCTTTTAACTGTTAGGCGAAAATTACGCAAACTCATCCTTTATCATCATGATTGTATCTCCATGGGTGCTTCTTCAATACGCTGAATGTTTTGCCGGTGGATTTTTAGTTTCGTTCTGCTTGTGTTATCCGCGATCGCCGAAGAATCGCGAAGAATTGGAAAAAGAAGTAGGTTTCGTGTTTAGCTCGAATGAAGAGACCGTGATCATTGACGATTTTCCAACCCCTACCACAGAGGGGTCCGAAACGAAAGAGATGTCATTGGAGAGTAACCCGAGTGTGAGTGAGAAAGATGAAGACGAAAAAGAAAAATGTAACTAGTCTGAAGATTTGAATTCTGCAAGCCAACTGACAATGAAGAAGGAGGAAAAGGGTAAAGCATGGGAGCAACCGCCACAATCTTGCTCAAAACACAGCAAAACTTTTTGAACACTTCCATACAGCGTCTCAATTTCGTTTTACTCAGAAACATTTCCGCCTACGTAGGTCAATTTACAAAATTGGGAAAATCGGATTTTTTTTTAGTGTTAGAAAGTGTACAAATCAATTCGAGTGGAACTCGTTAAGTAAGCTTCGAAATAAATGTTGATAAACGATGAAAGCTTTCTGTGTTTAATTTGGAAGGGGAGCTTTGACAGATTTTATTTTAGTCCTTCCTGAAGACAGTGACACCCAAGACTTTGTTCCTTAATGCGAAATTTTTTTAATATCCTTAGATAAATCACTTACTTGTTGTACAAAATTATTTGAGGTGTCCAGATTTCACTTCCATCAAAGTTCAGTTGCCTTATGGCGCCATAATCCGAAGTATTCCATCTTAAGTTCTGATCTTTCCATTGCTAAAATGAAAGGATACAATTTATATGTAATGGCAGAAATCAATACGCCCCACCGTCATTTGAAGCGAAAAACTTTGCTATAGTTTTTTCTGAAAAAATGTTAAAATATGGACGCAAGCATTTTTTGAAAAAACACTGCCGTCTTCTTTTAGGCGAAATCGATGGTTTAATTAAAAGATCCACTCCGTTCATGACGTCGCAACATTAACCTTTAGGATGTAATTAACACTTATCTTCTTTTAATTCCTTTTACTTTGTTTTTTAAACATACCATGGTCACATGTAAACTCTTTATTCGATGGTTAAACAAATGAGACGCGCGGATGTTTTTCGAGAAATTTTTTCCGAGCTCTGTAGGCAAGGAAAAATACGAGCAATTCAAATATCAAATTTTGCGTTCGCATTATACGTTAAACCGTCGAATAAGGGATTTATTATTCCACTATTATTTCATTTTTTACCGCTACTATCGAATGATTCTATTCGTAGCTGACGAATTACTTCCTACGGCCATATCTGTGAGAATCTCATCGATCGGATATGTATGGCGTGCGTGAAAGACGAAAGAAAACAGAAGCGAAATCATCAAAGGGTTCTTTTTGACCAACAATGAAATAAACCGAAAAATCAAAGTTTGGATTGTTCAGCGGAGTTATTTTTTTGCTCCGCTTTCCGTTTCTATTCTTGCACTGTTCTACAAAGTGATACCGTACCGTGGCATATTTCGGGCGTCGCGTTGCCCTAAAATGTCTGGTAAGCTGGCGTAGTAGTGGAATAATAAAGACTGGAAATCATATTCGCCTATAGCGCTAAACTAGTGTGCTGCTAATCTTTCATAAGTGACATTAAAGAGTGTGGGTAGGTTAAGGACCTCTTGATTGAAAATCCTTAATTGCGGGGAAACAGTTGTCACACTGTTAACAAAGGTTCTATATACTGCAGTAGCCAACCAGTATTAATCATGAAACCCTCAGCTCCACCCCTTCGATACAATTTTGTTCTTTGTATTCTATTCTGTATTTGTTCGTTGTGGGGGGGGGGGGGGGGGAGGGAGGGAGTGTTTTAGCGAGGTATAGTCTATTTCAAGTTTCATTTCTTTATATTTCCTCAAAATGTTATGAGTTAATCAATTTTGTCCCTAGCTGTATGTAGCTACCTAGGCCTTGCCGACAATCTTACCATTTTAATCCTTACATCTAGGTCAATTTTAAGATGTTTTTCATCCTGAAATACAACAAATATTCATACTCATTGAACGTAATAAGCACGGGAATTTATCACAAAATGTAAATCTACTGTCGAGAAGGCTACTATAATCGTGAGGGAAACTATCAATTAAGAGTCTCTTTACGCGTACCCGCGTTTCTTGTTGACGCAGGTTGGTTCAAAGCGAAGGGAAATCCTTTTGCAGTCAAATGTTTGGAAACGTTTTCACGGAAAAAGTAGTTAAAGAGCCACACACGGCAGGGCTTCCTTTTCTGTAATACAGAAAATGCTGAGAATGGCCTCTACCCCCGCAATGCATCCAGTTTTAGCGCGGCCCTTCAACTCGGTTCAACCCTCTTTGCCGGGTAACCCTTGTCGAGATTTGGGTTGACCCGGCGAGCAGGTTTAAAGTTTCCCTAGGTTTTTCACGTTAATACTGGGAAAAAAGCTAACCTGGGTTGGTAATTTCACTCAGATAACTTTATGTATAATGTTTATCTCATGTAAAATGCTGGCTGACCTCAATTTTGATTGGTCGAGATCACGTTGGTTTTCGTTTTAAAACTCGATTTAAACCTACTCTGGGAACTTTCTAAGAACACTTACTACTTTAACAATCCGGTAAAGAATCAAGCTGTGCCTGATTCCCAAGGTGTGATTGTCGTGTAGAACTGGTCGGAACCTCTTGTTGTAACGAGTAGTGTTCAGAAGATGGTTTGTTAGGTTTCTCTCTTGTGAACAGCAACGCAGGACTCCTATGAAAACATAAAACACCAAAAGACAAAAAGGAAAAGCAAACGATTCAATAACCTTACTCGCATGCAGAAAATCATGTTTCGGACTATGGAGGTTACGTCCTGGGCAGAGGTAACAACGAATGTGTTACAGGACCTGAAAATAAATCGCTTACTCCAGATTTCGCGTCAGTTAGTCTTCATTAAACACCAAAGTCTTAGATCTTAATGAGAGACATCTACCGAATTGCTTGGGACGCCTGCATGGATATGGAAATGTCGTAACCAATTTATATTGAGAGAGAATTCATTGATAGTATTTTCCATTCCTAGTTCTTCCCTCTCTGTTGCCCAGATCAAACAAAATACATCTTGTGAAGATAATGAGCGGAAGTCGGAAAGAAATTTACCAATCACATCTTGGAATGATTGAAATTTTCCATTCCACAACAGTGGACAATCAAACTACAAATGTTTGTTAAAATAAAATTTGTTTTTCATTTTTCGTTCAAGTGTTCTGATGTATATTTTTTCCAGAAGTGACAATTAGAATGTCTTACATGCATTTAATTCAGTTTTTTTCACTAGGCAAACACTAAAATGAATTCGGAACAGACAAGGAACAACTAAATTTCCAAGAATAAGTTTATTTTCTTAATGAGATAGATGTAATGTGATAACAAATAACTTCTCGTAGAAAAAAACATGGCGGCTACATGGCGTCATAACAGCCCTATTGCCAAGCTATTCATATATTTGTAAATAGTTACGATCTGAAGAGCATAAAATCGAAATTCATTCAAACAAGTTCATCTCTCCGCTATAATAGTGATGTCATAGTCGCTGTAGACAATAGTTTTCCTCTATTTAATAACACAAAGAATACGCAAAACGTTCTCAGTATTGAAATCAATCCTGACTCGGAAAATTTTTTCCTAAGGGAAGTCATGCTGAAGGCAGATTCGAAGCTTAACCATTGTCTTTAATCTTTTCCTGAGGGTATTCATCAGTTACAAGCGTTTTTGTGCCAGGCATATTTTGAAAAGTACTGAATAGAATGGCTAGAAAATATTACCAAATAATAGAGCACAAATACCTTCTGTAAGGAACACGAAGCAAGCTATTAATAATTTGTCGACGTTGTGCATTTTTCTTTTGAGACTTCCACCAGTAACACAAGTCGTATATGAACCATATTTTCACTGCTGTTGAAGACAAGTTGTGGAAACAAAGAAAAACATTTCATTTACGCTGCATGCTAATTCACCAACGAAATTTTATTCAAGAAACTAATTGCAGGTGGCAGGTCGCTGTCACGTTATCAAACTGACAGTCGGAAAAACACGAATAGTTATCGATCATTTTAAGTCGGTGTAAATCGAACATCGCCATCGCTGATACCTTCTTCAACTTTTAATTCTCGTCTTGTACAGGTGGCAAACACCCGCTGTTTTAGTATCCAAACGCTTCAGCACTAGCAACGGTAAATAATAACAAACTTCATCGTCGCAGATAGCAAAGCTAAGCTTCAATATCCTTCCACAAGGGTCCACTTATGAACTCAGTTCCTGCATGTGTAGACTGAAAGAGAGAGAGGCCTGCTCGGCTACAAAAGATATATAGCTCTTAGAAAGGACGGATGTATGTGTACTCCACGGGTTTTCCAGTATTAACAGGGAATGATAAAAACTTCGTTTAATTACCATTCTGCGCTGATGTTCTGGTGCTCATGTGACAAAATCAACTAGACTGAAGTAGCAGTGTCGCGATTTTCAGGAAGATCGCGAAGGTTTTAAATTGGCGTTACATTTTTAGCTGTTTCTCGCTTCTTCGTTGGTTTCAATAATACGGAAAAACTGTTTGAATTTATCAATAATTGCCTCGAAAATCGTACATTTTATATCATTACTACCTCAAATTGAATAAGAACGAAAATAACGTACTGGTAAATAGAAAAACAAATCTCATTGTGCAGGTCTTTGGTTTGTGTGGTTTACTTGGCGAGCGAGACTGGGCACGGACTTCTCCCATTCGCAGTTGATGAGCATACCTTCCTTGAATTGCACATGTTTCAAATTCCTAAAGTTTCTTAGTCGGTTTAATATGTATTCTGGGTTGAATCATCCTTCAAACTCGAATTTTTTTTTTCCGGCATCTCTCTAGTCCATGTTTTTTTGGTTCTAAAAACTAGAATAAAAAGACAGACCCGGGTCAGTCTGGAAGCAAACCACATGCCGACAAAGACTAGCAACCTGTGTTAGTGTTAAATGTTTATTTTTAGCACTCTTTGAGGTTACTCAACCCGAGGTGCAAATCAACTCGGACCCGTGTAAAGTAGCCTTTAGTACAAAATCGTTGCCTTTGTGAGCCTCTCAAACTGAACCCAAGTTAACGAAAGAACGAGACCTTATATGATTTTGTTCTCGCATGCTTAGCATTTTTAAGAGAAATCGGTAGTTTAGCATGCATGTGTCGAAGGTACTATATTTGTTTTTTTGTTGTTATTGTTGCTGTTTTGCTGTTGTTATTGCTATATTCAAACCAGTTATTTCAAAAAACCAAATTGAACATCATATCCTAATGTATGAATTGTTATAATGTATTTTTCAAGCAGTTTGACTGGCTTTTCTGGAACTGTATTTGGAACGGCCAAAAAGAACGGCGTCTGAATCAACAGGCGTACTTTTGTTAATTTAGGTCGGTCCAAATTCGAATTGAGTTGGGCTCATGAAAAGTTCGGCGTCTGAACCGGGCCTAAGGCCCGGTTCAAACGTCGAATTTCACATGAGCCGAACTTAATGCGAGTGTTAAATGCATGTGAAGTGCGACGTTTGAATCAATTAAATTCGACTGTTTTAAAGCAAATGTGACTTTTGCCGTGTCTGCGACTGAAACAGCCGAAGATTCGACTTAGGTTCGACTTTTGATTCAAACGTCGCATCTCACATGTGCCGAACTTAATGCATGAATTACAGGAAATTATTATAATTCATTTAAATTTAAATTATTATAATTCATTTCAAATTGGTCACGTATGGATTTATGTCAAGTATTTTCAACTTAGAGCAGAGGATATCATGAGGGACCGAATCAAAAGCTTTGCTGAAATCAAAAGAGAAAATTCTAACACAATCAAAACCCGACTCAAGCCATTTCAGCCAAGTATATTGACACTTAATTAAGGCCATTGTCGTATTGTGGCCTTTGCGGTATGCAAACTGGTCGAAGCTAATGAAGTTCTTCATATATTGCAATTCTTGTCTATATACAAGACGTTCAAAAACCCTCATTATTACATTAGTCAGCGAAATAGGCCGCAATTGTGTGCAATTTTTAAAGTTGGGCTCTTTAGGCAAGGGAGTTATGTCGGCCAATTTCCAAAGATCAGGCACAATGTGGTTTTCCAAAGAACAGTTGAAGATATGGGTAACAACAGGAGCGAGGTCGTACGCAAACTCTTTCCAAAACCAGTACGGGATTTCATCTGGACCAGAGGCAGTTCTTTTTAATTTCAGTAGACTCCTGGTAACACTGGAGACCGTTAAAACAGGCATCTCGCTTGATTCCGGGATAGTGACAGTGTCAATGGGTTTATAAAGGGGATCAGTGTTAATGGAACAGAAAAAATCATTGATCTCGCTCGGGGAGATAATTGAGCTTACTTGCGAGTTGGTAGACTTCCTTCCTGTCAGGGAATTGATTGTTGACCACCAAGATTTGGATCCTGCACTATTTTTCTCAAAATTCCCTTTAACTGCCCGAACTTGATTATCTCTGATCGACTTGTTGATTTTCTCTTGAAGAGTTTGGATCTCAATCGAAACAGAATTTCCTGATATGTTACTTCGCCGAATCAATTTTCGCCGTTGGTCCAGTAGATTTTTGATTAGAGGAGAAAGGAACGGGGGTCGCTATTAGACACACGTACTGATATACCCGGAAAACACTCATCAAACATGGACTTAATCCTGTTACAAAAAATATTACTTCGCCGAATCAATTTTCGCCGTTGGTCCAGTAGATTTTTGATTAGAGGAGAAAGGAACGGGGGTCGCTATTAGACACACGTACTGATATACCCGGAAAACACTCATCAAACATGGACTTAATCCTGTTACAAAAAATATTAAGTTTTCCATTCACATCTCCGCATTGATAAACATTGTCCCAGTTATGAAACTTCAACAGTTTGTCCATATCCAGTTTATGATGATCACGAACATCTCTAAACATCACAGTTTTCCTTTCAGCTTTAAGTGGGATTCTGGGATATACCAGGACCACAGAGTGGTCAGATCGAACTAGTCCTTGAGCGACCGATACTTCCCTCCAAAAATGTGGGACGTTAGTAATAAAAACATCCAAAATTTTGTTCTTTCTTGTCGGTGTATTCACCATCTGGAATAAATTTAGTTGTGAAAGAAAATCATTGTAATCTAGCTGATTAAGGTCACCACAAATTATATGGTTGCTGTTAGGATTACCAGTCAATAAACGATCACAACTATTTGTTAGATGTTCCAATAAATCATCAGGACAATATGGCGGATCTGGAGGATGATAAACAGCAGCCACATAAAAGCTTGAGTTGGGAGTTGTAATCTTAGCCCACAAGCATTCAAAGGCATTATAAAAAACGCTGTCTAATCGTTCCAATAACCAATCGCTCCTACAGACAATAGCAACACCACCGCCTGACCGGTCAATTCTATCCTTTTGCAAAATAGAGTAATCCTTCGGACAAATGAGATGAGATGGAAAATTTGGTTTAAGCCATGTCTCGGAGATGATGCAAATATCGCAGTTGTTTGAGTGCAATTCCATATGCAAAGCAGAAGCAGCATCAACTTTAACAAGAGATCTTGCATTGATGACCATACATTTGGGGATTATTCGGGGTAAAGAAGAAGAGTGAGTAGTTTTAGTTTTAGTTTTAGGCCCTATACTATTTTCTATTATGGTCAACGATATTAAGGCCATTCTACCAAATCAGAATTTACTTGTGAAATATGCTGATGATTTAACATTAAGTATTCCAGTAAAATCGCCGGCTAACAACGGCAATTCAGCAGCTGAGGAGGTCCGATCGATCGTCGCATGGACATCTGCTAACCGTATGCAACTAAACTTCAAGAAAACGTGGGAGATGCTTCTTAGAGGCAAATCCACTAAGGCCTTACCTGCTCCTCTGGTTTC
This sequence comes from Stylophora pistillata, assembly GCF_964205215.1. Classification (NCBI taxonomy): domain Eukaryota; kingdom Metazoa; phylum Cnidaria; class Anthozoa; order Scleractinia; family Pocilloporidae; genus Stylophora; species Stylophora pistillata. The sequence continues at coordinate 26,589,835 of NC_142528.1, forward strand.
TATAGAGCGTAAACCATGTCTGAAGTTGTTGGGTGTGACTATTCAATCTGATCCGTGTAACTGGGATTTACATTTTGATAATATTATATCGAAAGCCAGTAGTCGTCTGTACATCTTACGTGTTTGTAAATTCTATGGACTGCCGCTGGATCATCTTCATCTTCTTTTTATCAGTCTTATTCCACCTATATTTACATATGCTGTAGAAGTATGGGGCTGCGCGTATTATCATAAGTATCTGAGTCGCATAGACAGGCTGTTCAAGAGAGCTTTTAAGCTTGGCTACTGTAAAGAGCTTTTTTCGATTGAAAATACTATTATTCTAAAAGATAAGAAGTTGTGGGCCAAGATCACCGACAGCGATTTTACAACAGCTTTAGATGACCTTTTGCCACCAGCGCGACCAATGGTTACGCTACGTAAGAGGCGCCATAATTATATTCTCCCTCTTGTCAGAACTGAACGTTTCAAAAGGACTTTTGTTAATAGATGTTAGTTCTCTTATTAGTTAGTCAGTAATTTAGTTAGCTCATTAGTTTTATACTTGCTGAGTTCATATCATTGTAACTAAACACGTTTGTTGTTTAGAGTGCTTAATAAAGACTTTTATTATTATTATTATTATTATTATTATTATTATTATCATTATTATTATTTATTACCCACAAATCGCTAGGAATTCTATGAATGCCATGCGCGAAAAAGCCAAAACAGCACAAAAAAATGGAGGGAGACGAAGGAATTTGTAGTTCTTGCTTTGAAAAGACAAATACAGTTGTTTGACGTGCGGTAACTACTTTTGTATGAGGTGTTCGGTTTTTGAAAACGAAGAGGGTACTCCTGGGTGGAAAGTAGGAAACTCTGTGGCATATTGTGGGTCGTGTTTCAATGAAATGATGGAACGTGAATCAAGTGAAAGTATCGTGACGAAAAGCCAAGATAAAGAAGCAAACACAAACAGCAAAACAAGAGCATCGGTGAAGCAATTAAGCAAACGCTCAATAGACGTCTTCGTCTAGCAAATAAGTAGTGCGCGTGGGAATATCGACAGCGAACAGAGTTAAATTCGACTGAATTAAATTCGACATTTGAATCAAATGCCGTATTTAACTATTTTAGTTGACTAAAATAGGAGTTAAGTTCGGCACATGTGAAATTCGACGTTTGAACTGGGCCTTATAAAGTAGTACGCCTGGGAATATTGACAGCGAACAGAGTTAAATGCGACAGAGTTAAATTCGACGTTTGAATCAAATGCCTTATTTAACTATTTTAGTCGACTAAAATAGGAGTTAAGTTCGGCAATGATGTGAAATTCAACGTTTGAACTGGGCCTTACGTTCCTAATTACATTTTTTACGTTTAGCACGCGCATTTTTCTTATTGTTTTTCGCATTCTTCCACTCACGTTGATTCATATTGTGTTAGATTTATTCGTATAATTTTGCTTTGTTTAATTTCATTTTGTATAAGCTTCTCGGTTAAATTCAGCATTAGAGTATCAGAGTCGTTTAGATCAACGTGCATTGTTTTACTGCGATCAACTCCTAGCTTTTCGTCCTTCGCATTTTCGAGATCATACAAAGTTTCAATCACGATCGACCATAATGTAATAAATGAATGAATGAATGTAATAAAGTTAAAGCGCGCGTTGAAACCGGTCTTGTTGGCAGTCATAGACCTTGTCAGAATTTGTCCATTGTTCTCCGAAAATTCTCACGATATTTCGCACGAAGCTTCGTCGTCTTCCGTAATCGTTCTTGGTTTTTTGTATATGGGTAAATACCGGTATTATCCTTTGAGTCTTTGCTTTTGATTAATTTAGTAGACTAAATATAAAAAGAACTTATTTAGAATTAACTAGAAGGCCCACTACCAGAACCTACAGAGTTTCTTTCCATTTCCATCTTAGTAGCGAACCGTTACTTGTCTCAATGCGTCCGCCATTTCAATCGCATGTTTATGGGTAAAAAAAAGCATCAAGTTAGTTCTGCTATCAAAAATCGCGGATATTTGTTTAGAAGAAATTGCCGCTTGAATATAAGAAGTACTAAGTTTTCCAATATCACAAACAAATTTAGCTTTTCCTTTAAAGATAGAGAAACATAAAAATGATTTGGCGTGATTTCAAGGGGAAACAAAGTGATTTTAGCTTCAATCCAGCATCATGTAGTTTTATATACATCTAGAAGCTATATACAGGTCTGTGGGAAAAGAACGCTTACGAACCTCGAGCTCTGCAGAATTTGTTCACTATTCACCGCAAGTTCTCGCGATATTTCGCCATAAACTTCGCGATCTTTCGTAATCTTACTTCGTTTCGTAGATATCGGTGATTGTTGTTTCTTTAAATCTTTGTTTACCTCATTTAATGCACGTCCTGACCACAATAACAACCTGTTTAACATTTACCGAAAACATTTCTCTTGTGTGAAGCAACCACATCAATTTTAGCAGGCCTACCTCTTAGGCCAAAAAACATTTTTTTTGTTTCCTCGTAATAAGCAAATTTAATTAAATTTAATCAAATTTCAGATTTTACAATCACAAAGACACGGGGCCTAAATCCATTAATCGCTCAATTTGAGGTAGGCTTAGTAGTGTTTATCTCAGTTATTCCACCATTGCAAACACATGATTGAAAAAGTGAACAAAGACGAAACTAAACGAAAAAACATCGAGTTAGTTCTGCTAAAAAAACTATCGTAGATATTGGTTTAGGGGAAGTCATGATTGCCGCTTGAATATGAGAGGTATTTTAATTACCAAGTGCATACAGACGGTTACTTTATGGAACACCGACCTGGAATTGATGCTTTCTGTGGCGCAGTTTTATCACGCTCTGCAAGTAAAATTAAACTAGCGCTCAGTTTTTCCTTAACAAAAATCGTTAATGAGATGTTTATATTTGCAGTCTAAATGATAAGAAAAATAAACAACCTTTGCTTTTTGAAAACAAGAGACCTGCCATCAAATCAAAATGAAAGAAATCTCAAAGTTTTTAGAGGTTTCATTAAAAAATCTACAAAAAACCCAAACAATTTGTAAGAACCGATGTAAGAATTTGCTTATCAATTGTTGAGAGGGTGGTATTATTGGCTCAAGTGAGACTAATATCATGAAGTATTACTGAGTGTCGTCTTTAGATAAAACCTTAGACCTCTCTTTTTTCCTAAAAAGGGTTTTCTCGACAACGAGGTCATATATCAAATAATTCGGACTTTCTGTCAAATCAGTGAGATTTTTTCTGGCAATAAAATGATCAAAATTGGTTTGAACTATGTCAGTTAGCAAGTAATGACAACCAGGAACATTTTTCTCTGAATAACGTCTCGATTTATTACTTACATAGTTATAAAATGTAGGAATTCGAAACTTCAGAGTTGCGCCATATGCGTGATTTGAATCTCAGAGCTTGGTTTGGTGCGATATGTATAAACTGTCTCGTTACGCGAGACATTTCAATTATAAAATTAACATTCGTTTTCCTTTCCTAATGTTAGCCCTTCAATTCCCAAATCACTCACCATCATTAATACTATGTTCTCACAAGTAATAAACAGTTGCCAAAGGGAGACACGATCTTAATAACAAATGCTTAGCAACCTTGAATGTTTACCCCAACTCGTTTTGTAGCCAAATATATACACTTGAAATTTCAAAAAGATGCGAAGGATTAGAGCAAAGCCGGTGAGATATTCTCTAATATTGTAGTTTCGAAGAGTGCTTAGTTCCATCCAAGATCACATTACAAATTTGGATCAATTTTTATTTCCTACCACAGGCAAACGACGATACCTTAAAGTTTAAAGGAAAAATTTAGGGCTTTTTTAAGGGCTTTTTCCAAAGCTTATGTCTTAATCTAGAGGTTCAGCTGATGCTAACCTTGCAGTATTTCGAAAAACTATAGCTAAAACTCGGTCCTTAATTTGCGTGTTGACGAATCATTGTTACCAAAACGGAGAACTAATCTCAAGAAACCTAAAAAAAGATTTCGTCTAATATTAGTTGCTACAACACCTATGTGTCGAAAAAAAAGGAATGTAATTACCTTTCTCCGAGTGCTATATAAGCTGCCGAGCTCACACGCTGTTGAGTTATTTTTTTCATAGGTTTTTATAGAGGCATCATGGCGTGCACTCAATTTTTGCGCTCTGCTTGGACTTTCGGATTCTGTTTAGGTAAGTTTGGTGATGAGGTTGTGTGCAACGAAGTAGGTCACTTAGGTATCGTTTCAATCGCCAAATTAGTAATGAGCAGTTTGATTATTAACGAATAATTAGATATTTGTCTTTTTCGTTTAAGAACTGAAGCAATTGCGACGAAACCCACGCATTAAGTATATTCTATTTTCTTAGTCGCATGTGGGATGGCGTTATTGCAACCAACTTATTTACCGATAAGAAAGTGAAGGTCTGATAAGTGAAGGAAACGGAACTTTTTTGTGTTTGAATCACTTTTCATTGATTAATGTTCGTGAAGGATGTTTATTCCAAGAATTTGCGAAGAGAAAAGAAAACCAAAATAGCACTGACGAAATAGATACCGATTTGAAGCAAGTCCACAATAACTATCGATGGCAAAGAGCTATAAAGATTCCAAAAGGATTTCTGAGAATAGGTAGCTGAGGTCGCTCAGACATGAGAGTTAGTTGCAACCCATGACCACGCTCTTCGTCAAAACAGTCGAGACGCTGTGCGTCGTCGGCAACAATTTTCTCGCGCAAGCCTTGTGGCTTTGTTATAACCCCATTTCCCTCCGATTGGTTTTTCGTTTTTCGCTGTAAAGTACCTATTTTATGTCGTAATACCTCGCTTGTTAGAAAAAAAATGCGTCGCAAATGTTATAACTTATACTGAAAGCACGATTTCGTCTAGATATTTTTATTTCGAAATTGTAGCTTAACACAGCAATAATGCACTGTCATAGTTTCATGTAGTTTCGAGATCATTTAGGCTGGTTTGAATAAGATCACCGAAATATCAAATTTTTGTTTCGAGTGAGGTGAGAACAAAGCATGCACGTCTACTTATTGGCAGCATGTCTCTCATCACTTTTGAGAAGAAAAAAAACACTATTAAACTAGTTCAAGAAATTTTTATACCTGTGTAAATGACTGTTGAAGCCTTCACTGATATGTGAAGGCTTGGCTTTTCTTCCGAAATGAAAACAGGACTCGGAACTGAAATTGTTAACGATAAACCATAAAAAATTTAGTCTAATTTATTCAGGCCAGTATAATTAACGACGTTTTAGCCACCTTTTTCCTGAAACTTTCCGCGCGATCAATACTCAAAGGTGCATATGAGCGCAAATAGTTCTACAGATTGTCCCTCGGCTGTAACTTCCGTTTGGTTATACTGGGCTTCGTTGAGCAATATCGAGTTAACCACTATGCACGTGCTTATACCTGGGCACGTACTGAGGCACGAGTTTGAGTTGCAGATAATTATCATGATTTTTTTCGCAAAACACTCTATTGAACCTCTGACGCATGTCAGGTAATTAACCCGTGAGTAATGTGCAAATCAATGCTAAGAATCTAAGTAAATAGTGAAGCAAATTAAACTCCTCCCATTCGGTAAATACCCTTAGTAACAACATCAGACAGTCTGTCTGCCTGTCTGAAATTGATATCCCTACCTCATCCCTAAATGAGAGGAAAAAAATTGAGGTTCGGAAGTGAGCTAAGCACGATAAAACATATTGTAAACTTCTCGAACTTTCTGAGTAAGTGATAATAATATGATAATCTCAGAAAGATTATTTCAGTTTTTTGTACTCTGCACACGTAATTAATGCTGTATCAATGAACTCGGATCTCATAACTGAACATATAGTGTTTGTTAGTTGCACTGTTCACGACATGCAATGTTTTGTTTCTCCTGACAGCTTTAATTCTAGTGTTATGTTTAGCTGACGAGCTTAATAAGAGCGACGATGAAAAAACTATAACAGACGATGACGTATCAGCTAAAATGCTCTCCAAGTCTGGAAAAATCATGATTGTTCGAGATAACGATGATGACGACGACGACGATGATGATGATGATGATGATGACGATGATGATGACGATGATGATGACGATGATGATGACGATGATGACGATTTTAGAGACGATAACGAAGAGATGCTATCATTTGAAGTGGACGAGGTGGAGGAAAAAGATGTCAATGGAAATGATGTTGATAAGTTGCAGAGGCATTCTGTGGACTCCTTTGACGACGTGGACTTTACGTTCACAAAAGTAGACACCCAGGCGAAATATGATGGACTTCCTGTTACAAACGTAAACCTATCAGCGACCCTACGTGGTTCTTCTTCTCTGGAGATAATGGTTTATCTGTTTCGTCAGGCGGGGAAGGTTACGTTTGGGAATGAAACCTTTAGAGTGGAAAAAGGAACAGTAAAGTTTAATATTAAGGTAAGCCAAAGACAGGGGTAAGTGGGGAGGGGGGAGGGGTTAGAGGGTAACGTCAAAAAAGTGGTACGGTTTTTTAACCATTCCTTTCAAAGGTCAAGTGTTTTGGTCTCTTCACCCTTCGCTGCTTTGAAGGGAACAACTGTAGTTTTCTTTTCCATTTGCCTGCACTAAGAGTGACTCGCCCTTAATTTTGGTAATCATAACGTTAATGATTCTAAAAAATATCGCTTAATCTGGATACGATCCTAATCTGACTCAGTTTACCATCATTTCCTTCGCAGATCAGTAACTGGGATTTCTGTGACGGGTCATCTTTTGACTGCGATGAAGGCAAAGTTGGAGAATTTCTTGATCTCAAACTTAAAATCAAGAGCAAGGATTTTCCAGCAGAAATAAGTGACGATGACAGGAAAGCCGCCGCAAAGAGACCCATCTGTGATGACGATGACGATGACGATGGTGTCGATGATCCGAACGATAGCGATGACGACGACGATGATTGTCCGAGCATTTATGACATCGGCGGAGACTCGGAAATGCTGCTAAATAAAGGAGTAAGTTCGTACATCATTGCGTCGTGTCCAACGTAGCATTAAGCAGTGAGTTTTTTTCACTTTGTAGAGTCGATGGAAATCTATTGCATTACAAAGCGTAGCTCGGATTCAATGAATACTTCACTTATCGCTTCCATCCCACTTCTTTTTTTGTTGCTCATCTGCTTGTTCATGTCTGTCCAATGTCCACATGTCTTCATCCCATTTCGTGCTCGTGAAATGTATCGTCACATAGCTGAATGTTTAAGAAACAATTTCATAAAACAGTGTTACCAATCGTAACTTCACTCTAAAAGTGGCCGAGGCAATCATGGCGAGTTCTCAAAGAGACAAATAGATATTTTTGCCTCTAAATTGGCGATTATTCTTTTCAGCATTTCCTCTGTTTGCACTTACATTTGCTGTCGTCTATTTGGTTGTTTTTATGACAGAATATTTAAAAATAATGTGCGTTCTCTTTCTTTTTTTGAAGGTGGTTACCGATGATGATAAATACACTGCCTTCCCTGAGGGATATCCTAATTACGAGGTCGAGGACGGAGAAAAGAAGTTTGTTTTCCGCATCCCTAAGTTCAAGAAAAGTGTCTTGGTTGATCCAAGTGTAAACGTAGGCCGAGTCAATGGCGTCAACTCTTTAGCGCAGGCTAATATTGGACTGGCCTTTTTGCTATTTATCGCCGCTTTTATTGTAACTAATTATAGCTAAAAGCTCTTCGTTAAAGGTAGAATTTCTTATTATGTGTCTGCTAGTAATTCTAATTCGTTGAACAGGACAAATTGATACTTGTAACTGAAAAAAATGCTACAAATTGGTATTTTTTTTACGTCGACAGATAAATTCTTGATAGAGACTATCACAGGTATTTTGTTAATTTATTGGGTCACTTTAGAGGCAACGCCCAAGCCATCCCTTGATGGGACGGTTTAGCTCCCTTTATTGGTAAAGTCTACAAATTCAGAAATAGTTTGAGGAAGGCAATTGCCTTCTCTTGTGTGAATGCCTTTAGCTCTACACAAACAAAAAATACACGATATGACACTATTGAAAGGATTAAGTAGAAAAATATTATTGAAACGAAAATCTCTGGGGCTATGATTATGAGGCGACGACGCACACAGGTCAGAGGTGATTTACTGAAGTACAACTTAAAAGTTTCCTTGAAACTGAAATTGTACTTTGTTTGCTGACGTTACATCTCTGCTGAGTGCTGAAAAGAGTTTTCAAAATGATACAATAGATACGTAGGTTTTTTTCAGTAAATGCTATGAATATCTAAAACTTTAAAATAACATAATCTGTTGAACTGACTTACCTCAGATCGGTTTCCTACAAAACGCACAATAGACCATTTTACAGTTGTGTACTTAGTTGCCAAGCCTTTGATTTGAAGTGAGGTTGAGGGAGACATTGTTGTGATAGAGACCAGTATCTTGTTATCATGATAACAAAGTAATTTACATTTGAAAAGCAGCAACATCTGTATCATAACAAGGTCACCCTGAGCCTCACTCCCGTTCAAAGGCTTGGCCACCAAGCCCACAGCTGTAAAAAGGACTAATGTAAGCAATTATTAATTAAATTTGGGTTTGTTTTGCGTAAGCCTTGAAATTCATTTTCCTGGATCGCACGAGAGCATTTTTTGAGAGTGTGCATGTCGTAAACAATGTGGAATAGCCTATTTGCCAAATTACCTTTGGCCTCTTTGGGAAAGAGAGTCCTGGTGCTTATCCTCTCATGCGATAATAAGTTTTTATTCATAAGTAAATAATCTCATTTTCATAAGAATGGTTGAGCAGCAGGCCTCGTTTTGAAGAAGAGGTCAAAAGTGATTTGGAAATGGCCTTTTTATGATGGTTGTACCACACTTTGCTCAGTGAAAACTTGCGCTGCATTGACAACCAATCAAATAGAAAAACAAAGCCATTCGCGAAGTTGTCACTCGTGTTTTCCCACGCTTTAGAAGGAGAGGCGTGAATTGTTCAAAGAAATTTGCCCCCCCCCCCCCCCCCCCACTTACCTCCAAAGTTGGATGCTATTGCTTGGAGTTTTGATTAACTCCTGTTTATGTTTTATTCATCGTTCGAACATAGCTAGCAGGGCCGTGCAATCAAATTCATTATACATAACCGTGCTCAAAATCCCAATAGTCCACGCTGAAAGCGTCAGCAAATCGCTTCGCCAGAAATATTTTTTTTCGCGCGAGCGACCATTGTTAGCGCGGGGAAAAATTTCGCGACAATAATGGATACAAACAGAGACTCGGCCTACTAGTCCCAAAACGAAGACAATTTTTCGACCTTTTCCCTTGAGCTGGAGTTCTTAAATGAGGCAGAAAAAGAGGAAAACAACCGAAAAGGAGACTCGGCATCAGCGTTGTCACAATTCGCTTCAATTGATATTGTTGTCCGTTTTTCGCGTCAGATTTGATGTACAATTCCACCGGCTATGTTCTAAAACAATTGGTTCATGCTTTCAGCTGTGCACTATCGAGTTATGGAGCACGTGGGAAGTTTGGAGAGCACTCAAGAAGCTAGAGTTGCCCTCGGCTATTGCTTCGGGCAACTCTTAAGCTTCTTTCGTGCTCTCAAAACTTCCCGCGTGCTCCATAACTCGATAGTACAAGCTTTAGCATGAACCAATTGTTAATTGGGAATACTTTTGATTTGATTTTACGACACCCAAACGTCACTCTGTGTGTATCAGACTGCGTGACTATAAAGTTCTCGATGATGAAATAAATGAGTCCGAAAGTTGCATTCTAATACATTGACATTTCCAGGAGAAAACGGCCGACTCAAGGAATCAACTCTTTAACTCCCAGAAGTGATGAACACGTACCTTCTCCACATACTATCCATACATTATCCAGCAAACAGGTAATGAGAATACTCAAACTTATCAGTTAGAAGTCATTATCTTGATCAAACACTAAATTCTAGTAACTAATCAAATAAGGAAATGTGTAGCAGTTAGAGGATAGAATTCGAAGTTGAGAAATAGCCGCTTTACTCAGGCCAGATTGCCACGAATTTTGCATGCAGTTTAAAAGGAATCCAAACTGATGAAACTTTCAGAAACAATTATATTTGATACTCATATCAATCAAGTATAAGGAAATAATGAAAACACCACCACTCTTTTAGGAGTGTGACATTGGGATCGGCGGTGTTACGATGTTTCGGTCACAGCTTAGTCTCTTTATCCAGTTTTTCGATGAGAAAAATTGAACTCAAATCGCGTGCAATGTGCGTTGTTGTGCTATGTCATGTTGTATTTTTTTTTTTTCATATTTTAAGTGGCTTTATAGTGGAACAAAATCATTTCGGTTTTGTGGTTTCTTGATCAGAGGACCTTTGTATAATATTCGATGACCCTCATCTCAGACTCAAACGATCAACGATTAAAATCTCATGAAGTTTGGCTTTGTAGTGTTCAATTGTTTGTGTAGTTTATGCATTGGAACTAAAACTATATATTACGATATCGATGTTTTGATAAATTTTCTTTAGGCTGGGATGCAGTGTGTTTCGATGTCTTTTTATTTTTGCGGTATTGCGATTTCTAGAGCTCCTAAATTTCCTTGAGAGAGACAGATTTTCGTTTGTGGGAGGGAAGGGAGCTTTAAAAGCTTGAAGTTCAAGACGGAGGGCAAGTTATAAAGATGGATGTTGACTAAACGTTTTAGCGCAACTTCCTTCCTCGATCTTCTATTTTTTGAAAGAGAAAAATGAGCCCAGAAAATGACTTCATAAGCGGACATAACAGTTACAGACTTCCCCGTAAACTTGTAAAGGCTCGTACAAACTTCAACATACATGCTGATAACTTGTTTAAGAAATTTAATGAATCACCACCACCTTTTCAGTACACAAAGAGGAAAACACCCCGAGGCATAAAGGATGAATTGTTCTTTGTTTATCTCTAAGAATAGCTCTTTCAGACACTTGAAAAGGAATATTTTTACATATATGTACTAAATTCAAGACGTGGGAATGATAAAGGCGATAAAATATGGAAATATGTAAACGCTAGGCGTAAAATAGTAGCGATAAAATTGCAAAGGAGACAATACGAATAAATTAATATGAGAGTTGACGAAAGTAAAACTATAAATTATACGAAGATACCGTAAATTGTTATAAAAATAGCTTTGCCCGGATTGAGTCTGACTGTTTTTTCAAGCTTAATTGGCATAATTTTTTTTATAAAAAGCATCTCGTAAATTAGGCATTCCAGTTTACTTTTGCATTTCTTCAGGATTTTGAAACTGTGATGCAAGTCACTTGGGGTATGCCCACGCCGCTCTTTAATGTGGTTCCCGATTGAAGACTGAGACGCTTTGTGTTCTTCAGCACGTTGGTAGAGGTGCCGGCATGTGTAGCCGACATAGTCTGCATCGCACAGATCACACTCAAAATAATATACAACGCGCTGCTGATTGATGATGTTGGGCTTCTTTTCCGTTGGTTTTAATATGATGCTTATATATGATGCGTATTCAAACCTTTTGCAGAGAGCTGAATTACAGGTTTGTTACAATGAGATGTTGTTAAGGTTGAGAACAGACGTCGGCATTTTCTCAGGCGCTTTTTTTTTAACTCATATCCGATCTTTCTGTTAGTGGACACAGGAGAAATGTCAGCTCCAATTTTTCGGCTTAGGTCGCCAAGTTGCCTTCGTACGGAATTTGCTGTTTGGTCCTTAAAAGGAAGTATAATTCGCACGGGTGTTTTTTTCTCGTCAGACGTTTGAAAATGACCTCAGCGAGGTCGAAACGTCGTTCAAAATTATTATCACTAATTTTTTTATCTTGAAAGGCTTTTCTAAAGAACTACTTATCAAAAAGTTTACACTTGACAAACTCTCAGTGGAACCTCTGTCGCTGACAAAAAAAAAAAAACAATCATCTGAACTTTAATGACAATTTAGACAAAAAAAGTGAAATACAGAGCAGACGGACAGGACAAAATTCGAAAGTAAGTCCCATCGACTTCAAAAAGTATATCACGAGTCACATATTAAGCTTCCTTCAAAAATCAGGTTTTCCAGTTAAGCACGTGTCCCGTGAGCCCGTGAGTACCCTCAGGGTGTAATATGTGCAAGAACGTGACCTGACAAGTCGAAGCTGAGGTTGCATTTTCGGAGGGTTTAAAATAGCACCCTAAAATGGAGGTCCACCAAAGTTTTAAAGAACTAGCTAAATTACCCATGATCGTCGAGTCATAGGAGAAATTTTTCAGCTTTTAAATGGAAAGTAAATTCCCTGTAAAATTATTTATGCATAATTTATTATAATGTGGGGGTATTGTGGGACGAAATAAAATTAATTGTTTTATATTACGCAATGCAAAACACCAACTCTCCTCAAAAACGTGTTTATTCTCTTCAATAAAGTTTCTGAACGTAGCAAAAATTTCGCACACTAAAGCACATCTTGACTACAAAGCTGTAGGCGCGCGCAGAAGTTTAAATAAATTTTCAAATTTTCTTCTAATCCATGTATAATTCTCTACTAATCCATGTATAAGTCTCTACTATTCTCAACTCTTTCGAAATTAGGAGTAGGAATCATCATTATTATTTAAAAACGTCTAAGAAAATATATAAGCCCTTTGGATAATTTATGTAAAAATACTGTTATATACAGTATTACAAAATAGCTTACCATTGAGTTTCCAAAAGTGGAAATATCTTAAAATAACTTTTATTTACAATGACTCCAAGACTCATCTGAGAGCTAGCAAGGCGAATCATCGACGCAAAGTTTTTAGCATATATTTGTGGCATTCAAAATGTCCGTTCTCCCAGGCGACGAGGAGAGGAGTTCTACCTTCCTTGTCAACCTTGTTGACATTTGCTCCTCGCTGAACAAGTAGTTTAATACAGTCTAAACTTCCCTTTGCCGCGGCTTTATGAAGGGCAGTATCACCAGACGAACTTGGTTTATTGATGTGCAAGGGCTTCCTATCCAAGAGATCTTTCAGTTCAGAAACAGAGTTCTGCCCCGCAGCATGAAGAATAAGTGCATACGTCGAAAATGTGACACGTCTGCAAGTTTGACATTCTGGGCTCTGATCGCTCAGCTGTTCTGTCGCCCGAAGACAAGATTTCACTGGTTTTAATTCAACTGCTCTCCTTTGTCGCGGAAAAATACTGCGTTCAACTTTGATGGTCCTTCGAAGAGTTTCGTTTGTTTTGTTTCCTGTTTCTTCAATTTTTTGGTGTGCCATGTTGAAGTGCTTGAGTCGTTGCAGCCAGTCGCTGTGGAACAAAACACTTTCTGAATACGTCCTGCGGAGACCTGTCGCTTCATGGTTAGCTTTATCTGTCTTCCAAAGAGATGCTACGCTCCCTTTGAATTTCATAATTCTCAATTTGTTGTCGTCAAAGATCTGAGTCTTGCGTTCGTTCAGCTTCTTCATAGGAGTTGATCAACCCACTGTTCTGTTTTTAGTTCGCCCGTGATATTATATTTCTGTTGCCGACTGGTGGCCCACATTTTGTCGTCAGCGTTTTATGGTTTTCCACTCGATAGGTTCCTTTGTTCCTTCTGAAAAAAACTATGCTTTGTTCAAAGAGCTAATTATTCATCTTTTGTCATGAAAATTATTCTTCATTGTCTTTGTGCATTTTTAACGCACATTCTTTTTATTGCATTCATCTTAAGGGCCATTTTTGACATGTCTTAATTATGTGAGCTCATTAAAGCGAATTATCATTTGTGACCAATTTGGCACAGAATTGCGCAACAAATTAAAGAACACGACGACGCAAACACACACACGTAGTTAAGTACTTTAAATAGTCGTTGGCCCACGAAGAAGCCTCGGGAAAAGGCGTTTCAAGGCAAGTTCACGTCTTGCGCAGGAAGGATGACGAATGCGGGTAACCTCCTTCAATCTCTCCACGATCTGGAAGTTGATTCTCAACTGAACACCAAACGTCTTTTTGTGAGCTGTTCATAAGAGTTTTTAGTTGTGATTAAGAAAATGTCCACTATGTGATAGTTTCTTCAATACTTTTTACCTGTCTTCCTTTATGGAGAATGCGGACTCAAATAGTCACTCCATGGGGTCCAAATAACTTTGGTTTTCCATGAAGCAGAAGTGGTTCATAACTGTGTTGTATGACTTCATTGTTCTATGAAGTCTCACTCAGGAAGAATGCACCAGAACAGGAAGGAAGCTGATTCGTTTAAGACCGAGTGAAATAACAGAGATATAAACACTTCCCGAGTTATGTTATAGGGTGGGCGAAATAACACATTATGACGAAGGCTCACTGAATTCTTGAAGTCCAGGATTTTGATTCATGAAAAGCTGTCATGAATAACGCTTTTTTTTTTCCTCAAAGAAGTGCTGATCTTCCGGGTGATTTGAATTTCTATTGACTTTAATACCTTGCCGCCGTGGACGTTCGACGACCAATATATTTGATTGGTAAACTATGGGCGAGTAAAAACGGGAAAACGGCTAAATGATTCACTTGAGAACTTGCGTCAATAGCCTTTCGTCTTCCTGTTCAAATTTTCCTCACAGACCAGTCATTATTTCTTGCCGGGGAGGGATGGGGTGTGGAGGTTTTCGAGGGTGACAGAAAGGGGATCATTAGCTGCCAACAGAGTATAAAGGGGGCTATAGAAAATTGACTGCAGAGTGACTGCAAAGAATATTACAGAGCCTTATGGGGGATCACGATAAGTAATAACCAGTCCCCTGAATTTAAAACGATTTTAGTCGAATACTATGACATAATTTTCGTTCTTTCAAGTGAGTGTCAATTAACCCAGGCGATATTGTATTGGCGATCAGTCAAAGTAATATAGAACCTTAGTTATAGAAAGTGATCTGAAGCGACAAATTTACCAACTGTAAAGAGTGGGGTCATTTTCGGTTCTGCGGTTTTGGCTATTCTAGTTCAGATCGGTTTTTCGGTTTTTGTGCAGAAAAACTTCTGTATTTTTGGTTTTGGTGTTCATTGCGGTTTGCGGCCTTTTCCGTTTTTCAGCATTTGGTTTTTCGGTTTTCGTCAAAAATATTAATGGTTCTCGGATTTGGTATCCGAGGTGGTTTTCGGTTTTTCATATTTTGGGTTCCGGTCTTCCTGTCTTTCTCGGACAGCCGCGAAACCTCTTTTATTGATGCTCCTCTTGATACTGTATCGGATCGATCAGGGTCTCGATAACTGGAATGTGAAAACTTATTGATTTGAACGGTTTTGCATGCAGTTTTTGGTTCTGATTGAATTCTGTTGCAGTTTTTGCGGTTTTGGGTAATTTTTCCTACGTAGTTTTGCGGTTTTTAATAGATCCAAATACCACCCTCTATCCATGATCCGCAAACTAACATTCTCAGATTTCTGAGTGTCTTGCGTTAATTTTTTACACCCTTTTTTCTATCACGGTCAACCGTGACTTGTAATTGAATATCTAACGTCATTACTGGCTCTCTTATGGTATCACCACGACCTGGTTAAAACAACCAGCTAAGCCGAATACCACGAGCGAGTGCGATTTCAGATGACATCCTCTCTCTTTACGTTAGCAGAAGTTATTATCTGTGAAGTGTATATATAATAGGCGTCTAAGAAATGTGCGTGGGAACATTTGGGGCATAAGTTTCTTTAACCGCCCAAATAGTGAAACGTTTGTTATAAGCCGTTTTAAACGGGACTTCATGTTGATTGGAAGCTGAGCCTAAAGGGTGAAAGCAAGAAACTCGTATGTTGGCTCGTAGCGTGGCAGTGCTATCAGTTCTATGCATGATGACGGTTACTTTTGTCCGCTCAGCAATTGCAAAACTAGTAACTGCCTTTATTTATTGTGGTGCCAACGTTAGCAAAAGGCTTATTTTGGTTTTTATAATAGTTTTAAACTTTGTTTCCAGGTCCAGGGTCTCTTCAGTGGGACTTCAGTGTTTTAAACTGAGACGGAAACCTCTTGGCCCCAAACTTTTTTCGTGTTCTCCCAACAACGCCTTTCGCCCTTCGTCAGAGCGAATAGAGGAATTTTGGTTGTGTGTGATTTAGTTATAGAGGGAAAGATGGAGGTGCACTTTTGCCCGTCAGAGCTCCGGCCTTCAACGACGCAAGTCTCAGTGGATTCATTTTAACGTGAGAAAGTTGGAAGGGAGCATGCCACACGGGCTGTATTTTAGGAAGAAATATTTCTGATCTAATTCTCCTACCTAAACGAAGCCTGATTAGGATTTGGGGATATTTGTTTTAGTGTGTGTACCTTCGTAGCAATAACTGGCAGCTTAACCTATTCACCGTTTAACCGGGAATTGAATTGAAACAGGATCGGAGTCCTACACCTTAAGCTTGACTAGCACTGCGGAGTCTGAGTGTTAATTTGGGATCCTGTGTCCTAGAACGTGTTCTTCTTAGATCTCCACTGAGCTTAATGGGATTTACGTCTCAGTGCATGTATGCAGGTCAAGTTTGTTCAATAATGTTAACTTCGTTGAAAACTTGCCAGTCATTTAAAAGTTAGTAAGATTATCAGAACTTTTTATACGTTATATGATAACTGTCGTTAGTTGTACGCTGGTCCTTGCCAGGGCCTACCAAAGCTGAGTAATTTCGTGGGCTATACGACGTTTCACAGTTTTTCGAAGTGGAGATAAATTTCTTTAGCGCTTGAGCCTTTGATTACGTTGGATAAATGCCTAAATTTTACCACAAAGAGGAAGGTGAAGCCATTTTCTTGATCTCATCAGCGTCAGCATAAAAGAACAAGAATCTGACGTAAGAAATAATACATACAGCATTTTTAAACGTTGAAAAACAAAGAAAAGCAAATGTGGACGTGATCATACTTTCTATAAGCAGAGGGCTTGACGCAAAAGCGATTATCTGACTTTTGTTCAGGGTTTCTAAAAAGCGCTTAAACTCGTCTATACGCTTTAAGTCATCGTATTCGTTGCACGCTTATTCCACTTTAATCACAATATAAGTCCGTACTCGGGGCAGCAACTAAAATATATTGGAATACGTCTACTTTGTCAGATTTTAACGAACACCAGACGGTAAGGGCTAGGAAAAACAAGTGAAAACCACCATGGAAACCACTTTTGTCGAGTGAATGACAAAAGAAATATCACTTTGCCCATTCTTTAGCAAACAGTGAGGTAATGATCACTTCAACAAATTAACAGTTCTTTAAAAGTTCTCAACTTGCATCTTTCAGAAACCATAAAATGACGTATTCTTTTTCTACAGCTTTGTCTTCAATTAAACCAATCAAATGAGTTCTCAAGAAATTCTCGTGTGAATTTTTTAGGCAAAGAGAGAAAACAGAAGCAATTTGGTGAAGCATAGCTCTAAAAATATTCAATTATGCCCTTGTCTAGACGGCTTAGCAGATCAGAAATGTCTCTAATTTTCAAGCCCGAAATTGAAAGAAGATCCTATGAGAGGCCTAAAGTGGAACAAGACTTGGCTATCAGCAAACGTTCACCGAGCAAATCGGATCCACCGACAATTCATATCGAAGATCATGATGAACCTGTAACAGACAGTGATCTAGACGGATTGCCGAGAATTCACAGAGCGGTTTCCGATGGAAATTTGGTCTGGCTAAAAGAACTGGTCGAAATTGGAGGAGAGGATGTAAATGCGCTGGATCAAGAAGGATGGCCTCCACTGTACACTGCCATCAAGAAGGGAAAACTCGAGTGTGCAGCGTACCTGTTGAAGAAGGGCGCCACAGATTTTTACGACAGACAACATGCCGAGTACCAGAAAAGACTGGTCGCCGTTTCGAATGACTTTGCGAGAAACAAGGCCAACTCCAGTTACGTAGCGACTTATTGGCGATAAACGTTGCAAACTATTTTTCCTAGTTATAAACAGTATGCATCGTTTGATCCAGTTCAAAAGAGATAGAGCTGTAAGGTAATATAAAGTAGGATTCGAGGATCGAGTTGTTTTTGATTTATATTTTGGTAAATTGACTTTGTGATTTCTCAGGACCATCGAAAACTCCCGACTCGTTTTGCTAAGAGTGAAATATCGCTTTAATACTTTCTGGTGTATATATTACTGTTATTTCTCAGTGGAGGCATTGTTTACTCTCTGTCAATGAGGTTTTCAGGGTTAAATTATCCTTGTATTGTTTCTGTTGTATATCCAAGTTCTGAATTAAAAGCAACAACTGCGAAAGACATCGCACAAATTTCATGCATTTGAAACTTTGCATGTTAGCTGCGTGTTTACAGCAGGTAAACTCCACAAAATTGGATTTACCGGAGCAGGTGGCAAACACTGCAAAACATGTTTCAAAGATCGTAAGCGAATGCACGTTATTACACTCATCGTATAAGTAATAACCTTAACTGGAAGTGCCATACGTAAGTTTGTATCAAAATATGTTAGGTAACTCTAACTTACAACTCCAGTTTTTTTCTTTTTTTTGTATGAGAAGTTGTTGATTGTTATTTATCACTTTTACAGTTAATGCGTCTGTTTATTTACAATCAAATGCAAATAGAAAACATTTATGTACAAGGGAACATTAACTGTCTATCACTTATGGCAGCTATTATTCGACAGTCAGTTCAGACCTAAGCTACATATTCCCTTGAGTGTGGTGAAAGTAATTAAGCCAGCTTCTAGATCACAGCAGATATCTGGCGAAATAGAAGCGGTGTGATCGTGTACGGTTGTATGTAAATACCTCAATAAGAATGACACGTTACATCCGCACAGTGTAAACACTAATCAAAGAGTCAGCGATAATCATGACTCAAGGCCCTCTCGGCCAATAAACACCGAGTGGGGCAGCAACCCAGCAGCTCTGGACAAGCTGTTTCATTAGCGCGTTGTATAAAACAAGAGCGTCACGGCATATCGAATGATATTATCAATAAAAATTGTTTTATTCTTAGTAGGATAGACCGATTTCCCTTTATATTAACATTAATCCTGGATTTGAACCCTAAAGCTTCGCTCAAAGATTAAATGAATGTAGACTTTTACTTTGAGAATGCAAGCAAAAAAAAATACCTCGGTTTTGATTGTCTACACAAGCCGGGGCAAGAAAAGGTCTGCCTTTTCACTCGTGATTGCCAACTTTGGATTTCCCGCTAGGGATTGCGCGCTCGAGATTGCCATCTTTCTTGTACACTTTTTGGCTTTCTTATGTAATCTCTAGGCCTTCAAAAATACTTTATTTACAAAACTTATTCATTCAATGGTATTCAAGGCCAAACCTTATTATGGATAAAGGGTTTCTTAAGCAACCTCTCCCAAAGTGTCAGTGTAAACGGCGTACACTCTACCCCTTGCAAGGTTATTTCAGGTGTTCCACAAGGGTCTGTCTTAGGCCCCACGCTTTTCTTGATGTACATAAATGACATCGTAAGTGACATCAAGTCAAATATTAGTCTCTTTGCTGGCGACACCATTATGTACCGACAGGTTGTATCGCCTGCGGATCATCTTATCCTTCAACAAGACCTTGACAGACTAACTTCATGGGCCTGTCATTGGCAGATGGAGTTTAATGTTAAGAAATGCTACCACATTTCCTTGACCAACAAGCGAACCGTTGTCATACTACCATATTGCATGCATAGTCAGGTCTTGGAACGTATAACTTCCTATGATTATCTGGGTGTTAGATTAACGAGCAAGCTAAATTGTTGGAAAGAACATTGTGACAAAACTTCCAACAAAGCCAATAGAGCTCTCGGGCTGGTCAAACGGACTTTACAACCGTGTACGTCTGAAGTCAAGGAAAGAGCCTACAAAAAGCAATTATTCGACCTTAACTAGAATATGCAAGCGCTGCCTGGAATCCACACACACAATCAAGGACACTGAAACTATCGAAAAAGTCCAGCGACGGGCTGCTCATTTCGTCGCGCACAATTACAAGAGATCTACAAACTCACGAGATCTTGTAAATCAACTTGGTTGGGACTCCTTGGAATCCAGACGTTTGCTGGCCCAAGTGACTCTTTTTTATAAAATCAAAAACAATCTCATAGATCTTGATTTCCCAGCTTCTATCCAACCAGCTCCTAGACCAAGGATCCAACATGCCATGCTCCAGCCCCACTCCTAGACCAAGGATCCAACATGCCATGCTCCAGCCCCACTCAAGTGTTTTGGCGCGCAGTTATTCTCCGTTTATACGAACTGTTCGGGTATGGAATAAACTGTCAACTCAAACAGCCCAAGCTGAGAACATTACTTCTTTTAAATCATTAGCCATACGGGAACATTCAGAACATGAAGACCCCGAACCACCTGAAAAGATTTTGAACTATTTACATTTATTGTTTCTTTTAGACTTTACATATTTATTGTAGATTATTAGCACTATTAATAAGTTATTCTATATCTCCCAGCGTTAGCCCAGCTATTTGGGAGTATAAGTTTCAAGTTCCAAGTTCCACGTTCCACGTTCCAAGTTCCACGTTCCACGTTCCAAGTTCCACGTTCCAAGTTCCACGTTCCAAGTTCCACGTTCCAAGTTCCACGTTCCAAGTTCCAAGTTCCAAGTTCCAAGTTCCAAGTTCAAGAATTCGGATATTGGCTTCCTTATAAGTATGCGTTTTTTGAACCTTGACCCTCGGGCTTTCCTTGATCCATAGTCATTCTGAAGTTCACCTCCAAGAAGTGATTAACATGTAACTTCTCCATATAATATCTATACATTATCCAGCAAACAGGTAATGAGAATACTCAAACTTGTCAGATAGAAGTTTTTATCTTAATCTAACAGCAAATTCTTGTAATTAACTTAGAAGGAAATACTGTAGCAGCTGGATGGGAGAATTTACATTCAGATCAACGCAAACAAGACCTTTTGTCTGGTATCCAACCATTTAATGGAACAAGCTTGGTCAATATTGACTACGTGTTTGAACATACAAACGAAATTCTTGGATTGAAATGCCGCGAAGAAGAGGAAAAAGCACGATATCAAAAATGGTTTATCACAGAATTGAAAAAATTTAGACAGAATACATAAGAAGCGACTTGATTGTTTCAGTCGCCGGCTGTGGGTGAGCAAAATACGTAACAATATAGCTGATATATAATTGATTAATTTTGTTATCTTTTGCGTCTTCCATGAAAGCAACTTCAACATAACACTTGACATTTTTTAGCGCACAAAAACAGCTTAATTATTTTCGATCCTTGCACTCACAAGACGTGATAGAGCGCATGACCAAATCAAAGCAGTGGTAAAGTCCCAATATGTCCAGCAGTTATAAAGTCCCAATATGTCTATGAGGGTCTTTCGAATACTTCATAACATCTTCATAACAGAGTGTCTTCCACTTGAAAATGTCTTCGTGTCGTGAAAAACAAGGCCAAAATATGCCAACGGATCACCAGGTTCGAATAAGACGAAATACAAAGTTTAATTCGTTTTAACGGATTCTTTTCTAGTGGAAAGTTTCTTCGCTGCATGTCAAACAAAAGAAAATCATTAACACGATAACTAAAAATGTTTTCACATACTTTATCAATGAGACTACTCGTTGCCTTGGAAACTCCAAACTTGTTTGTGTCAACTTGATATCGGTGTGATAGGGTCACTCAAGGATTGGCAATAAATCACTGTGTTGTATTGTCTATTTTGTATCCTTACAAATTTAACAGTCTAGCCCGTGTTGATTTTTCATAAAATTGTCAGCCACTTTAGTCTGATCGACCTAGGTCTCAGCAAAGATTCTAGTTCCGGTCCGGAAAGTGCGCCGAGCGATCCGTAGCTTTTCTGCCGAACTCTTTAATCTAAACGGTGAACAATATTTCAAATGCAGAACGGATCCTCTCGCAACAAATCATGCTGGGTCAGATTCCGACCTCAGGACATGAAAAGATGCCATGATAATTTAAAAGAAAAATAAAAAAACCTCGGCAAAAATGATACTTTCAATACACGATTAAGAGTATGGAAGCCAAACACAGATTAGGATGCGTTCGTGCGGTTTTCGCTCACGAAAGAAAATGAAAACAAAGCAATCTAAAGAGAGAAGAACAAGTTCCATCCTCAGAACTCGGTACACAATTCTCAAGGATAATATCAGAATGTTTTCCAAAATAAAACGCTTCCGGTTTGTGCATTATCGCATCGCAGACAATATCGGAGGGGTTGATACAGAAACCGAGCTGCGTTTGAGCAAATTTTCCATCTTCATCTTATTCAGAGCAAGTTTGCTTTCAAGGATAATCTTGTGAACTCCCATCCTCCTTTGCGAGCTCACATCCTACTTTAGTGAGTTTAAAATTAGTGTGGAGGGTCTATTTATTCGTCGACTATCTCAAGTTGACGCCAATTCTTGACAGGGGACATATAGACGCTGTGATGGAACTATTGAGATGAAACTTTCGAGAGGAGTATTGCTTTAATTTTACAATAGAGAGATGAATCTTACAGTGTTGAAATTGGCTGTTTCTGCCGGTTCCTTCATCATGTGTCTTTCCTTAATTTTCACTGATGTGTGCCTTTTGGGTCGACAAAATTGTTTTCCGAGCGCAAAGAGCTTCCAGAAAAAGCTTCTTGGCTCATTGGAGCGACTGTCTTTTCTGGAGTCAGGCGGAACCCTCGATCTTGACGAAAAGATATTTGACATGCCAAAAGGACTAAACCACCACGTTTGGGAATACAACTGTTTGAAGAGCATTGAAGCACTCTGTAATTTTCCAGTCTTTCCCAAAGCACCGGATAAAAGAGGAATAATATCACGAACAGAGATCACTACTGTGAGCCGTCGCCGCGTAGATGGCCATCGTTTACTTGGGTATTTGGTTCCAAATTTTTCAGGCGAATATCTCTTCGCGGTGACATCGAATGGCTTTGCTGAAGTCTGGCTGAGCTCTGATAAAGCCTGGAGGTCGGCAAACCAGATTGCTTACATCAGGCAAACTGATTTAAAATCTACAATCAAAAGGTGGGACTTTGAGGCCGTAAAATCTCAGATTTCCGCTGGAGTTTATTT
The DNA here is from genome assembly GCF_964205215.1 of Stylophora pistillata. NCBI lineage: Eukaryota > Metazoa > Cnidaria > Anthozoa > Scleractinia > Pocilloporidae > Stylophora > Stylophora pistillata. The sequence goes on from NC_142528.1 coordinate 26,612,774, forward strand.
AGAGGCAAGAAAACGATATTTCATTGAGATTGTCTACTCTCTTGGAGTGCGAAAAAGAGGCGAGAACTTTCTGCAAGTCGCCTGGAAACGACCAGGGAAATCCACGTTTGAGATTATTGAGAGCGAATCACTTTCGCCGTATACAAATGACAGTGAGAAGGACAAGTACAAAATCTATGACGATCATTTACCTAAAGCTCACTATTGTGCAAAATATCAGAGAAGCTTCGCAAACAAATATATGAGGTCAGAGCCATATCCTAGCTTAGACAATTCCGCGGTTAGTAGTGCCTTACCATTTTGTGACTACAATCCCAGCTACGTTCTCAATCCCACTCAATTAAATGGGTTTGAAAAATACCATGGTGTAAAAAAACATATTCGTAAAACGTACGGTTACCCATATCCAAATGTTGACGGCATTATCAGAAGTCACACGGCCCATACCGTGTTTTTGGCTGAGGATCCATTAGAAGAAGAGGAAGCATGGTCTGTGGTTGAGACGTACATGGAAGCTGTGGAAAAAAGCTATCCAGGGTAAGAATTTGAAATTTTTAAAAATGGGAAATTAGCCTTTTTCGCAGTTGTTGACTATTCGTGGATTGCCATTTGTCAATCCTTGATAATTGATCATTCCTAGCCGTCGTTGTTCGTTTATTTGTTCTCTCGTCTTTTCGTTGCTCGTCCGTTCGTTTTTCTGTTGCTCGTTCGTTCGTTTAGTTATTTGTTTTTTCTTTAGTTAGTTCCGTAACCCGTTCATTCTTAGCATCGTTGGTCGTCGGGGTTGTTCGTTCGGCTAGTCGTTCATTCCTTAGGTTGTTCGTTTAGTCGTTCGTTCGATCCGACGTTCGCAGCTTGGGTCGGAAGCTAAGAATACCTCTTCGAGTTCTGGCAAATCGTGTTAAGAGAGACTGATAATAATGATGAAGGCAAAATATAGCAATAAGTGGAAACAAATTTAATGTTGTATATTAATTACTGTTAGGCTCAGGGAGGTCTGGTTGATCTTCGCAGTCTGAAGTGGAGAGCTTTGTGTAAATCCATCATCCACATTTATGAAGTAAAACATTATCTCAACAGGAAATACGAACTTGAGGATATCATTCGCGTTGAAAAAAAGGAGGATCTTATAAAAGGAAACAGATATCTTCTGGAGCTTGCTGTGAAAGATCTCACCAACTTTGACGGCTATATTTTAGCGGAGTATGTATTTGAACCGAAGGATAAAAATGAACCATTGTGTTATCCCAGAGGTCTACAATGGAATAGAACAGCGGATGTCTACCTGATTCTCACGGTCAAAAACCTGGGTCGGTGGGTTCATCATTTTATCAAGAACGTGGAAGAAATTATACGAGATACGAAAGATGAACATTTACACGTGGTTATATTTGACTTCGATAGCCCAGATATTGACTTAGAGCATACTTTGAGAAGAAGCAATCTGAAGAACTATCATTATATCTCAAAGCCTGGTAATTATTCGCGCACAGTTTCCTTAATGGAAGGTATACAGTTAATAGATGATCCTGAGGCCATTGTAGTAACCATTGACTTACATCTCGATATCGGAAGTCAGATGATTAACGACATACGTAAGGTATGGATGAAGAGTTCTTTTAAACTAACCGTTGCAAATCAGTTACAACACCACAGCCAATCAGAAAAAAGGTCGCACGACCCTTGGGACTGAGTAGAACTCAAAATGAGAAATTTAAGTCGTAAATTTTTCGGGGGAATCATATGGGTTTTAGGGTTAACAGAGGTGGGATCAGTCGTCGTCAACAGAATATTAAGGGGAGGAAGGGGGGAACTAAGGAAAAAATTGACTGCCAGTTAACTGCCAATAAAAGAAGATCATAAAAATTTTATTGAGCCATATGGGGGGATCGTGACACAATCAGCAAACTCCAACCCCTCTCCCCCTCACCCCTTATTCCACGACGGTTAATAATGACCAGTCACTAAGTCGTGTCGAGAAGATTAATAGCTTTGCCAAGTTGGCTTATGGGTAACCAATAAAGTTTTTCACCTTGCATGCTGGCATTTGAGTTCTTGTCCCAGTCTCCTTGACATAATCTAAAAAGGAAGTTTTAATACTTTTTTACGTTATTTTCAGCATTGTATTAAAGGAAGGACCGTCTATGCTCCCCAAATCATCTTTCTAAATTGTGGTGGAAGCAGTGCTCTTCCCAGAGGCTCATGGTACCATTACAGTTATGGAACAGTTGCTATGTATAAAGAGGACTGGGAAACATTTGGAGGCTTTTCACAAGGTTTTGTCAACAAAACCACCTGGGGAGGGGAGGACTGGGACATAATCGACGGCGCAGTCAAGAATGGCCTTGAAGTAGAAAGGAAACGATCACCGTTGGTCTATCATTATTACCACGCTAAAAATGGAATGTGGCAATTGTAGGAATTAGTTAGTTATTGACAAAGCTTGACGCCATGGGAACGAGGAACGAGGTTTATTATCCAGCTAGCCTCAAACCAGTCTGCCGCCACCTCAACTGACAGGAGGAGACTGGTGGAAAGGGTTGGGGAAACGAACTCGTGCGTGGTGCGTGATTGTCGGAAACCCCAACTTCTGCTCCTCGCAATTGTAAATATGCACAGTGCTCGTCAATAAGCTTGATTTTTAAAAAAGCGAGAACTGAATCATTTTCTTAGTATGGTTTTTAACTTGTACAGTTGGTCTGATGAATATAGCTGAGCATATTAGAGAGAGACATCCTTGATCGCCACTCGGGACCTTAAGAAACCACGACGGCGACGGCAACGAGGACGTGGAAAAACAAGAGATCTAATTGGCAGAACAATAGCTCAGCACGTGCGTTTTGAAACTTTGTACATTTCTTAGCCGTCCTATGCAAAACAACAACGTGAATTCGCCAAAATTTGCGTCGCCTGCGAACCGAAACCGCGACGGCAAATTATTTTAATTTCCATTTGGAACTCAAAGGCTACTTTATACGTCATGCTGAAGTTGAGCTGTGGCGCTGTATGAGACAGTAAGCTCCTGCAGCCATTTTAAAAATTCTGACTAAGAGTAGAAATTCATTTTTTAATCGAAGTCTTCCTTGGCGTCGCCGTCGTGGTTCCTTAAGGTCCCTACTTTTGCTTGGTTTCAGGCAGAAAAATTGATATTTGTGCTGCCTGGGTAGCACAAGAAAAACACAAACCCCAGACATTAATCATCAGGGCCGGGTTGTTCAAAGCTGTGTTAAGATAACCCAGGGTTTTCTTTAAGATCTGAAAGCTCTGAAAGAAAATTCAGCTTAATTCCATTTGTCTACTATTTGATGATTGAATGTCCAAAAAAGAACTAGGGAAATTATCCCAAAATGGCTTTTGATTAGAGAAATTTAGAAACCTGGATTAAAATTTAACCCTGGGTTAGAGCTAATCGGCCTTTGAACAACTGGGCCCAGTATGTTATAATTTTATTGTTCATGATCAGCACAATATGACGAATACGAGAATGACGCGTACTACTGGTACTAAGAATTATAAATTAAAACTACCTATATAGATACCAATGAGATGAGGTCTCGTCATAATTATGTCACATGCACATGCAATTCTATAATTTTTTCTGTATCTCTTGAATATCAGTTGCGTTGACTATCCTTACAAAATGCCAAAAGCGAGTAAGCGACGAGTGAAACAGAGTTGCGCACATGTCATCATCCACCCATTTGTCTATTCGCTACTTGGGTACAGCTATTACAAGTAAAAAATGTTTGCAGTCTAGGCGATACCTTACAACCTTGAGAATTGAAAGTTTCCTCATACCAGTCACCCTCCTGGTAATGTATGGTGACTAAGGAGGAGCGGGGAAAACTCTAGGGTAGAGTTTGGGACGGGGTATGCCGAGGAGGCCCTCATACTCTTGCTCAGTCTTTAAAACGAATTTTTTCTATTTTGCTACGATTGCTAAGATTGTGGCACATCCCCATCATATAGCTACTTCTGGGATATCCAGACAAAATGTTTAAACTAGTATTGATGAAAATTGTTGTTACCGCACAGGAAGATCACGCATTTGTGCCTTACTCAAGACTTCCCCCCTTCCCCCTCCCCCCTCCCCTTTCCTATCTCCGACCGACCCGAGGGTGCTCGATGTCTTTTCGAAACATGTTGGTCAAAAAAAAGATCTTTAATTTGATCTACGGATTTTGGCTGGTTTTTCCATCTTCGGTATCTAATTGCCACATACCTGTTTTACTGTGGTAATAATAGTAGATATATGGAATTTTCCTGCGCTCTATTTCCAGACCAATCTTGACTGCACTGTCAATTAGATCCCAGTCTTCGCCTCCCCATGTAACCTTTCTCTCAAAATACTCAGAGAATCCTCGAAATTTGTCCCAGTCTTCCTTGTACTTACTGCCACAGTTCCATAGCTGTAGCGGTCCCATTAGACCGGTTCACGCTCTTGAGTGCATGCTGGGTAATTAGGGCAAGCAAATCCAAAATGGCGGACACGCTCGGCTACACTCTTTTGCTTGATCTGAATACTTAATGAATATCGGCTTTGTTTCAGAACTGGTCGCAATTTTTAGTATTGACAGTTCAAGATAAAAGTCACAGCTACATTTTGAGCTCTGTATTTTCGATTTTAATGCGTCAAAAAATAAGATATATAATGGTTAACTACCGATGTTGTGTTGGAGGTTGTAACAACGACTCAAGATATCCAAAAAAGATAGTGAAACGGTCACATGTCGAAAATCTTCGCTGGCATTTTATTCCGAAGGATCCAAAGAAAAGAGCCCAATGGATTGCCAGCATATCCAAAGGACTTGTTGGATTCGAACCCGGCAACTACAAGACTGTTTGTTCGAATCACTTTCAATATGGAAAGCCAACGTACTCCTCACCAACTCCAACTTTGTATATGGTGCCAAGTGACTCTAACAAACCTTCACCCAAGAAAAGAAAGCTTGTGGCAAGACACGAAGTTGTCTCTACTGCTGAGGCATCCAATAACTCAAGCTTCAAAGAAGAAGGAACTCAATGCTTGATAATAAATCCGCTAACATACGGAAGTATGAAGTTTGCTGATTTAACAACAGAGCAAGATGTCCAGCGTTTCACTGGATTCCCTAACGTAGAAACATTTCAATTGATGTTTAATACACTCTTTGAAAAAGCCATGTGTATGCACTACTGGAAAGGAGACAAAGAAAGTGCTTTGAAGGACACCACCAAGCCCAGGTCAAATAATGTACAGAGAGCTCTAACCTTGGAGCAAGAGTTTTTGCTAACCATGATGCGAATCAAGCTAGGACTCTTTGTATTTGATCTGGCTTTAAGGTTCAAAGTTTCCGAGGCGACTGTCAGCTCTGTCTTTACCACTTGGGTTAAGCTGATGTCTAAAGAATTAAAGTGGATGATTTCCTGGCCAGATAGGTATTTAATTCAAAGAAATATGCCTGATATGTTTCGACGATATTACAGAAAGTGTAGAGTCATCATTGACTGCACAGAACTATTCTCTGAAACCCCATCAAGCTTAGAGAATGCGGCAATGTGTTGGTCAAATTACAAACAACACTACACGTTAAAGTTTTTGATAGGGATAACACCAAATGGCCACATATCATTTGTCTCTGAGACCTTCAGTGGGAGGTCATCTGATGTTTTTATTGTAGAAAACAGTGGTTTCTTAAACTATCTTCAGCCACATGACCAAGTTATGGCAGACAGGGGATTCAAGATTCATGACCTGTTAGCATACTACCAATGTTCTCTAACAATTCCACCCTCCAAGCATTCCAATCTCCAGATGTCAGGTGCTGATGTTAGGAACACATCACTTATTGCTAATGTACGGATTTATGTCGAGCAGGCTATCAAGCGAATTAAAGACTTTGCTATGTTAAAGCAAGAAATTCCCATTAGCATTCTTTCCCATTTGGATGACATAATCATCATTTGTGCAGCAATATGTAATATGAAAAAGCCTTTGAGTACATAGATTTCATTTCATCAATTATGTTTGCATTTTGTACCAGTCCAAAATGTTCCCATTCAATTTTCTCACAGGTTATAAGCTATGGTAGTCAAGTTTATTTACACATCTTCTAGAATACAATTCCTTTATGGAATTACACAAACATGTTTGTATATAGCTACAACAATGTTCAAACAATAACTTTGAAACTTTAGTAATACTAAATACTATAATGTTTTGGTTTCATCCGCACTATTTTGTACTATTTAGTAGTTTGTTGAGGTCATATTGCTTCCACTCTATAATTTTAATCATTATCTATTGCTTGTTCATTGCAAAATCTGCAAATGAATGTTGATTCTTGTTCAAAATTTGAGCAGGCCCAGTGAAACCATAGCATACAACATTCACACTGAACACTGTTTTCATCATCACATTCAATTTCATCTGGCTCAAGACAGGGTTTTTCACAGACAGCACAATAATAAATAGGCCTAGTACCTAGCAACACCCTAGCAACATAAGTCTTGAAAAAAATTGTTAGATTTGGTATGATATCTTACCACAGTTTTAAATCAAACTCAATAATTTCAATATGAGCACCACTAAGTGGAGTCCAAACAACAAAAAAGGTTTTAGGACATCCTGTTAGGGCCATTTGTCCTTGTATCTGGTAATAATAACTGTGGGTTCTCTTGAGCATGATATTCCCATTCACTAATTCTAGATAAGTTGTATTGTTCCAATGCTCATCAAATTTCATGTCTGCAAGTGAGTATGGACATTTATACTCAATACAAGAATGACCACAGCAATCGCAGTGAAAAATACCATCTGGGGTAGCTCCCACAAAAGGGTAAGTTTTAGATATAAACAAGCCACAAGTCTGAAGCTTTGCATTTTTGTGTTTTTTGGATTCTTGTGCAAAGAATGATGCAGCAGCATCTCTCTCATGTTCTCTTCCCCATTTAATGGCAGGTATCATTGACAGATCGGTACAATCTAAAATTCGCTCAAGAAGAGGTGTTACTTTGCAATTTGGCTTTCTTTTTCTAAGAATTGTTTTTGTCTTTGTGTATACTTCATGAAAATGAGATGCAGTTATTCTACCTTTTCTTTGCTCTTTCCATATACTGGAGTTAGCCTGATCCCTTGTGGCCTTTTCTAATTCTTTAATGCTACTGTCATTGAAAGATAATTGTTCCAGAAATTGTCTCACTAATTCATCAGCATCTACACCATTGTTTTTAGAGGATATATCATCAGCTATAATTTGTAGTGATGGGGGAACATCATCAGAAGTTGGTGGTGCATATGAAATATGGATGACAGCATCAGGATTTATGTTTCGAAGAGAAGCTAGAAACTTTTGCTTGCTTTCTTCGGTAACAACCCTCAAGGATTCTGGCCGAGGATCAAAGTTCTGTTTTTCCTTGCTATTAATAGCATAACTTGGGTTTTCTTTGACTACCTTGTGGCTTTGGAACACCATGTCCTTTAATTTCATGGGTTGGATGTCTTTCTTGCTAGTATTATTCCACACACATGCCTTATCTGTGCAGGAAGGATCTGTGAAACCTTTCTGGTTGGCAAACTCAACTTTATATAAAAGGGCTATGACATGATTACAGCACTGACTGTATCCAGCTGTACAGCTACAATATGCCCCAAGAATTTCACCGGGAGATTTACAAATTATCCACACTTCATGAGGTTCTTCGCGAATTCTTTGAGATGGAGTGACAGATGCAAACAACAGAACTTTGTCTTGTCCATGAATTGTTTTTGAGTATACAGTGTGCACAAAACCACTTTTAAAGTATGAATACGCTTTTCTGATTTTATATTGACCAATATAGTCAGTGTCGAAAGCTTTTTTTCCAAGTATAAACGAGAATATTTGACCAATGTTTGTATGCGGCCACTTTGTTACACAGTCCTCCCAATCGACCATGGATAACGGATCCTTTATACCGCATGTGCGTAGTAGTTCTACATGTTCATTTTGTAGTGACTTGGCTTGGCTTTCGGCCGAATCTCGAATAGGCGTTTTATGTTCAAAAGCTACCAAAGCACGAGCAGCAAGATCCGAGTGTGTCCCTCCAGAGGGCAAACCTCGCTGTTTAAGATAAAACTGCAATTCCCCACATGAAAGTTCCAAAAAATCTTCGAGGTGCGTGGCCATGATCGTGTTGTTGGGATATTGAACTGTCAACGACTTTTGAGCGAGATGGCAATAACATAAAGAGCTCAAAATGTAGCTGTGACTTCTATATTGAACTATAAGTATTCAGATCGAGCAAAAGAGTGTTGTTCGTATCCGCCATTTTGGATTTGCTTGCCCTAATTACCCAGCATGCACTCAAGAGCGTGAACCGGTCTTTTCAGTTGAGGGAACAGCACTGGTTCCATTACAATCAAGTAAAACTATCTGAGGAGCGTACAATGTTTTGCCTTTGATACAATCACTGCAATGAGTAGGGGGAGGGGTGATCATAAGAACATTACAGAGCCTTGGGGGGGGGGGGGGATCAGATGAAGTTTATTGTAGCACAACCAAAACCCTCCGACCACTCCCACGTAAGCGATACTAATGGCAGCTCCCTTAGCTTTAATACACCTTAAATATCGGCCCATCTCTGGTGAAAGTGCCTGTTACTTTCACGAGTAAAGTGGAACAAAGAAGACATAAAAAGGAGTACGATGGAGCCGTGGAAAGTAATAGTTATAAGGCAAAGAAAAAAACTACATAGGTTTTTACACCAAGGTAAACATTAAAATTTCTAACAGTTACTTGACTTTCAGCATTCGACGAATAACGAGTTATTTCAACGGGAAAAATTTTGATTGTCACGGTCCGTCATAATTTAATCAAAGGAAGCAAAGCGGCCGCTTAATTTTTTTTAACTGAGCGTAATTATGCAAAATTCCGCTCTGGATTTTGGCATACAGCTTCGCGTATGATACTGCTAACTTCTTTACAAATTTTCATTATTCAGTGTGACGGCTTGTACCTCCTGGGACCATGGAGTACTTTAGACATAGGGGATAGTTCAAAATAAAGGTTTCTATAAATTTTTTGTTTTATTCTCTCAGAGTGAGAATAAATTTCGAGGTTTTTTTCTCTGAGGTGGCTTGACGAAGCATTCTTTAATTGGGAGCGTTTTCATGGCCTGTTGCTAGGTAAAACAAACATCTCGGAGACCATTGAATAGATTGTATTATTCATTTTGAAGGTAAATCTGCTTAGACCTCTAGAATAATGCAACCATAATTCGAGTTACACGCTGTTTAAGTTTTAAGCTGGCTGAAGACTACAGTAGAGGGAATAATTGTATTCTAATAACCTCAGTAACGTATTCTAACCATCTATTTATTCATCTGTAGTTTTAATTGTGTGTATTTTCCTCTTCTTTTACTGATTATCCTGGCCCGCCTCGATTAGCACTGCTATCTGCGGAGCCAGGGGAATAAGGATTTATTGTTATTGTAAATACACGTGTTAAACGTGTTAGCTGTCTATCATTCCAAAACTCAAAAGGTTCATTTGCAATGAAAAATCTGGTTTGTTCAGTTTTGATTTGTTTTCGTAATCATAACATAGGGTGTAAAACGTTTGAAACAAAGAACTTAATACTTTATAATTTGTTATGAGTTTGTTCTTCTTTTCAACCTACAAATAAAAATGCATTGGTGTGTTTGATTTGATTCAACTTACCCTGGATAGGCTCTACTTAACTGTTCGAAGTATTTGTTTACAACCGAGAAAGCTTCCACTTCTTCTTCAAGGAAAAATATCATCTCCTCGAAAGCCACTCTCGTTCCGTTCAAAGGAGGGTAAACATACGTTGGTTGTACATATAGTGAAACACCGTCATATCTTTGAAAGTCAGGTGGTAGATTTTCCGGATCGATGAGGTAACTGGGTCTATACTCGCACACCACTAAGACCTGATCTACAGCAGCTCGTTCGAGGAACCGGTAGCTTCTCTGGCCTCAAGAACTTGTTAGTGGACCTCCCGACAAATTGAGCACAGGAAAGTGCATCTGGAAAATTTTCATCGTACATTTTAAATTCATACTTGTTGTCATCGCCCGTGTATGGTGAGAAGAAAGCTTCATCGATTTCATGGAATCCGTTAGTGGTATCGAGTCTTTTCCAAGAGACTTGAATTAATTGTTGACTGTTATCAGGTTGATGTTGAACATAGGTTACCTCAATGTAATACTTCTTTCCTCCAACCAAACTAACGGGGCTGGAGAGATTTTGCGTACCACTAGCCGCAGGAATTCTTCTCGCATCCTTCCCGTTAGAGCTCAAACGAAGCCGCATTTCAGCTGATCCAATCGAGGTCACCAAAAATTGATAGAAATCAGTGATATTCGGTTGAATATATCCCAGTTATCGAATGGCCACGAAATTGTTCTCAACTGTGAAATTGAGGTCTACATTTGAAATAATTTGTCTAGCGTCCGGAGATTTTGGAAACATTGGATGATTGCATAGTTGTTCGAATGTAGTCTGACAGCTTTCGAATGTCCAAGTATGTTTGTTGAAACCCGTCGAGGTATCGTTAATACTGGGGTATTGAACTCTTGCCTTCAGCCAGTCATAAGTTCCATCAATTTTTGCTATGATTTTCTGGCGTGTATTTACGGTAAGCGATGAGCGATAAATGACGATAAACAATACCCAAAAATATAATATAAGGACAACAGCGAGCATCATTCGTCTAATTTTAACGCAAACCATGATTGTGGCCAAAATTCCTTCCGTAATAATTAATAAACCTCCTTGGTCAACTCACCAAGAGGTTTGAAACAGATAAAGGGGGATGTGGTGGGGAACTCGGACCGTCTCTTGTTCGAGATCTTCAATTAAATGCAAGTAAAGCGTTAGAAACATTCATACTCGCAGAGATTTTCTTCGTGGTTAAGATGTATTGTTAAAAAAAAAAAAAGGTGTTAAAAAAATTAAAAGTCGAACCAGACCAGAACAGAAAACCAAGCGAACGACTTTGAAAAAGTCTACCTTCATCGGCCAGAAAATCAGAAAATCAGAAAAATCAGAAAATCAGAGGTCTAAGCCGTAAATAAAACATTTGCCTAGCAATACGTGAAATCCAAGTAAATGCATGCATTAAACATCTGTATCTTTAAACTTTGCTTCATAGAATAACGCGACGGAAACGAAAATGACGGGTCCAAGAGTAACATAACTCATATTAGTATATACTAAAACAGTGTATAGCGTTGAAGGCGCGCTCTGATTGGCTAGTCAAACTCCGAATATCCTTTGCTATTTACCTCCCAGCAACTCGGGAAAAAATGGCGTCCCGGTTTGCATCCGTGACAAGCGAAGAAATCACTCAAATAAAATTTTGGTGCTGTATATTATCTCACTGTTTTAGTATATACTAAAACAACTATTCACCTCAGTGTCGGTGGCTAGCGGTGGATATTTACCTCGCCGCTTTGCGGCTCGGTAAATATCCACCACTAACCACCTCCACTTCGGTGAATAGTTGTTAATTATTGAGCAAGGAAGTGTATAACGAGACCACTTACAACAGAACAGATAGGATAGAATTAGATCATAATTTTAGCACAGTTTGAAACTTATTTTCATAATTTCTGATTCAGAAATATCAGTGAAAATCTGAACAAAAAACTAGAGGTGAATATAAAAACAAAGAGCGTGACGGAGGAGAGAAAATAAATCTCTCAAGGGTCACGCGCACATTTGCTGATTTGCCCTTTAGTGGCAGTTATATAAACAGAAGTAACTGGTTTTCAATCTAAGTGAATCCATGTATATAATAATCCTAAAAGCCTTCAACTTCTCGATACACTCGCCCATGATGTGGTGCTTAAAATTCTTAAGGGTGGAGGGGGCACTAAAGAGGTGTTAAGCGGGGGTGGGGGGTGCGGCTAAAGCCCACAAACTAAGATCCTCTTTAGAACGAAAATCTTCCATTTTGATGCACTGTTCACGACGAAAAACTATTAAAAATTGACGTATATCGCCATCATGTAGCCAAGTCTGGGATATTTAGACGGTGTCTAAAATCAAGAGATTGTTAGTACCGCACAAGAAGACAACGTTTTCCTGTCCCAACAAAGTCTTCGATCAAGGAAAGACCCCTTGTCGAAGGAATAGCAAATTGAATACCTTGCTGGCCATAATTTAATCTTTAAACTTGATTTACGCCTTTTTCCTCGTTAGTTTTGCGGTCATTGGTGTCATTTTTGCCGTTTTTGGTATCGGCTTTGCCATTTTTGGCATCGGTTTTGCTATCTTTGGCATCGGTTTTGCAAACTTCGGTATTGGTTTTGCTATCTTTGGCATCGGTTTTGCAAATTTCGGTATTGGTTTTGCTGTCTTAGGCATCGGTTTTGCCCTTTTTGGCACTAGTTTTGCTGTCTTTGGTGTTGGTTTTGCCGCCTTTGCCAATTTAGGCTTTTCAGTTTTTATCCACATTCCTTTTTTACTGTGGTAGTAATGGTAGATCGATGGACAACGTGTGCGCTCTACTTCCAGGCCACTCCTGACTGCACCATCTACTAGATCCCAGTCCTCGCCTCCCCAGGTAACCTTTGTCTCGAAATCCTTCGAGAATCCACCAAATTTGTCCCAGTCTTCTTTGTATACTGCCACAGTTCCATAGCTGTAATGGTACCATCGCCCTATGGGAACAGCACTGGTTCCGTTACAGTAAAGATAAACTATCTGAGGCGCGTACAACATTTTTCCTTTGATACAATGCTGAAATGACAAGATAACAGGATAAATAAACTTATACCAGACGATCACAGATACAGTTTATCGAATTTGGCGAACGCAATTTAATTTTCTATGACTAGAAATTTCAACAAGCTATAAATCTTGCACTGTCACGAATGCAAGGATGAACGCGATAACTGACTGATTTTGCCTAGCTCAGACGGCTACTTGGGCGCTTTGCGTATGTTTAAGATCTAACGCACTATTATCAACCTCAAAATAAAATAAAACAAAATCAAATAAATAAATAATATCAAGTGGGATCATTTTGATATTTTGGCAAAGGGAAAAACAGACTACCATTACTTACAGTCCTTACTTATTCAAGAACTTGAGCCAGCTTTCAACGTGAACGTCGGAAGTGAAAAGCTGTTGCTTTATGAATCTGCTCTAGTGTTATTGTTTATTGTTAAGTTTTTTGCTTAATCTTGGTTCCAGTCCCCTCACCTTAGTTATATATATACATAGCTGTTTTAAATTTAAACGGTTACTTTTGAAAATGTCTGTTGATTACATACGAAACTTCAAGTCATATTCAAAATGTGCAAGTTCAATATGTTTATCACTGCTGTTTGTGTCTTATTTTTGATCAAAATAAATAAACCTCTATGGATATTTCAGATATGCCACATACTCTGAAATCAACGAATCTCCATAACCAGTGCGTGTCGTCAATAGTCCCTTTTACAGTTGTGGGCTTGGTGACCAAGCCTTTGAACAGGAGTGAGGCTAAGGGTGACCCTGTTGTGATAGAGACCTGTATCTAGTTAGCATGATAACAAAGTAATTTGCATTTGAAAAGCAGCAACATCTCTATCATAACAAGCTCACCCTAAGCCTCACTTCTATTCAAAGGCTTGGCCACCAAGCCCACAACTGTGAAAAGGACTATTGCAAATTAACCTGTAAGCTGTCTCTCATTGGTGGAGCGACAACAGTTGCAAATCCCGCGCACTTCAAGCAAGCGAGAGGTCTACAAGGGAGTACCGAGTATTTGGCTCGAAAACGATCCTTCACAGACGTCACGCTGACTTAAATGTCGCAGGCTCGGTCGCTCGTGCTACAACACCGGTAGAAGCCTTCTCGCAGGCTACTTTCACACTCCCTGCCTTTCCTACTTTCTTCGCCTCCCAGCCCCAACCCCTTAACCTCAGGGAGTTTCTCTCTGTCCTCTCCACTAAAATAAAAAGAGAGATAAAGAGAAAAGGACGCCTACCTTACGTATGTCATCGATTAGTTGACTCCCAAGATCCAGATGCATGTCAATAGTTACAATAATGGCATTTGGGTCCTTAATCGATTGAACAGCTCTACCAAAAGAAAGAGTCCGAGAGTAGTTCCCAGGTTGTACAATGAAATGATAGTTCTTCAGAGAACTTTTTTTCAAAGCCTGTTCTAAATCAATATCTGGGCTGCCGAAGTCAAATATGACCACGTGTAAATGCTCATCTTTCGTTTCTTTTATGATTTGTTCCACGTTCTTGATGAAATGGTGAACCCATCGACCCAGGTTCTTGGCAGTGAGAATAAGGTAAACATCCGCTGTCCTGTCCCACTGCAGGCCGCTTGCATAACACAACGGTCCAGATAGATTCTTTGGCTGAAATACATATTCCGCCAAGATGTAGCTGGCGCCATTCGGAAGATATTTGACCACAACCTCAATGAGATATCTATCCCCTTTAAGCAGATCTTCTTTCTTTTCGACGCGTCTAACTGACAGAAGTTCATATTTCCTGAGGAGACACAAGACAAGTTCAGAAAGGTTGACTCGCTCCTTTTCGGCGAAATCCGTCGCCCAAATACCATTCGTGCGTCTCACTCCCAGAATTTCGCGCGGCACGCCATCATCATTTTTTCTTCCTCGATCAATATTTCTACTCGCCCCATGGACTTCGCCGAAAAGCGGAGAATGCTCGTAGTCTAACACGCTGGAGGTCTGAAAAAAGCAACACTGACTGTTTCACAAAGGTCATCAGACCATTTCTCTACGATTTATAAGCCTAACGAAAGCGCACGCTATTATTGAATTACTATTACCTTTGATATAGGGACATTTTTGTTCTTCTTCTCCCCTCTATGATTTTTATCTAACTACGCGTTTCCGCGCGTTACTTGAGTGTTTCCAACTAAAGCAGACAACCTTACAACCTTTGACCTACGCTCAACACTGACCGGAAATTTCGAGAATGGTGTCCCGTCAATCCCTTCAAGGTGACAGTTACAGGGGTTCTCATAACATCACTTCTTTCGGGACCATAGATAGTGTCCTTCTAATGATGTTGTGCTCCGAGTAGAAGAGACTCAAATGAGAGATTTTACTCCGGTTAATATTCCTTACCTGGGGTAGATCCTCTTGACAGTGTTGAAGTAATTTGTCACCACAGACAATGCCTCTTTTTCATTCAAAGGGTATCCAGCTATAAAAGCTTTTTGAGCAGTTTTGGATTTGATCACTCCATTCAAGCTTGGAAATGGGTATGTGTAGGTTTTTTGCACATACCTGTGCACTCCGCTATAATGTTTAAAGTCTCGAGGTAAATTTTCCGAATCAAGAAGATAACTGGGTTTATAATCACAAATAGGTAACGCCTTCTCTACTGCAGTTTTCTCCAAATAAGGCAATGTTTCAGGCCTCAAATGCCTGTTCGCAAATCTGGTCCGAGACTGCGCACAGATGAGAGCTTTAGGTAACTCATCGTCGAGAACTTTCAATTTCGCTTTATCTATGTCCTTTGTATACAGCAAGTAAAACTTTCCATCGATGATTTCAAATCTACGACTGTCTGGTCTTTTCCAAGCGACCTGAATTACGTGTTTGCTTCTCGTTGCAGTACTCTGCGACTGAAAATAAATTACTTCAAAATAGTATCTTTGTTTGGCGGCCAATTTCACGCTATCCGAAATTTGAGACTTGATACCCTCGAAAGACAACTTCTTCAACGGTGAACTTTGAGGCCGAATGTAAGCAATTCTTTGAGCATCTTTCCAGTTGGCATTAGGACTTAGCCAAACCTCTGCCAAGCCATTTGAAGTTACCAAGAATTGATGTTCTCCAGAGACATTCGGTCGAATATAGCCCAGCAATCTATTTACATAATCGAGTCTTCCAAGGTCCGAGGTGATGTCAACATTTGGAATGTACTCTCTTGTATCCGGAGCCTTCGGAAAAATTGGGTAATTGCAAATTTGTTCGAGGCTGGTCTGACAATACTTTTCCCAAGAGTGTCTATTCAAACCGTGAAGAGTAACCTCGGACTTGATATCTGTGTCCAATTCCATGTTGTAGATGTCTGTATGAGATATAAACAACTTGTCGCATGTCCCGAAACAAGGCGTTACATTCGAGGAGATTTCCTGACGATTAAAGAGATAAATCACAACTAATAAGACCCAAAGACCGACTGTTGAAAAGCCGAAAAAAAGTGCTTTCACTAAAATAATACGATTCATGGTCAGAAGAGGAAAGCAATAGTTTTTCCTCTAAAAAAAGCGCGTAATAATGCGACCGGTTTCTAGAAGCGACATGATGTGACATCCACTAGCTGTCTTATCTGGTGTAGGGTTGCATATACGGCGAATAATTTCCGGAACGACAACAATTTTTCACACATATTGATGAACACGGAAAAACCTAACCGCCTCCATAGCTGCCGGACCTAAAGCCGACCAATCGCGACGAAAGCCCGAAGGCCGAAGATCAGAGTACTGCTGTTTGCGTAGCAGTCCATCACACTGTTAGCCTAAGGGTATGCGATAACATACCTTGCGTCTCCAGTGCGTCATTTGGTTTCCAAAACAAGGGGAGCTAGAGGGGCGTTTGATATTGGAGACCAGACCTAATGGGGGTGTTAACGAATTGTGAACACTAAAATAGATCTTTTTTTTATCAGGATCTATTTCTGCCGCTCTGTCAACTCCCATCTTGATGAACATGGGCTCAAAAAGCCGGCTCCGGACGATAATTTAGCAAGAAGTTGCTGGCACAAAAAAATGTTCTGTATGAAATTATTTGGATTTTTTTCTCATCTTTGGTTGATTGCTCTTCAGTTCTAAAGATTAACAAAGACAAACATTTTACAGAATATTCTTACAATTGTGTAAACTTAATGACAACCTGGAGAGGAGCTATATATTCTGTCTATTGATGCTTTTATTATAAAGCCATTACGAGCCAATCAATTTTCCTGTATTACAGATCGATCGTCATGAAGAAGCTTTAAGCAGATTTCACAGACCATACACTTAATGGAAACGTTATGAACCCGATAAGGTTACTTAATCTTTAATTAAAGGCAATAAAGAGTAATATCTTGTTATGAAGCGTTCATGACGTTTAAAATTGTTTTGATGACGGACACGAATGGATGAGCAACAACGCAGAACATGCGGGGTAAAGGATTCAACCATTGAAAATGGGAATGTCCGGTTGTTTTGTTTCAGTGAGTCCTTTCTTCAAGATCACCTGAAAGGTAGAACTAGAAAAATAAAAAGGGCCAATTTCAAAGCGCCTCTCTGCCGGGAGAAATTTAGCCTAAGAGTTTTGAAAACATCTCATGTAATAGTCGTACATTAATTTGTACAATGTTAAACTTGAGTAGAGCTCCTTAACAAAAGTCACAGATCGTCAACTCATTAGCACTTGCAACTTATTAGACAGACTAATTAGTCAATTGCGGATGCCGCATTCTTTGTGACCGAGGTAACGGACGGCACAATACTTATTGACGGGTATATTTGTATATTGTCGTGAAGCCGTGCCCATTCTCGGTTACATTTAAGCCGTACTGGCCACTGGAATTAACTGCTTATTGATATCAAGGAGTATTTTTAGCCGCGCCAAGTCTGATCGGATTTAATTGCCCCGTCTTGTATAGACGATTTTGATTAGGGCGATAAATTTGTTTACACAGGATAACGCAAAGTCTACACGGCAGGGTGTATTAATATTGGAACTCACTCAACATGCAGCGCAAATTAAGTTTGCCAGATGCGAGAATAACAATGTTTCACCAACGGGCTCTCACGGATATTGTTGAACACTCGGACGAGGAAGGAAAAGAATCTGCCGGCGAGGAAGACACGCAGAAAAGTTGTAATGAAGGTGACGTCAACAAAAACGAACCGAAAACACAAGCAAACCTTCCGTTGATGCATCAAGTGGTTATGGAGGGAAACTTAGAATTACTTAAAGAACTAATTAAAAATGGCGCAGATATAAATATTTTGGACGAGAATGGCTGGCCCCCAATGCACTCAGCCATTCGATCTGGGAACACTGAATGTGCAGCTATTCTTATCAAGGAAGGAGCTGGCGAGTTTTACTACAATAAACAGAAACAGGACTATCTTAGAAGGCTAGAACGTTGTCAAAAGGGGCGCAAGATTTCGTACTGGAGATGAGGAACGCTGAGTCATACATCCGGCTTGAACTTGACTTCTCAAATGAAAACATTGTAATGCAATCAATTGTCGATCACAGAAATATTTATAAGTTCTACTGTAAATACAAGACCTTGAGAGTTCTGCAATCTTTTAAACAACTATTCAACCAACGCGTGTGGCAAATTGGCAAATTGCTTCAACGAAGTTACAGATCATTTTAAACAGACAAAAGGATTAATTTATAAACAGGCTTGATATGTCTTCCATCCGTTCCTTCCAAACACGATGAAAACACCTTTTTACGTGGCACGTGTCGATACTCTCTGGTGTGGGTGCCACGGAGTGACGGTTTCGTTTTGAACATTGTTTCCTCAATTTGCTAAAGCCTTCCCTGTGACACTCAAATATGGTTTGTAACTTAAAGTACTTTTTTAATGAGTTTTCTCGAGTTAATCCCGCTTAGCTGCACTTTTTGAAAATGCCACAATATCTGAGAAAGTCAGAACTCCCACTGTTCCATACAATGCTACTAAACTCACGTAGGAAACAAAAGAAAAATTGTTTGTTTTTGACTCAAGGCCCTAGCGACGATGTACGCGGGTCCTGAAAACGGACTGATGAATACTCTTGCCGATTCTTACAAATCTTCGTTTGCTATTCATGAACTGTAAAGCTAAAACTGATATGCTAGATTGTACAGAGTTGCCATGTAGAAAGCTAAAGGTGTTGAAAGAGATTTTGTGTGAATATTTAATCTCTAATTCCGCGATGAACTCCTTAATCCTGCTTTGATTTTGGCCGTAATCCTTTGTGATTAAAATATTTTGCATAACAAAGACATAAATGTACAAAGGCACTTTTTATTGTCTCGTCAAGTTGTTTGTTGACCATGCTAAATTCATCACTTGCATGGTTTATATCAGAAACACATTCTGCTGGGAATTAACCAAATGTGTCAAACCATTACTCTCGGTAGATGGTTCTCACCTCATATATAGTACGTCCTGAAATCACGTACTTTATTAAATCTCAGTTGTTTGGCGAATATCATTCAAACTTCCTGAGGCAATATTGGTTCAGAGGTACATCCGGTCGATTGTTAATTCAACCACGGTTATTGCTCTCTGTTTTATTTTCTTTAATAGGACAGGATTTGATGTATCAAAACTAAACCTAAACTTAATATTGCTACCCTTTCGACCCCTTAAACCATCGCCTTTATCAACAACGATCGACAACGAAATGTTCACAGAACGTCTCGCGTGTTGCGAGTTGCGATGCTCGACAGCCACGCGAGGATCACTGTGGAGCTCAGTAGAACCATGCCATCTCGAAACTTGATTGACTTTAACCTCCAGCTAACTCGAACAAGATCCGATTTTTCTTGGATTTGACTCTATCATTTTTCCAACCATTCATCATTAGCTCACTCGAACTAATTTTACTTTCCCCGCGCCCACATTTACCCTAATAACTCGAGCTTTAATGAAGCAAAAACGTCGGTAAATACATGTCAAGATCAATGCCGAAATGAGATTTATGATCACCGCAACTGAGATCGGCTCGCGCATCTCAGCCAATGGGGGAAT
Source organism: Stylophora pistillata (assembly GCF_964205215.1). NCBI lineage: Eukaryota > Metazoa > Cnidaria > Anthozoa > Scleractinia > Pocilloporidae > Stylophora > Stylophora pistillata. Next base: position 26,632,494 of record NC_142528.1, read on the forward strand.
AATTAAAATTGAACAAAAGATTTACTTTAAGAAATTGCAGAGTAGGATCTCAAACATAAAACTGAGATTCCGGCTGAGAAGTGACGCGACTGATAGATCACCGCCTCTCCCTCCGTCTTAGGAGGGGAGGGGTGGTCGACTCCTCTTGAATATTCTCATAACGAAGACCTCGACTGAAATTCAACATCCATCTTAAGTTACAAATTACTCTAAGGTTGTAACAGGCGAGAATAATATCGATGTGGCGCACAAGATAATATTTGTAAACTTGATTTCTGAATCAAAGCAAGCTTTAGTTCTGACTGATTTTCTCTCCATTTGAGCAATGGTTTATGGCTATCTGAGATTGCACGGATCTTCTTTCTTTGACGATGTTTTTGATTAAGAGAACTGCTAGGTGCCCCTATCTCAAATACTCTGATGAAAACTAAAAACAAACTTTGACTTCGTCATGTATATTTTCTGCATGCGAGATCACCTTCTCAAGGGAAATTGTTCCCTATGAGGCTTCTCTTTGTTATAACTGGCAGCTTAAAGTACCAGTTTTGTTTCGGGTTTTAGGACACTAAACCGAAAGCGCTCTCTGCTTCGGTATTTTCATAAGTTAACGAAATACAAAAAGTTTGAACTTTCTTAAAAAGCTTAACAATCGCTCATCGTCTCAGCAAGTTCAATTGATCATTTTTTCAATATCCAGCGGTAATCTCTCTTAATTTGAACATCGTCTTTCTGGCCTATGGCAAAAATAAACAACAAAAAAAAAAAAAGAAAACAAAAAACACTCGGTAATCAGATTTTAAAGAGTTGTTTTTGTCGATTGTAAAAGACCCCACTCTTCCTCATTTTGAACCCTTGCAATTCTCATCAGTATGCATGTTCTTTATACATTTCCTTATTTCCAAGGAAATAGCCGCCTCCCAGTTAGCTCAATGGATAGAGCGCTGGACTGTTGTGCGGGAGGTCGAGGGTTCGAGCCCCGACCGGACCAATACTCAAGGTCTTAAAATAATTGAGAAGAATATGCTACCTTTCTATAACATCAAGAAATGGTTAAATACTCTAGTCTTCTCGGATGGGGACGAATAAATGGAGGTCCCGTCTCATACAGGGTTAGGGGTAAGAGAAGTTAATTTCCCACGCACGAAATTACTGTGTGATGGATGTCCTCCCCTGGGATGGGATGGGTGGGATTTTTTGGGTGGACTACTCGCATGGTTCACATAGGTTCCGTTCTAGTCCCACCCTACTATCTGCCTGGGTTTGTCTGCCGCTGTGCCAAGAAAGCAAAAGATCTAGGGTATGATCTGTTTGGAGTGCAACACTTTGGTAAGTTTTATTCATATAGACATCCATCTCCAGTAACGCGTATAAAGTTACCAACAAATTGGACTCGCATGGTTCGCATATGTTCCGTTCTAGTCCTACCCTACTGCGGTAATGCAGTGAAAATGGTTAGAAATAAGAATTTGCCTTGAAATCAATAGCTTTATCAGTCGATGATCTTTATTTTTACTCTCACAACTTTAATCTTTGACTCAGCTGATAGATTGTTGGGCGAAATCCCTTCCGTTCGCTATTAAGGGTTAAAGGTAACGAGCGATCAATAATAACAATAATTTGAAAAATATACACAGACGTTAAAACATAAACAAACATATATGCAGACGTATATTTAACTTGCACTACATGGATCCCAAAGAAAAACTGAGCACAGGAGGTTGATTTTATTACGAGCGTTTTAAAAACAGAGCATTATTAATCAACTTTGTTTTTATAAATATAACCCCACTTTGAAATTTGCAGTTCTATTTATCATTTAACTAGATAATCCAATTTTTGAGTTTATGACTCGATTCGACGTTTGCGTTTACTTATTTCTATAGCAGTACTAGTAAATATAATTTTTGGTGTAATTATTAAATGATTTAGAAATAAAGTGTCCTTCTTTCTTGTCCATATCCATGTGTCTCCAACACATTGTAAAGATAAAAATGCATTGAGCGCAGAAAGTAGTGCACTTTTAAAACACAGCTCTTGCAACTTGACACAAATAATTTTCAGATTCATAGAGGTGTTCAATTTAATAAACTCTCGTTTCGACTTAGCTTCGTATATGTATCGAAGCATGAAGTATGTAACACGCTTGACAAGCGAATGACCGCGCACATCCCACTAAAATAATCTTAGATCGATTGACATCTCTCATAGGACTGTGCTGATTTTAATAACCACGAAAGGAATTGATTTAATTTAATTTGCTTTTTTTAGCTTACAAATTTCAAAAGCAATGTTATTGGTAGCAATTTTCAACATTCATGGCACAATTAATCATGTTTTTATCTCAGTTAAAATCAAATAACTTCGAGCGGAACAGGAACACTGCCATATTTACCTACAAAAAATTCTTATAAGTAATGAACGGAAAGGATACTCATTCTGACTCCCACTTACCGACCCTGGAACACAAACCTAGCCTGAAATTTCCCCATCTTTCACAGCCTCTACTTGACTAGCACTTCAAAGAAGAAAAAGTAAGTGCCCTTAAGAACATGTTAATTTGAAATACTACAATATAAACTGTACCTTGTAAGACGTTGTCCTTTGCTTTCGTTGTCCACACTTTTTCTATGATAAAACTGAAATACGTTGTCAGTAAAATACTAGCAGAGAGCTGGGTACCAAAGAAACTTTTAGTCAATAAATCTGAATATTTCCCTTTCCAGTTAAAATAAATAACATATGTTAAAAAGTTAAGCAAAAAACGTTTTCTTTGTTCCTTCCTCCATTGAACAAGCTAAACAAATTGAAGCTTTAAAAGAATCTATGTGAAAGTATTGAGTTTTTTCGAGGTTGCACTTTGTAACGATTCTTATATTAATTTTTTTTTGTCATTTCCTTCGCTGTTAAGATGGTTCAACGTCCTCTGATTATTGTGATGCTTCTCTTTGCCTTAATTGCATGTCATGAAGGTAGGAAAATAAACAGTTTTATTTATCTCACTTACCTTGTTTATAACTTTTGCTTCCCTATTAAGTTGGAACAATTCCCTTCCTTGACCTCAGCGTTGCAAAAGTTATGGAATCGATACAACTTTCAAATATGGCACTTTTCGATGTAGTTTTGTAGAACCAAAACAAATCAATGTTATCCTGACGGGTCGATCAGAACAAAGCAAATATATCATCAAGAACCAAACGAGAGCTTAAAGTAAAACAAGCAAACGATCTGAAGCACGGGAAAATGTGAATAATGAAGTCACGAGAGTCTGACGCGAGTTCCCTGCGCTAATCCGGTGATCAGAGGGCAAAAGTAAGCAAAGCCAGCTATTTCAAAACTTAATTAAAAATTCCTTTTATAACTTTCCACTATTTCATGATTATGTATTTCACCTTATCTTTTATTCATGACGCGGCAATGTGCAGCGTCTAATCTTTGCCAGGATCCCAAGGACTGTCAGGTTTCTTTTAAACCAATGGGATGCTTCAAAGACAGAAGGCACGAACGAGCTCTCCCTCAGTATATCTACAATGAACGTGACGACTCCATAGCCAATTATGGCGGGAAAAAGATCGACTGGAATGACTGGGAAAACTATCTGCCTGGGTTCGTCTGCCGCTGTGCCAAGAAAGCAAAAGATCTAGGCTATGATCTGTTTGGAGTGCAGCACTTTGGTAAGTTTTATTCATATAGACATCCATCTCAAGTAACTCGTATTAAGTTACCAACAAATTGGACAAGAAAAGAAAACAGGACCGAGGTGATGTCGAAGGCAAGTTTTGATATTTGAATGAAGGGCGAAGAAGACTGCTCCGAACCTGTGCGCAATTTTTAGCCAAAATCGTGATAAAAGTAACATTTTGCCATGACGTATCTTAAACGAGAGGAACCGAGTTCGTAAAAATCTCTTTTGTGAGAAAGTTCCCAGCTTCGGATAAGTTTTCAAGAGGTCCGAAACACTGAACATATGTGGACACCTTCGACATTGTACTGCGCGGCACCAACGTGGGAGGGGCAACAGAGAGGGGATCAGTCGTCACCAACAAAGTGTTAAGGGGGATTACAAAAAATTGACGGGGGGAGCACAGTCAAAGTCCTCCAACCCCTCCCCCTAATTTCAACCGGTAGTACACCTCGGTTTTGATATCTTATTAGAAATGGTTCATGATCTGCCTGTATATAGGTGAATGCTACGCTGGAAGCAGCTCGTCGGATCAATATGACAGGCATGGCCCGGGAAAATGCAAAGATTGCCTTGGGACAGACATGAATGATTGCAACGGGAGAAAGTTTTGTGCAGGAAAGGAATGGCGTAACATGGTGTACAAGACTGTCGGTAGGCATAAGGGGTACAGTAGACTAATGTAAGAGATCTAGGAGTATGAGCACATCTGAAATTTTAGTTGACCCTTATACAATTTAATGAAGTTGAGCGCTGATTGGTGGAGAATAGTTTGGGGAATGGAATAGAATGGAAGCGGGGGATTGGAGACCGGTGTAACTCATTACATCCATAAACCGATAGAGTACACTGGGTGTAATTTCTGAAATGGGCAGACATGGCTTTTATTTCAAAGCAGTAAAGTTTTAGGTTCTCTTGTAAACTGTTGTACAGGTAGTTAACAAACCATTTGTAAAACGACTTCTTCAGATTTATGCAGTGTTCCGTTCGAACGAATCGGCTGCTTTCATGATCAAAAAGAAGCCCCACGCCTCCTGCCATCATACCTATTAAATGATAGAGATGAGAGCTTGCCCAACTTTAGTGGTCAGCTGATTGACTGGGAAAACTGGTACGAGTATCTCCCTAACCTTGTCTGTCGCTGCGCAGAGAAAGCGAAGGAAAAAGGCTGGAAACTGTTTGGAATTCAGTTTTGGGGTGAGATGATTATTCAACATGGTAATTCAGTTGTCGAGGGCATTGGGAGGAGAGAGCCAACGCCCTTGTCTTACTCAACCAAAAGGAAAATCTTTGTAAAGAAATACAACAAAACCATAGTAACTAAATGTTACCTTAAAATTTTAATTAGCGCTTGCTTTCTCCATAAAAAAGGTACAACATTTTGGACAGGTTATACTTTCTTGAGAACCGAAGGTAGACCAGTGTAGCGCCTGCAAAACACAACTCCCTAAGATGCTATCTCTTAACAACCACAGACTGTCCTAAATTGTTCATCCGATTTTAATTTGCCATATTATAATATCATCAAGGTTGTTCACATCAATCAAAAAAAGGTTTTAGAGCTGGAAAAATATCTTCCAATGTACTCCATCATGAATTTGTAAGAATGCAGTGGTCTTACCGAAGAATTGTGCAAAATACATGAAGACCCCTTTTGTATGATTGCCATTAAGAGCTGTTCTTGGTTAGTTTATCAAGTGATAATTGGATATTTGTTCTTTTGTTACCTTAACCCTTTAACTGGCAGATTTTTTTAGGTAATTTTTCAGTTGCGCAGCCGCAATCACTATTTCTAATGATAACTAAAAAAGTATTGAAGTTACCCTCCCATAAACTATATATCATTGTAAAGCTTTGGAAATGTGTAACATATTTGCAATAAAACAACAAAATATAGGGCATACCACAAAGGGTATGAGCTATTTGCATATATTGGTTACATTCCACCCTGGGCAAAACAATATTTTCTTCAAGGGGCCTGTGGTACAGTATTGTTACCTAAATCACACAATGTACTTGGGTTCAACAACCATTTATCAGGGAATAAAACACTTCAAACAGAACTAAAATATTCCTATCCTAGCCTGAGATATTGCATTTTTTGTACTTCCGGTACAAATCCTATCAGTGAACAATTCACAAAAAAATGTTTTGAATATTATTTGCAAAAGAACTATCCAGAATTGCACAGTTCAGTGCAGTGTTCCTGCCAGAATTGAAGTTACTGTTACTGCCAATATTGAACTTGTCTATGCCACTTCTCCCAGCAATTTCTGTCTTTGTTTAGGCACAAGGCCTTCCCATCACAGGTAGTGCAAACAATGGCAGATTTATATCGATAATTCCTGTCGAGATTTCTCACTTGGGCTCTCTTGGCACAAACAACACAATCCCTCCTTGCATCAGTTACTGCAATTTCATGGTAGGATCCATCCAGTCTCCTGGCATCAACTTCAGCTTGTGGCTGAGTAGGTGGGCGACCAGCCTTACCACGAAATGATCTTCCAGCAATAAGCTGTCGTGCCACTTCTTTGCGATAAGTTAAAAATTCAGTGTTGCTGGGCTTCAATTTCTTCATAATAATGAAGGAGTCCAGGAGACACACTTCTAGGCCATAGCCAAACAACTTCTTCCAGGCTTTTCGTGACTTTCTAATGACACTAAATGTCTTTATAAGCTGATCTGCAAGATCTACTCCGCCCATATATTTTTGATAGTCAAGCTGAGCTGGAGGACAATTGATGTCAACATTACCACTACGAGCTGATTTCCTTTTGATAGTAGCAGGCTGACCATCAAGATCTGGAGGATGAATGGTAGATAAATGGAAAACAACCCTTCGGTCATTCCAGGCTGTTGCTACTAATCTCATATGAGCTCTCCACAAATAGTCTCCACAATCCATTTGTTTTTGCATTCGAGTAGTGATAATCAAATCCTTGGGAAACTGTTTCCTGTTTTGACGTACAGTTCCACATGCAAGTATCTTCTTGTCAAAAAGCTCAAGGAAAAAGTGTGGGTCAGTGTAAAAATTATCCATATAGAGATGGTGATTTTTCCCTGTTTCTGTTACTGTCAGATCTCGTACCACTCTTCTAGCTAAGTGTTTTTCGGGTTGCTGGCCATGTTCTTTCCCCAGATATACTTGAAATCTATAAACATAGCCTGTAGTTGCCTCGCTCAGGACCCACAACTTCATGCCCCACTTAGTTGGCTTATTTTTTATGTACTGCTTGAAAGCCAACTTTCCCTTGTGGGGTACCATTGTCTCGTCAATAGCAATATTCATGCCTAGTCTATACTCATCTCGAATATTTATAAGTATAATGTTAAGGAAATTTCTCACCCGGTAGATTTTGTCAAAACCATCAGTACCCCTAGGGATGGCTACTGCATTGTCAGCTAAATGAAAGTATCTCCATATTTGAAGGAATCTTGTTTGAGACATGATGTTGGCAATGCTTTCCTGGTGGATTAGTTTATCCTGGCTCCAATACATTTCGAAACGGGGCAACTTGACTATTCCCATCAGAATAATAATACCAATGAAGGCCTCCATTTCATCTCTCGTGACAGGAGCCCAGGGTCTTTTATGCTTGCCAGGGTCAGTTGCCTTCTGCTGATCGTAGTACCTATTGGTCTCTTGAACCAAGATTTCCCATATATCATTAGTGAATAGCAGATCAAAGATTTCTCGTTCGCGAGCAGTGTTCACATTCGGAAATCTTCTTGTTGGACCTGGATGTGGTTCTCCAAAGTCAGGGATCTGCACTGGACTATACTGGTCAGACCAGTCAATGTTTGGCTCAGCGGGGTCTTGACGTCGTCTTGCTGGACCGGATCTTGCTCCCCTTCTTGCTCCTCTTCCTCTACCCCTTCCTCTTCCCCTTCCAGCTTGTCTTTCTGGTCGAATAGGACTTCTGTCACGGTTACCACAAATGTCTAACAAAATGAAAAAAAAATGGAATATTTTCTTGAGCCAATGTAACTGAAAATTGCTTTGTTTTGAACTCGAAATATTCAGGAGCATGTTTTCAGTCCACTTCAGAAGTAGCATAAAAAGAACTGTACTTGTAATGTAAACAAACATGTCAGCCTTATTACTTGGACAATGATAGTTTACTAAAACATGTGCTTTTTGGGCAGAACAAACTCACCCACAATCGGTAATCTTTCACTTAAGATTTCTCTGTTAGCAAAGGCTTGTAAAAACACGTAGACAACAGAAATGAAATCTAATACTCGTTATTTGATAAAGAAACTTACCAGATTCTTCGCTATTTGCTTCGTCAGGAAGCAATTCGTCGCTTTCGTCGTCTTCACTTTCCTCGTGTTCTGATCTGCCATTGTTGTCATCTTCTTCCGAAAGTTCTGCTTCGCTTTCATCAGAATAATCCCCATCAGAATCGTCATTCAGGACTGTTCTAAACACTTCCTCGGGAGATAAATACCTCGCCGCCATTTTTAAATGCTAGCGAATGCGAAACGAAGAATAAATCGCTTTTTACAATCGAAAAACTAGCCAAATTCGAGAAGAATTTTGCTCAAAACAACGACTGAAAGGTCCTCTGGGAAAGCTTCCATATTTGGGGCCACAGGGACCATTTTCATGAAAACAAGAGAGCCCTGACCTTTAGTGGTCACTCTTCGTACAAATATGTACGATTGCCGGTTAAAGGGTTAATACCTTAACCCAGGTGAATGCTGGGGCGGTCCTGATGATTCAATGTTCTATACTGAAGGGCATGCTCAGCCTGGTGGATGCGCAGACCAATGCTCTAATGACTGCGCCTGCTCGAACAGATTTTGTGCTGGAAAGCAATTCACCAATGCTGTGTACGCCATCAGTGAGTAAAACAAGGCTGACAGTTTCAAATCGGCTACTTAGGAAGTCCGATCACTCTCGAATTGCGTGGTTAAAAACGTTGCTCTCGTTACGTCACAGGAAATTCTACCCCTAGAGTAACTCCGCCGTAAAATGTATAATTGGCTAGAAGAAGATTTTCAGGCAAATTATACATAAAAGTTAACAAAAAAAAATGCTTGAAAGGAAGGTGCAGGGTCAGTAAATGGGCTTCTATCCAAATCTCACTATAACCCAACCTATTCAAAAGGGTATAGCACTACTTTTGTTACTTTCAGGTCTCAGGAGTTAGGATTGTTTCTGTTGCGCGAAACTGCCTCATAAAAGTTTTCAGTGATCCCTTGATAAACTTTTGTTTTTCAGAGAATTTTAACGCCGTTTATTTGATACTATGTCTGCGTAACATTTGCCTGGTAAGGATCTGGGTAGGGAAAACTTCTCGTACGAAAAGCGTAGGGATTCTGGTTAATTATTTTGAACTAAACCCCGAAGAGGACCAATTAACTACCGACAAAAGTAAACACTTTCCATAACTGTGAGGGAAATATTCAAATGAAAGGAATGACTAAAAAATTGTATCTTTTCATAAACCTTACAAACCAAAGCTGTGTACCCATGCATTCTTATCATTAAGAAACTTTGACACGTTATCATTTTTCCCGTAGCGGAACACGTCGATGAAGGAAGCGCTAAGGCAGGTGAAGTTTACATTGTGGGATAGCTTCTCGCAGGAATCAAAGAACCCAACCAACTCAGAAAGATTGAACGACAACGGTAGAATAAATGAAACTCAGTCAACAAGAATCTTATGATAGATGAGAATACTCAGCGAAAAATAAAATCTACGAAACAAATATTTACTGGCAGTCTGTATTTTACTTGTGTTATGTATGCCAATATGAAGCAATCTAGGTGAAATGTTTGATAAAAAGCAGTACAACTTATTTCCCAGAATCAAACCAAATTTTCAAATTCGTATTATCGAGGGCAATTGTGCTTCGGGAGTAGCGGCGTTTAGTTTTTAGGCAGAAATATTAAACGACTGAGGAAGGGGTCGGGAAAGCTCCATGCCTTTAACAAATAACATCCAGTAACAATGGCTTGAAAGTAGGGCGGAAAACTGGGAGGCATAGGTTGCATTTTCTATTTTCTTTCCCAACCTTTGATGAACACTTCCTTGAAAACATATTATTCTAATTTATCCACCCGTATGGATAAAAAATGTGAGAAAGTAGACGCGAGTCATTACTGAATACCAGACAGTTGGAAAATCTCAACATGGAAAGGAACTTTCAGCCAGGATTTAAACCTCGATCTCGTTTAAGTCTGCTTCTAGGCATGAAAAGTGAACAGCGAAGCAAACCTCCCTCAACTTTAATAAAAAAAATTACAACGGCTCGACTCGAGAAGTAAAAGTAGAAGGCAGTCAGAGATTTCATGATCAGATAATTTGGTTTTATCGACTGAGTTGATAATGTGAATTGGTCACATAGAGGAGTTTCAAAGCTGAAGTTTCAAACGTTAGCCCTCGGGTAGCCCTTCGCTTTGACGAAAGGCCAACGCTCGAAACATCAGGTTTAGAAATCATATGAAGTGGCCAATCATCATCGTTAATTCAGTTGGTAAAACCAAATATCTTTTAATATTCCCCACCGACGCAGCACCAGCTTCATTAGAAATTTACCCCCTTTATTCATTAGTATTTCATGGTCAGTTAATTCACTATGATAACAAAAGGGAATCCAATCAAAGTTGCCCAGAAATAGACGAAATATACAATTAAATCCCACTCACTTTGACAGAAGAAAGTATTGCTTCTATTATAATCGATTAGAGGGAAGAAGAGCACAGGTTAAGTCATGCAAACGGCACACTTTTATTTCTCATGGGAATCTTAGGGTTAAACGCGCGCGAACGAACACATTTCTAATTAAATAAGTGATTGTCTGATTTGATTGAAATAGAGTTAGATAATTAAATTGGACAATGTCTTAATAATGCAAATCGATTATTCACCTAACAAAGATGCCTTCCCTTTTTTGTTTTCTTTCTTTTCTAAAATTATTACCTCTGTCTTTTAAATCTTATGTCATAATTGGTTCTGTAACCTCAGATGAAATTTATTTTCATCAATTCCATCTGACAAACATTTGCTAATTAACCAAGCTTTTCTTATTGCTCCACTAGCACGAATATTCGCTCGATTAACATTTTCACCACTGAGGTCAGAAACAATAAAACATGGGAAAGTTTACCAAAAAACATATTGCCCTAGCTGTGCTTAAATTTATAAAAATCCTTAGTTTTCCTTCCATAACTGTTTCTAGTATAAACATTCACTAGAGTACAAACGGAACGAAAGTTCTTCGGAGTGAAAAGACTTTAGGTAGGGAAGCTCTCCGCTTCCTGCTCAGTTGTCAAAGCAAAACCAAAAGTGCTGGTCAGGTCTTATTTGAGAATGATACTAGGAAACAGTATCTAAAGTACAATGAAATATATGGCTCTATAGAGTCACTTCGTTGTAAAGCGGTTTGTACATCTTCTATGAAATCATTAGGCTACAATTTTACCTTTTAACACTGGGACTTGCTTCTTTCTAGCGTTACGAGACGAAAATGGTAAATTTTGCGTTGGTTTTCGTATTGGCGACTTCCTCAACGCTGATAAAAGGTAAGAAAAACAATTAGAAAGCAATAATAAGTAAAACTATCGCAATCTATATTACTTTCTACATTCTTTAATCTTACTAATCTTGAACATGTAGTTCAACTTAAATTTTATTCATGACGTGGCAATGTGCAGCGTCTAATCTTTGTCAGGATCCCAGAGACTGTCAAGCGTCTTTTAAACCAACTGGATGCTTCAAAGACAGAAGGCACGAACGAGCTCTCCCTCATTATATCTATAATGAGCGCGACGACTCTATAGCAAATTATGGCGGGCAAAAGATCAACTGGAGCGACTGGGAAAACTATCTGCCCGGGTTCGTCTGCCGCTGTGCCAAGAAAGCAAAAGATCTAGGCTATGATCTGTTTGGAGTGCAGCACTTTGGTAAGTAATGTAATAATAATAATAATAATAATAATAATAATAATAAAATATTTATATAGATCCTATCCTTTTCAGTGCTAAGCGCTTTACAATACTTCAAAAGGACTAAAATCATATACATATATATATATATATATATATAACTGCATATATATATATATATATATATATATATATATAATAACAAAATTACAAAATGGAGAACCTAGGATAGTTCATAAACTTGCTTAAAACGAAAGGTCTTCAATGTAGATTTGAACTTGTTTAAATCGTCGATTGATCTAATATCAATAGGTAAATCGTTCCAAAGTATTGGGGCAATAACTGAGAAAGTCCTTAAACCATATGTCTTTAAGTTATAGGGTTTGATAATAAGACGCCACTTGTCTTAAGATGCGCGAAGGTACCTCATGGGTTCATAGACATGAATTAGGTCAACCAAATAATCAGGAGCTAAATTGTTGAGTATCTTAAAACAAACAAGATTGATCTTAAAGATTATTCTTTGCTCCACCGGCAGCCAGTGCAGCTCCTTTAAGAGTATCGCTTATGTGATCAAACTTACTTAAGCAAGCAATCACACATGCTGCAGCATTTTGGACACATTGCAGTTTGTTAATTTCATACTTGGGAAGACCAAGTATGAGGTCCAGCTTTAAATTTACAAATGCGTGTACAAGAACTTTAGCTGTTGTAACATTGATATATTTACGAATCTTAGCTATATTTCTTAGGTGGTGGAATGCCCCTTTAACCATGTTGTTAATATGAAAAGACATCATTACGGTGTTATCAAAAATGGCGCCGATATTACGCGCCTTATTTGTAGGCTCGATGATATCAGTTCCTATTTTAATAGAAGGTAGCCGTGGGGGCGGTCTGAACTTAGAATGGAGAATAAGAAGTTCGGTTTTATCAGTAGTTAGTTTCAGTTTGTTAGTGGTCATCCAGTTGGTGATATCAACAAGACAGCTTTCAATCCGGGAAATTGTAGTGGTAAGGTCATTCTTATCATCGCAACTGAAGGTACTATTCATGTAAACATTCGTCTCGTGTAACTTAAGTGAGGTTACAAGAAAATCGCTGGGGTAAAAACAGCTAGAACATGAATTTGATCAGGTCGTATACCTCTGTATTAGTATCTTTTAGTATCTTATTAAAAAATGTTACATTACCTACCGATAGGTGAATGTTACGCTGGAAAAAGCTCGTCGGATCAATACTACAGGCATGGCCCGGGAGAGAGCAAAGATTGCCTTGGGACGGACATGGACGATTGCAACGGGAGAAAGTTTTGTGCAGGAAAGGAATGGCATAACATGGTGTACAAGATTGTTGGTAGGTATCAATCATAAGGAGAGCACAAAGAGTACGAAGAGCGGTAAGAGCAAGCTCAGGGAAAGTTTGAGTTCAAGAGAACTGAGTCAGAAGTCGAGATGTAATGTAAATGCAACAGAATTTAAATGACGGAGAGCGCTGATTTGTGAAAAACAGTCGAATCGTGGATTGAAATAAACAAATGAAGAAGTACAATGGACTAGTGGGGGACCAGTGGGGACCAGTGAGGGCCAGTGCAAAACATTGCATCCCTGAGCAATAGAGTATACTTGGCGTAGTTTGAGTAATGTAGTGGATAGAGGGGAAATGGAACAGAGTCAGTAGAGTAGAGAATGGAAATTAAAGAACAAAATATGGAGAAAGACGATGGAATTGTAGGGTACAGTGGGACGAGATTCAGTTGGGATAAAGTGAAATTGAATTGAATATATTACAATGGGTTCCATTGCATCGAAGTAAATGGGGTAGATGCGGGTGTAGGAAGGCGAATTTTTGTGGCTTTAGAGGTACTAGTGTAAAGGAATTGATTCCTACAGTGCAAAGAGATTTGTGAATTCGTGTAGAGAGGAGTGAATTGGGGTAGTATGGAATGGAAGGTAATCCAAGGATTTCAGTGGTGTGCCTTCCAGTGAGGGAATTGCAATCTGTGGCATTGTGATGTAGCTCTGCAGCTCAATAGATAAGGTAGATTTGGTAAAATAATTTGGTGTTACGAGTGAAGTGAATCCGTTCAAGTTCAGAGAAGTGACGTGACTAAATTTCTACGGCGTGACGTTAACGTTTTAGGTGTTTTTGTGCAGTTTTGTTTAAGTCTATTGACACAAATTTTGTGAAACGGATTAATTCAGATTTATGCAGTGTCCGCTTTGAGCGACTCGGCTGCTTTCATGATCAAAAACAAGCTCCACGCCTCCTGCCATCTTACCTGTTAAATGACAGAGATAAGAGCTTGCCCAACTTCAGTGGTCAGCGGATTGACTGGGAAAACTGGTACGAGCATCTCCCTGATCTTGTCTGTCGCTGCGCAGAGAAAGCGAAGGAAAAAGGCTGGAAACTGTTTGGAATTCAATTTTGGGGTGAGATAATTATTCAACAGATGCAGAGAACTGAGGCCCTGATGTGCTCCGATCATTTAAACTGTTCCATAGTTTAGTCAAAAGAAATTAAAATCTTGGAGAGCTGGTACAACAAATTTTTAAATTATGTTGGCACCTTATTTTGTGCATGTGCCACTCATACAGCTAGTGAAGGAATACCAGTTTCGACAGCTTATATTTTCTTAAAAGAGAAGAAAGAGAAGCGCAGCTTCAGTATGTAGATCATGCTAATCTGCAACAAGTGCACATGGCAACAACCATGAAATCTTCAGCTTAAACTTACTCGAACGCATTCACGATTCTTGATCACTGTTCCTTCTTTTATTCACCTTTAATTTTCGACATGTCATCTACAGAGTGCTCGCGTCAACCAAGAGAAGGCTGTAGAACCGGCGAAAAACAAATTTCTTTCCTCACACTTTCAATGAGATTGTCAAATCTAAATGCAGAAATGTGCAAAGTCAATAAAGTTCGGCCTTTTCCCATTTAAATAACTGCTCCTGTGTTACTTCTTTAACATACTTTTGTATCCTTAACCCAGGTGAATGCTGGAGCGGCCCTGACGATTCAGCGTTCTATATTGAAGGGCATGCACAGCTTGGTAGATGCGCAGACCAATGCTTTAATGACTGTGCCTACTTGACCAGATTTTGCACGGGAAAAAACTACACCAATGCTGTTTATGGCATTAGTAAGTAAAACATAAGTTAACGAGTAATCTAGTAGTGAGAATTTGATTCTACGTCAAAAATAGGATTCTCTTTTATTTTCGTCAAATTGCTGCCTGCTTGAAAACCGTCAGGTATTGATCTAGGAAAGGAAGAAAACTCTTGTATGAAATGAACAGATATGCTGGTCCAACATTTTGAACTTAACTCTATACGAAAGTCAAAACAACTTCATTTGATTCCCGAGAAGCCGCAAATATTCAAATGATAGGGCCTCTAAAATGTCTGATCTTATCGTCAGAGACCAACAGAAATATATCTTTTAACTGAATATGCTTTGTTAACTAAAGCTGTGGATCCTGTCTCATTATTCTTAAACTTTGTTACTATACTGTTTTTTTTTTCGTAGCGGAACAAAGCATCGATGAAGGAAGCGGTATGGCGGACAATGTCAACACTCTGAGGTAGTTATTCGCAGGAATCAAGGAACCCAACGGACTCAGAGAGATCGAATGAGATGAAAACATATTTTAGCTCATTGAAGTAGAAACTTAGGTTAGATGATGACGCTCAATAAAGAATAAAATCTAAAAAAAGAAACCAAATATTCTCTGGTTGTCTCTATTTTGCTTGAGTCATGTATACCAATGTGAAAGAATTCGACTGAAATAAATTCCTTGTCAAAACAGGCACAACTTGCTGTCCCCTAGAATTAATCAAAATTACGTATAATTGGAGGCGTCTATTCTCCAAGGTTTTGCTGCAAAAGCCTCTTTAACCTCAAGGAGTAACATAACACGGCTTGGGAAGTAAAAGAAGGCACTTGAAATATTATGTATTATGATGTCTTTTGCAATATTTCATGAACAATTCATTGAAAAAGTCTCGGTCCTATTTTACTTCATTTACTAGTATAATAGCTTTCATGACAAGCATAGATAAAAAAAAAAGAGTCAATTGAACGCGCAGTTAACACAGCTTAAGACGAGAAAGGATTTGCTGCAAGGAATGCAAACGATAATTAATGTCTCACGGGAATCTTAGGGTTTTGCACATGCAAAGGAACACATTTCTGATTAAATGGACAATTGGGTTGATTAGAAGAGAGGTGAACAATTTAATGGGCAATTTTTCTACAGGGCAAATCAATTTAGCACAAAACAAAGATGTTCTCGCCTTTGTGTTCTTTTTTTCATGACTAACAACTGATAAATCATTTCCTGATTGTAATAAATCAATTTAACAAGAAGTTCATCATAAATTGCGATTATATTCAGTGACATTACTCTGAACGGGTGACATTTACGAGGACGTGCGGTCAATGCTAAAAATTTCCTGAAATTATTACCTCTGTCTTCTAAGATCATAGCTGATACTGTACATTAATTTTACATTCGTATTCATCGAGTTCCATCTGACAAACATATACTAATCAAATTAACCGAGTTTTTCTTATTGCTCAACTTGCACGAGTGTTCACTTGTTTAAATTTTGCATTTACCAGTGAGGTCAGAAACAACCAACCATGGGAAATTCTATAAAGACACATATTGCTCTATGCTTGAATCGATTAAGCCCTCAGTGTTCCTTCCAAAACTGTTAGAAATAAATGTAATTGACAAGCCAAACCACATTACAAGAGTGAATTTGTTACTATAGAGTAGAACCAGACAGAGTTCAAACTTGAAAGCTGTTGGGTTCTCACCAACAATATCTTTGAGACCTTGCTTAGTAAGAAGAAATTTACTCCCCGCTTTCTGTTGTGTTAGAATATACATTTTGATTACCTTGACAATCTCTGCAGTAATTCTGAAAATTTACCATACACAGTGTAAACGAATTATGTTCTAAATGGGGTGAAATAGATCACGGAAAAGTGTGCAGTGCAGAGTGATCACGGAAAAGTATGTAGGTCAAATTGTCCCCATCTCTTGAGAAGTTGGTGAATGTTCAATGTTCTGTTTTTGTTTTTGTTTTTTCTATTAACATAGGTTTGCCTTATTTATTATTATTATTCCATAACTTGTTATCTTAATCATGTTCTTGTTTTGCCCCGCCGCGACTCGCTTCTTAGCTATTTGCGGGGCAAACCATTTTAATCATGAATTTTTTTAATAAGAATTTTCAATTATCTATGTCATTAATCAGAATAAGAATAAAGTTTGTTTGTTTGTTTGTTGTTTGTTTGTTAGAACTGTTCTCAGATCACAATAACAATCGGCTGACGTCTTTTCTTTACAGATAGCCTTATTTCCTTAAAAAAAAAGTTACGTTAAAGAACGTTTCTTTTCCAGCCATGTCCATATTTGATCTTGTGAAGTTGATGCTAGTTTGGATACTGTTCCTCGTTCATTCTCAGAAGTGACTAACAACGAATATTTCCTTAATCTACCTAGCGCTAAAATAGCGCGGTAATCTACGAAAGGCATACCAAACCAAAGAAACTCGGGTAGTTTTTTTTCTAATGTATTAAGCTCCATGACCCGAAAACATACCGAACTTGTATGGAAGCATTTTTACTTTCAAGCAAATGTTCCTTCGACTAAAGTTTTACCTTTCTTAACAGAATTCCTTCCTTCTAGCTCTACCAGACGAAAATGGAAAATTTCGCGTCGGTCTTTGTATTGGCGGTTTCCCTCGTGTTGGTAACAGGTACGAAAAACTTTCCCCTGTCAGAAGCCTCTCGGAAAAAAAGAAGAAAAAAAAAAAAAAAAGGAAGCTTGTTGAGAATTTTCGAAAATAGATGTTCGGATTTGTGACAAAAAGAAATTATATACAATTAGGAATTACATAAATCTTAACCCTTTCTCTCCCAAGATCTCTTTGATAATTCTGCTTACTGTCTGCCATACAATTCTTATGATGTTAGTTTGGAGAACTTGGTATTGGACTAACTGATGATCCCCTGATTTTCTTTTTTTCCTTATTCTCATTACTTGTCTGCTTGATATTCTATTGATGTTGTAAGGAGAAATTCTGCCGTCTTGGTCAACCATGGTTTAAGGGTGAATTCGTACCTGCGGATTAAAATCAGCGAAAGCAATGATCCTCTCAGGCGAGCTACAATTAATAAAATGCAGAGAAAAGGCTAAAACAATTCAGTCATCGACAGGATTCGAACTCGTGACTGCCAGATACTAGAGAGACTTCGCGCTGCGTTTACATGAAACGCGAACGGCACGAGTGACCTTGTTTTTCCCGCCATTTTTTCACGTTTGCCAGTTGCGCTTTGCCGTTTCTACGTGAAAGTAAACTGTTTCGCGTTTGCCGTGTTCGTAAGATTTTCTCCACTTTTTCTCTCACAGAGTAGAAGTTAATTGCTGGAAAAAGGGCATCAGAACTACTTCTTGTAAGTCATACAAGAGCGCCTTCAATGACATGCGCAAGGTTCGCGCTATTTTAGGCGAAACGTTAAAGGGCAAGCTGACGTTTGCCGTTTCACGTAAACGTTGAGCTAAATCTCTCCAGTAATTGAGCCCTGCTATCAACTCAACTACAAAGCTACACGTTGCAATCAATTAACTTATAAGCGAATAATATTTATCAATGATCTATTAATGATCAATTTATTTCTAGCCAATGTCGACTCATGAAACTGTGAAACCTCATTTGAACCGGCGAGTTGTTACAAAGATCGCCTGCTTCAAAACCGAATCTTGTGATCATTCTTAACTATCGTAGAATTTTTACTATCGTACAGTGGTCACTATGCATAACTTGTGTGTGCATGAAGCACGCCCACATAAAAATCGGACGATTTTCTTTCTCACCGCCAGAAAGAAAATCGTTGTTTCTCGCAAAGAAGCACGTGTACCAATTTACTCGTTTTCCTAATTAGCATACCACACAACGACACTTGGTGCATAATAGTAAAAGGCGATCAGCCAAAATGTTCATGTGGCTAGCATTAGTATACAAAATCATACCTGAACAGGTATGGGACCCTCCCTCTTTTTCATCCCCCACTTTGGTACTAGAAAGTTTGATTATAGTATTAGCGCAGGTTCTATTTCAAGGAAATAGTCTCAACCGAGAATACAATTATTCCATCATAGGAATCGCCAAATTTAAACTCTTGTATACCGCGAAGCCCTCTATGGGAAAATTGGTATGTTCAAACAAAACCCTTTTATCGACATAATTTTATAATCTTGTAATCAGAGATCTCTTTCAACAGACATGTGCGACATCCGTATTGAAAAACTTGGTTGCTACAGAGTGAGATTCCAAAATCAACCCTTCCTACTCAAGTGCGTCCTTAACGACCGAGACCCGCAGGCACAAAAGACCTGGAGCGGGATAACCATAGACTGGTCTAACTGGCATAAGCATTTGCCAGAATTTGTTTACCGCTATGCTCAAAGAATTACGCGAAATGGATACGTATGGAAGATCTTTGGCATCAGGAACTGGGGTTGGTAGTCAGTTTTGGAATTTCTTCTGCCTTGGTTTCGTCTAATTTCCCTTTTTTGTTCTCAGGAAAGTGCAGTTCCTCTTGAACTCAGGGACCAGTACGACACCCTTCTCATTAACGTCAAGGTCACCTCAAGGCCACGCGGAATTGTGGAATTAGCACATCTGACCGTAGTTAAACAATCTAGAGAAACATCTAAGGTTCACGTTTTTCATTAAATTCAAAGCTTATTTCTACGGTGGCCCACAGGGGCAGTACAAAAATATTTTTCTCAGGACAAAAATATTTTTCCCAGTACAAAAATGTTTTTCCAGTACAAAAATATTGATCCCAGTACAAAACTATTTTTCCCAGTACAAAAATGTTTTTCCCAGTACAAAAATATTCTTCTCAGTACAAAACTATTGATCCCAGTACAAAACTATTTATCCCAGTACAAAAATATTGATCCCAGTACAAAACTATTTATCCCAGTACAAAATATTTTTCCAGTACAAGTGGGGAATGGGAACTAATCTCCCAGAGGTTATTGCCAGCTTCCTTGGAGCACATGTAAATATGGCGGCATCTTTGGCGGCTTGCCTTTGTTTTTGCCATTGCTGTAGCTTCAAAATCGTGGATCCAGCTTACAAGAATTGCCCGAAATGTGGCACAGAGGTTTTCCTTGTAGCATCACCCGCAAAGTCTACAAGCAACACCACTGAACCGCCGGATTCGCCGAAGACGAGGAAATTTTCTTTGCCAAGTTTTAAGTCGTACAAAGCTAAAAAGGGTCCGAGAGAAGCTCGTTTTTTCGAGCAAAATCAACAAACAAGACAAAGAAAAGCAAACTAGAGCCAGAAAAAGTAGTCACATTTACTGTCGGGATAATGACAAGTAAAGAGACTGGAAAAATACTTTTGTACTGAAAAAATATTTTTGTACTGGGATAAATATTTTTGTACAGGGATAAATATTTCTGTACTGAGATAAATATTTCTGTCCTGGGATAAATATTTCTGTACCGGGATAAATATTTTTGTGCTGAAATTAATATTTTTGTACTGAAATATATATTTTTGTACTGTGATAAATATTTTTGTACTGCCCCTGTGGGCCACCGTATATTTCTTATCCTGGAACTAATTTTCTTTCGCACAGGAGAATGCTGGAGCGGGAATACTACATCCGACACCCTTCTTCTTCAGATGGTGGCCACCGTAGGCGAATGCAAGAACCAATGTTTCGAAGATTGTCAACACGATGATCCATTTTGTACAGGAAAAGATAACTCCAATTCTGTTTATGCAACTGGTAATGGCTAATGTTATGTAGATCTACAGTTTAGTGGCTCTACATTTGTTTAGATAAAAGCCATGCATGTGGGAAAAGACAGCTACTAATTTATACTTTTATTTCACTTTTTTTCGTTGTCCTGAGTGCTAAAGCTGTTTACCATCTGAACAAGGTATACTGAGTTTTCCAAAATCAAATTGATTGGCAGAAAAAAGAACCCATGACATAAAACCGATTAGAAAATGATAGGTATAATCCATGCATAGGGAGTGTGCGACTTTATTCCGCCATATTCAGTTCTTAACATATTTTATTTCTTTACAGTTGAAACTCAAATGAGGCGGGAAGCGGATAGGGTCAAATCATGGACTCCGTAAATACTGCACTTGTCAACAGAGAACTAGGAGGCTTTAGCTCACACAAGCGTAATTATTATTGATGATCATGTTGGGTATTGGAAGTCTTATTCAGTTCAGAGACCACTGGAGCGTCAATTGTGATTCACTTTTCAGTCCCAACATCTAAAGTATGCTGAATTAAAAGGGTTGAATAGTAGAGTCTAACAAGTTTGACGCGTTGCTTCTTACAGCTGGCAGTCTGTAAAATCGAAAAGCCTTTAATCCACCTACATATATCCTACACTTATGTTCTTTGACTGCTAGGTCTTGACATGAGATGGGTATTCATGGGTATTATGACTCTTCCAAAGTTCAATCCCGACTTAGTGCGAGTGGTGCTTTTATAACCTTTTGGACATTCACTACATACACCACTTTGCACCCCTCCGTTTCCTGGCTACTGCCCCTTTTGACTAGCAAATGTTTCGTTTCATTGTGCTAATATTTCATTCAACTACCCTTTCTCGCTCACACTCCCAAAACCCCACCTCCATCGCCACATACACACACATACACCTCAAACTGCTGCTACTTTTGGGGACGTCGTTCCTCTCTAGAAAAAATTCCTCCTATTCCAAAAGCAACACTGAATCCATTCCAAGAACTTGGCCAGTTTTCCCCATCTTCTAGGGAGGTAAGTGGAAAAAATGTTTTCATCAGATTAATGTGCGGAGAAGACTGAGATATAGAATTTTTTCAGAAATGCAAGTGAGGAGAAACTAAAAGATGTGGAGACGAGTCGATTTTGGTCAGACAGATCGATCGATATTCAAACGCAAAGACAGATAAAACTCATGAAATTTCTTTACGTTTTAAATTAGCAGTACGAATTGCGCAGTTTACAGACAAGAATCTCAACTTTAATCTGCATAATTTTGCTCTGGATATCCAGTTTTAGAAAGGCAACACAGAAGACGTTTGCAGACTGTTTTGCCTACTTTGTATCTTCTTTCTGATCTGCTTTCTACATGTCAGTAATTTACCTTATCATATTTGAATTTTTCTATTTCCCTTCCCACGCATCGCGACTTCCATATTTCTATCTCCCACTAAAGTCCTCCCATTGCATGCTGGGCATCTCTTCTAAGAGCTGATCTTAAGCAGAAGTCACCAATTAATTTTTGAATCTTGTCATGATTTGTCCTACGTCCATGAATATGCCCATACAGTGTGTTTTCGTCGGACATCGCCTTTCGAGATGACTATCACTCCGATCTTGGAGGTATCTAATCTACATATTTTTTAAGTCTCATAAAATGAAAGACGTTGATGGAATTATCTCTTCTGTAATTATTACAGGATAACCTGAAATGAGTTTGGTTTAAATAAATTAAGGAGCCAAAGGACGACCTCGTAACTCAAAAGTATGAACCATTGCCCTCTTCAAAAGGAAAATTAATACGAGCGATATTTTGGATCATGATACAAAGAAAACATTCTAACTGACAGTATCATTGCATACAGCAGATGTTCGACAACGATAGTTGACGAAAAAAAAGAAACAATGATTCTGTGTTAACGCGAGGAAAGAGCATTTACTTAGCATAAACCAAGGATACACCCAAAAGAGTTACGCACTGACTCTCGAAGATCACACTGCGAAATTTTAAAACTTTCTGTTTTCATCTTTTCTTTTCGCTCTTTTTTCCCCGACAGTCAATTGATTAAGTATCACCGAATAGGTGCCACATATGGGTAACGTAACAGTCTCTGCAACATCTCCTTTAGAAACAGTTCGCAGGAAGGGACAGCATATTCCTTTTGCACGTTTATTTTCTCCTTAGTCGTTCAACCAAAGTTTTGTTTTACAACAAAATTATCACTTCTAATTTTTAGGGCGCAAAGAAGGCAATAGTTCAGCTGTTTCAAGAGTTCAAACGCAGATCAGAAAAGTACACAAAGATGCCAAATTTGACGAGAAAAAAAGGTCAAAAAAGCAACCCTAAAATTAGTTTGACAAGTTATCAATACGCGATTCGCCCCCGACGTAAACTTTCACAGTACAAAAGAAAATTAACATTTCTTTATCTCTATGATAAGATGCATGCTGCACCCTTACTATTACAGACATGGACGTGGGAGACAACAAAGGGATATAAGTAGAATGAAACAATGAGCACAGTTTTTAGCTATCCTCCATTGTTTTCATTTTTGTTAAGTTTAATCACCTAGCGCCTATGTTTTAACTAAAGCGCGATTACGTTACCTACTAAAATCTCCTTTGCAAGAGAAAGAAAAGTGACCTAATATAGCCCTAATACCTTTCAAATCAAACGTTCAACTCTATACTCAACAAGTACAACACAACACTATAGTGCTTTTGACAAAACAGAAGATGAACAAACTTGCTTTTTTTTCATCGAGTATTTGCAGAGGTCGTATTCTTCGTTTCTTAGAAGACATCGCCTCTCTCTTCGTGCAACTTCATATGTTTCCTTAGTGACATAACCTCACTGTAGCGCTTCTTACACTCTTTCAATCGACACAAGTAAGGTCTATCTGAGGCATGCACATGCGAGTGCTTTTTCCTGTCGCTTGAGTTGCCAAAACGGCGTCCACAGTCGGGAAAAGTGCACAGAAATGGCTTTTCCCCAGTATGTGTCCTCGTGTGTATTTTCAGATTCTCCGCCCGTGAGAATCGCCTACCGCATCCGAGATACACGCACAGAAAAGGCTTCTCTCCAGTGTGAACCCGTAGATGGTTCACTAGCCTGTAGCGTTCCTTGAATGGTAGCCCGTTCCTGGGACAGTCCTTCCAACGGCATATATATCGGAGGGAAGTGCTGTTGTAAACATGAAGCTCAGTGACGTGGCCTACCAAGTGGTCTATGGTGCCGAACACTTGATTGCACACAGAACTATGTTCTCTCTCGTCATTCTGAATTACCCAGCAGCACTTTAGTGGGCTATGAGCCGCAGGCAGAGCCAGGCTATAGGTGATGGGTGGATCCCTAGCAATTCCAAACCCTGGCGGTGCATCGTAGCTTGAAGCAAAACTCTGAGCATTCAAGTTGCCTACACTGTGGTCTTTTCTGGGAAAGGTTAGTTGGGCACCGTGTAAGTCTTGATGGGAGTTATCCCAAGCTTGAGGAGGCATTCCATGCTGGACCGTAGATGATAATGTACTGCCTGTGAAGATGGCTCCTTCATAGCAAGATCTTGGCATAATATTGCTGTCCAACTCGCTAGAATCTCTTTGCGGCACGGTGTGAATAACTTGGTCACTGTCTCTCAGAGCCGAAGCGTGAGGTGAACTTTTGAAAAAGCCGTGGGGCGGTGCCCCACGGAAGCCTAAGGTGCACGAAGTCGGCGGCATAGTAGATCCGACCATGTACGAGTCTGGGGGCTGCAGAAAGTCGAAACAAGCCAGCGCTGGAAGTTGGGTGAAGGGCACACGAAAGCCGGCCATTTTACAAGCCTCTCGACGAAGTTAAGTGAAACTTTACGAATGGAGTTCAATTATGTGAGTGTTTCGGGTGAACAAAACAAGCTCTAATTATGTTATATCACACTAACCGGCCAAGCAGGCCGTTGATTTTTATCTTTAATTCGCACATCTTGATAATTGTTCACTAGTTTAATATATCAATCACTGAACATTTATAGTATTGTTATGATAATATGCGGCTACTTTCTTTATGGCTTATCTGATGAAAAAATGACGACGATCATATTTCAACACCTTTCTTTCAATCAGGTAGTTCAGGCAACGTATTGATCTGTCTCCAAGCACGAGTACAAAGGTCGCAAGGCTAATAAAACCGGCTTCAATCAGCGTCTCCAAAATAGAAGAGAAAAACCATGAAAAGAGACAGAATGATCTATTTGTCAACATGGAATCCTATCCTTAATAATGGAAAGACGAACTTACATACAATTGACACTAACAAAGGAAGTTTTCCATTTGAATTATGTCAAAATTACCCAAGAAGTTTGAAATGGCATGCCCACAGATCATTTTATAATTTTATTCTAAACATTAACAGATCGCCTGAATACCGCCCACGCTAAAGACATCTTATAACAGAAAAGGTAACAGAAAGTTAGTTCATCGAACAACAACACGACATTTTCATAACTGCATAAGGTGTCAGTCATCAGGAAAAAAATTGAGTGTAAGTTTTTTGTTTTAGTTTTTGTTTTTGTTCAGCCTTAAAATAACGGTGACATGATCAGCGACCATGGATAGAAAAACTATACTCGTTATCATTTTCGTTTGAAATTGGGAGCTTTTCAGTTTTTTTCGCTGGATGTCAAATTACTTGTTAAATTATACTTCATACATGATCGCCAAGTCGACAAAGCTTTTAAGCAGAAAATGTTTCCAAAAGACCAACTTTATCTCAATTCGATAAACAAAGGAATGGCTTTGGTTTAAATGGTGACCTTTAATAACCAGACAAGTTTCGACACTTCTTATAAAAATGTCTTCTGATAGCAAAAACAAAAACACCTAAAAATTAAACTCAACTGTGAAAGGTATTAAATACACATCAAATTTTTAAGTCACTTTAAAAGCTTTTAATTTCCTTTTCACGTAATTATGGCTTGACGATAGGCACGTCGTATGATGTTTTCCTAATTAAGAAAAATAAAAAGGACGAGCGAAAACCTAAACCTGTTGAGGTTAACATAAACAAGGGGAACATAATACGTAAATTGACCCTGTTATTAATACAAAATGTCACATTGTTCGCTTTGAAACCAAAGAAACCTGTTTATTATTTTTAAACAACGTACAGTTGGAATTCAACATGAAAATTCGCACGTCCATTTAAAGCTATGACCTTTTTTCAAGTTTCAGTGCGGCACATCCATCCTTACTACCCAAAGAAACCAACTTATGAAAGCAAAATCGACGCAAAATTGATAAAAACAACCAAGAATATCAAGATGTTTGTTCTTCTAAAAAGTAAAAATATATTAATGTTTGGAAAGAAATAACTATTTACACCCAGCCATGTTTACCTCGGCGTCTTAATTGCCAATAGCTTTCTACACTTTATGTATTCTGTTGTTTCGCTTAAGGTTGGATATCCCAACGAAAATGCGTATATCAGTTGTTTATTACATGGCAAAGTAGGCATATCTATAAAACTGAACCTTGTTTAACTACCAGGTGTTTCAATAGGGAAAATTTCGGATGATCTTGCAACAGAATTTACTTTTATTAGCACCAAAATGCAAATTTATGGGGCTTTAACTTTTTCCGCCAATATTTCCGTACCTTTACCTTCCAGAACACCCAAAGCACAAACAGAATATGCATCAGATCCCGACATTATATTCAAGACAAATACTCGCGTATTTCCTCCAGAGATATGAATGATATTTGAAGCTGTCTGGAGCTTGCCGCGAACACCACCTGTGACGTCATGTTCAAGGCTTGATGTAGTTATGGCATTGGAAAATCCCCCATTGGATTTAACAAACACGTTTCTGAGTAACAACGCATCTAGAGATGGGATAGTAAAGGTGTTCGGGTGAAAAAAGGTGAAACGAATGGGAAGAAACTCCACAATGATCAGGGGAGTCGTAAAAAGTTTGTAGTAACCCTTCAACACAAGCCTGAGTGGCTTCTAATATAAAGGTCATGACCGAAGAAAAAAGGAAATAGTCAACAAGTAGAAAAAGCTTCTGATTTTCAAACAAAGCCTCCAGGTCAATACCATAAACATTGTAAAGAGAACAGAATAAGAAGAACATAAATACTAATGTTAGGTTGTAAAGGGTTCATTTTACTCGCTCATTACTTGCAATCCGTGTTGATCCTTGTCAACCTTGACCACCCTTATCCCTTTCTGGCTTAATATCGCCTTTCTGAAGTAAGTCTTTTGAAACAAAGTATTATTTCAATGTTTCTTTGTGCTAATTGAATTAAAAACATATCTCTGTGACGCTGAAAAAGAATCAGATTTTCCTGACTTGGCCGTTTAACTTGAAAACTTTTGAGTGACAGATCAACTTTTGTTTGTGCTGCGTTACGACATAGCACGTCGTACGCTGGAGATAAGAAGACTATACGGGAACAAGGAAATTTACTAAAATGACAAGCAATAAAAGGCACTAAGAGCGTTTTTCAGTATAAAGATAAGATAAAAGATAAAAATGAAGCTAATTACCACGGCAAATAAGAAGAAAGAAAACTCCGCAAGAGCGCAAAAGTGTGGCAAAGCGCAAGTTGCCTCGCAGCAACCGTTTACCTGGTTTTTCAGGAGGTTTATCATAAATCCCATCGACATCTGTCAAAAACACAACCCGTCTGGGTCCAAGCTCTCGCACCAGTTTCTAAAAGGCATAAGAAAGATGCTACACTTAGATCTATACATCACCCTAAAGCCAGCCGTAAACCCGTTTTCAACAAAACAAATACAGTGTTTCAGGCATAGAAATCTTATGGGAACGGGCTCTGTAGCAAAAAGTTCCCTCTTGTAAATGTCTCTTGATAAAACTTGATCATTGCAGGAGATTTGACGATTGAGGTCTTTTGATAAAACACCGCAGGCTGGGGTTTGCAGTCTGCTGTTTGGCGTGTTTACTCTTTCATGGTAAAATTTTGCTAAAAGAAATGAGGTCATCTTTGAACTAAAAGGCGTGAAATGAATGGTCAGATCTCTCCTGAGTTCACGTCAACATATGACACCTTAAAGGTACAAACAAGCAAGCAGTTACAGTGCAAGAAACTGCGACTAACCAAAACGCAACTGGTTTTAGTTTCGCATTTGCTGGTCAAGTGAGGTTGCGAAAAGTTTATGGGCTTATCACAGAAATTAGAAGAAAATAAAGCAATCCAATCCCAGATTAGTTTCTTCAGTCAGTTGAAAAGCGCTCGAAACTCATCATGAAGTAGACCACAAACACTCCTTTTTGGCAAAGTCCGTCGCGTTGACAAAGAATCAACAAAAATTAACTTACTTTTATGAATATTAGTGCGCCGCACAGAATTCTAGGGCTGAGGCGCACAAAAAATTAGGATTACAGACTAAGGAGAGAGTTTGACCTCGCCTATGACCTTTTTGTTGCTCGCGCGACGAACTTCGCCGAAAAAGAGGGACTTGTTGTGGTCTAATCGTGACCCAGTTCCTTTCACTGAGATACACCTCAATGATTTTGTCTCCACTCAGAATAGCACATCCTTGTGCATCATCCAATACACAGTCACCATGGAGAACTGGTACAAAACCCGCTTGCAAAAGTTCTATGATTGGACTCAACGTTACTCTGTTGACATGGCCTTTTCTTGTTACCCATGATCCACACGGCTTCAAACATGCAAAGAGAAGAGGAAAAAAGCTATGAATTATGATTCTAACTGAAATTCCAGCAGTTTCAATAACTTAAGGCCACATACATTTTTCAGTTGTTGCCAGGTCTACATGTATTTAGGAGTATTCATAGTACCCTCTAGGGACCAGAATAACCAAGGTGGTATCAATTGGGATGTTAAAGGGGTAGTGTGTTCCAGAAACAATATAAGATTATTTCTGCAGTTAAAAAGTAAAATATAAATG
Organism: Stylophora pistillata; assembly: GCF_964205215.1. Lineage (NCBI taxonomy): Eukaryota > Metazoa > Cnidaria > Anthozoa > Scleractinia > Pocilloporidae > Stylophora > Stylophora pistillata. The sequence continues at coordinate 26,660,789 of NC_142528.1, forward strand.
AACTTTCCATGTGCAGCTGGAGATTACCAAAAGGTAAACTGTCCGTTTAAAAATTTATGATGGAAGTTCTTTGAGTCATGGATGAAAATTGCGTCACCGAATAGACTATTTTCAACTCAACCTTTTGACCCCTGAGAATGACTCAGCATCAAATTTCTAAGGTCGAGAGAATAAACAAAATTATCAAACTAAAGAAGCTCTTGATTGCATAACAAATTCTCCTTGTCAGCACCTTAGGAAATGTTTAGAGAACAGTATGAAGAATATTCATACTGATGTTAGGGTGTAAAGAGTTATTAATAGCATTGTTGAGAGTAAATAAACAAACTTAGGAAACTGAATAAATATACTCCTTCAGTGTCCTTTACTTAATATGTCTTCTCATTTCCACAAATAAGCACAATTGAAAAAAAAAAAAAACATCAAATGAGAGTTATTATAACCAAGACCAGTCAGTCAGTCAATTTTTTTGACAAATCCTGGTAAATATTTTTTATCATTTCATACTGTGTAAGAAAATTTTTCTTTACAGAATCAGAAGTTTTGGTTCTTCTAAGGCAGATTATTTAACCAAAGAGATTCCTGACAGGAGACAATCAAGATGCTCTGTACTGCAAAATATTACAGTGTAAGTCTGCCTAGATTAATAGCATTCAATCAGCATTTAACTTTGATCTCTTATGACTGTTTGTAGATTAAAGTCACTAAACCACAAAATTACAGCTCAACATAATATCAGGATTTGCACTTGAAAATACTTTAATAGCTACAGGAATAAATGAGTTACACCCAACCTTGTTGCGCTATTATCTCACCATTTAGTATAAACATGTTGTATTTTACTCTTGTACGAAAACATGTATTGAATAAACCTTTATTATTATTATCATTATTATTATTAATAATAATAATGCATCAAGATCACCACACTCCAGATGAAGCAGATAACAATGCTGCGAAGTCCCAGGCAATTAGGTAAGAAACGTGAGGCCCTGAAAGAATCTGAAGTGAGGGTAAAGAACATGTTAACACCAAACTCGTTCAAAGTGAAAGAACAAACATCAGAAAGAGGTGCCTCCAGTTGGCTCACTGTCATCCCGTTAAAAGATCAAGGATACGATCTCAATAAAGGAGAATTTAAAGATGCCCTTAAGCTGAGATATAATTGGGAATTCTCTGACATCCCAAACTGGTGCGTCTGTGGTGACATCTTTGACGTGGACCATGCGATGACCTGCAGAAATGGCGGATTTGTGATACAACGCCACAATGAGATCAGAGACCTGGAGGTGGCACTGCTTAGCACCGTATATAATGATGTGGAAATCGAGCCTCCCCTGCAGCAGATTACGGGAGAAATTTTGAATAATGGGGCCAATACTTCCCAAGTTGCTCGTCTTGATATTCTAGCCAGAGGTTTCTGGGAGCGACAGAAATCTGCATACTTTGATGTCCGGGTATTCCACCCTTATGCTGACTCCTATCGTGAGAAGACATCTGAGCAAGTCTTTAAACAGCATGAAAATGAGAAGAAACGAAAGTATGCCAGTAGAGTATTGGAAATAGAGCTAGGATCCTTTTCGCCCCTGATCTTTAGTACAACCGGAGGGACGGGCACTGAATGCAAAATTTACCATAAACGCTTAGCTGAACTCATATCCATTAAGAAATGTGAAACATACTCTACCACTATGTCCTGGATTAGAGCCAAAATCTCCTTTGCGCTCTTACAATGCGCCCTCTTTTGCTTAAGAGGTACAAGAAAGAAGAGAAGAACATTTGAGACATTTGATACAGATTTTTTAATTGACAATGCTAGGGCAAATATAGGCTAGACATTTTTAAAATTTGTTTTTACACTTTTTAGAGTAAGAGTGTCGTTTCCCTTCTCGTATACTTTTTTTAATGTAATTTACTTTTATAGGGATAATTTCAATGCACGTGTTATGAAATTCTTTCAATACAAACTAGTAGTTGCCTTCGCGATTTAAAAATGTAGGTCGTTTTTGTTATCAAAGTTAGTTTGGGTCTGATACGAGTCTGATCCTAGAGAACCGAATTATTATGATTATTATTGTTGTTGTCATCATCGTTACTAATGGAAGCATGTATCCAATAGCTTTTCTTAGATTTTTATCAGACATTTTAAGCCTTTTAACATGATTTTTGTAAATTTTTAGTGATTATGGCAAATAAAGGGTTATTATTATTATTATTATTATTATTATACTAAAAGAGCAATTCACCTCAGAGTTGGTGACTAGTGGTGGATATTTACCCCACTGCTTTGCAGCTCGCTAAATATTTTCCACTCTAGCTTCTTTTGCTCTGGCAAATAGCTGTTAATTACAAAATGTTTTTGTTCTCACTTAGAGACTGTCACATTTGAGACTTGAACAATTGAGCGAACTTGATGAGTATAGCTTAGCTGTACTTACTGAAATTCCCAAAGCAGGAATACCACTGTCAACTAACATTGCTGTGATAATATGTTGTAGCTATCAAAATGGAAAACAAAAACAAAAGAAGTATTATTCAAAAAGGAACAAATCATAAATAAAGCTCCTTTTCAAGGTATTTAGGAGCAGAGTATAGACTTAAGGACAACTTGTAGGAAATAAAGGGACTTCTCCTTTATTATATCACTGGCAGTACCTACGGGTAATATGACTAGCAAATCTTGTTTTCTAATTGGGTACACAAGCAGGCAAGATGGGCCCATCTTGCATGCTTGGTACAGCATACCAAGATCCTGAGCAAGAAAAACATTATGTTGGGCAGACTTACAAAGTTTGTGATGTTTGGACAATGATGGGGATATATCACAAAGAATGAAAAACAGTCAAAAAATATATATATAGATGACTCTTGTGGGTTTATTGTACTACAAACACAGTCAGCTTTCTTCCCAGCCAAAATGACCTGAAATCCTTTTACTATTTTATAAATCTTTTATTGACCAGACTTGCTCGGTCGAGATGGCTGAATATTAGCCTTGTTATTTTTCTGTGTTTTTGAAGAACTTTGACTTTGTCGCCGTCCATGAAGAGGCATAATAAGAGTGTGGCCAATATCCAGCCATCTTGACCTCATGCTTGGACAATAATGCATCTAGATATATTGATCAGTAAGTTGCTTAGAGTCACCCAAAGTCTCGAGTCCAACATTCAAAGTTTATTGCAAATTCATATAAAAAATGAAAATGAGATAAGTACAACATATCCTCTTCAGGCAAGGACAAACTTTTCATTGCACCTTGGTCACTGAGAGCCTGGTTTTAGCAAACCCAATCTTGCCCTTTGAAATGTCATTTGAGAATCCATGTGCTGTTCCATATTCATGAGCTTGAAAGTGTCCAAAAGATCTAGAATTCCAGAGAAAAATAAAGTAACATAACTACTAAGCAGCTGAGATCAACAACATTACTGATTTGAATTAAACAGATGACAAAATGGAATAATACATCTCATTCTTGCCATAATCTCCACTGGGCTTGCCTTTCTTATTCCCCCCTGCCCCCCCCCCCCCAACCTGCCCCCCTTCCTGCCCCTCTGCACCACAAGGCACACATTAGATAGTAGTTGGGTGTCCAAATTATGTAAGAACAGCACGTTGTTAACTTTATGTTAGGATGAGAGCTAGAAGTCAATCCATGCCCTTGTTACATCGAACTTCAACTCCCAAGATCAGTTCCGAATATTTCTGCCTTCCAACAGCTACTTATTTCACTGTAAATTTGTGACAAGAATTTGGAATATGTAAAAATAAAACCGCCTATCTGATAATTTTGTTTATTTCATCACCTATTTGCTGAGTAAAGAATCGAATTTTTGAGGAGAAGTTTAAACGAATTTCCTCTGTGAGTGAACGGATAAAACCCTCAGCAACAAGCTGTACGTAATTGATCCAGTAGCTCGCGTAACTAACCAAAATTAAACTCTACTTAAATGGCTGATTGCAGGTGTTACAGCAGAAGAAAGAAAGACGTTTAAATCCATCATCCCTCGCTGTCCTCTATTTTCACAGAGCTCTCTGAATATATTAATTTCTACAGCGCATGCAAGAACACATGCCTTGTAACTTTACGTACCCAGCGCCATGTATGACGATGCATTTTCCCGCGGGGATTCTTTTCACCAGCTCGGCTGCAGCTAAGATTGCCTCGCGTTTAACTGTTTCAAAAACATTTTTTTGCGTAACTGCAGATCCTCCAAGTTTTATGATGACTTCTACACCGCATTTGTCCGCCATAGGAATGAGCAAAATAACTGATTACGACAGGCGTCTTAGGTGTTCTCTCCAGTCCATCGCTTTCAGAAAGTTGGTACCAGCCCACTAAAGTTCCTCGGCCAAAAGTAAGAAATGATTTGAAAAAGAAGTAAAGTATTCAACAAGAAATAAACAAAATGAAATAAAACAAATGAGAGAAAAAGAATAATAATAAAAATAGATAAAAAATATGATTACAAAAACCTAATCGAACTTAAACATAATTAAAAATTTCAAAAAATATTTACTTTCTAACGATTTGCGTTGAGCTTAATTTATTAGTGTCTGTACTTATCTCAAAACAAAAAGCAACAATATCTTAAATCTCCGATTTACAATGTAACTATACGAGTTATTTCCCTGTTTTATGAGCAATGCATGATATACATAAGAGTTCAAGATGTACTTAAAATTAGTGAGTATCATTCGCTGGAGTGACACCTAGTTCAATTTGTCAGATGATATCAAATGTTTTTCAAAAGAAGTCAATCGGAATTTGCCTAATGCAATAAACGCTACATTTACGAGAACCAAGAGACATATGTGGTCTGTGGTTACAGAATTTCAAAGCCTTATCTTTCTTACCACGCACCGCGACTCTTAGAAAGGCAGATGTTCTTGCGCCAAATCGACCACACCACTTTTCCAATATTGACTTTGATTCTTTTCAATATTTAATTGCACGTGCTTGGTACTGTGCCAAAAGAAATGGATTTTGACCAAAGCAACATGTATCACAAAGAAGGCAGCAGAATTCTCCCACGGAGAAAATCCAAAAGAATAGTAGGCATCAGGCAACCGGCCACGGGACACATTAACAAAGAGCAACTGTCTCAGCTAAAAGAGGCATTCAATCTCATCGACCAAGATCGTGACGGCGTTATAAGCAAAGATGATCTACAGAAGATCTTAATTTCTCTTGGGCAGAAACCGACAGACAAGGAAGTCAGGGAGATGCTGAACGAGGTACAAGGAAATGTGGATTTTGCAAGATTTCTGTCCATGTTTGCTTCTAAGATGGGTTCTGCAGACCCCGAAGATCTGATCCGAAATGCCTTCACGTGCTTTGACGACGACTGCGATGGAGTCATAAATTTGGACGAGTTTAAGGAACTCTTGATGACGATGGGTCTGAGGCTTACAGAGCAACAGGTATCAAGGCCATTTCGTAAATTTGATCAGTGAATGAAATTAATGCTTTCGCTCAAATTAATGGGGCCTGTATGGGTTTTTTTATTTATGTACTTTGCCCGACCCCTCAACTGAATTCAGCAGACTCGTTCAGCGTCGAAAACATAGTGAGAGAAAAAGTCTAGATACATTTTGAAACTCGATCAACCCAATTCACGAAATGTTCTTGTTTCAGGTGAATCACATTCTCCAGATTGAAAAGAAAAAAAAAACACCCTACTTCTAGGTATACTGTCAAGTGCTATGGGGCTAAATAATATTTCAGAAGAAATATTATAGCGAATGATGTATCCATAAATGAAAGAAGCGGTAAATTTTTAAAACTGGCCTTCCCCTAACCTAGTTCAGATCATTTTTCTATCATTTTTGCCTCATTTTCTTTCCAATCTTTGTAGGTTGATGAAGTTTTCCTTCAAGGAGCTCTGACTGATGACGACGGGCGATTCAACTGCGAAGACATCGTGCGATTGTTAAAATACGGAGAGGGCTTAAGTGAGAAGGGGAACAACGATGTTTCCTTCTGAACATGTGCATGGCAATGTGTGTTCTACGATATGTCCAACTGAATCGTTTCCAAGAAACGCATACGACCTAAGGATGATCATAACATTAAAAGAAAAAACTTGGCGTTTTGCCTAAAAATCACTTCTCTTTTTATTCAATGACCTTAGAGATTTATTCAACCCTTCTAAGGCCCTATTTAGAATGTCTTGTGTACCCGCGACAACCCTTCCTCCTCGAGTCAACTTTACGGAGTGTTTACATTGTTTTGTGTTCCAGTCCCTTACCAGTCCCTCTCGTCCCAGTCCCTCCATAGTCACAAGCAGGCGAGCCAAAGAATTCATATGAAAAAAAAGCTGTCCTCCCTAATACGGTTACCCTACCTGCCGAGGCGAGACAACTCGTCCACCCTAGTGGTCTCTCCCTCGAGACGAGTTTGCCATTTTCAAATAAACACTTGGTTAAATTTTTCAAAAAATTAGTGAAAAGTTAGCTCGGCCACGATGAATCTGGGGGAGGCTGGTCTCAGATACCTAAGACCAAAATTTCTTTTCAGAATAATTTCTAGTACTTAGTCACCTTTATGTGTTATGTACTAATATCACCATCAGGAGTAAAGATCTCATCGCTTATCATTAATTATGAACTACATCTCACCTAGAAATCTTGCGTCAGTTTGACTCATTTTTGCAAGACTGTGGCTAGGCCCTCATTGTAAGCGCCTGGGTTCGAGCGTTTCTTCGCCCGCGAGAGGCCTGGAAGAGGACTAGACTAGGACTGGAACTAGTCCCCAGACTCCTAACTGAAACAAACGGTTTCCATACCGTTGGTTGGCCTTTCACGCTTTATTTAGGAGTAGCTCTATTTCTTAATAAAAAAAAAAAAAATTAAATCAGACCAACCCTCAGTGCAAAAGAACATGTGAAAACACGACTTCAACAATCTCTTCTCTCGGAAGGATTCTTCCTAAAGGAACATTCACTGGCTGCGAGAGGCTCGGGATCTAACGACAAATATCTTTTTTACATCGCTCGCAGCGCCCGTAGGCAAGATGAAGGGAATCCTGTGTTCTGATTGGCTACCCGAGCGGGCAAGATGGGCCCACTTTGCCCGCCCGGGATTGCTCGTATTGATCCCGCGCATGAAAAAGATAGAATTAAAACTACGTTTGTAATTCTTGGACAATTTCGGCGATGGAAACGCAAAAAGTAGCTGAAGATAGTCAAAACAAAGAAAACAGAAACGACTCTCGTGAGTTTGTTGTGCTACAAACACAGTTGGCTTTCTTTCCAAGCTCTCGAAGTTATTCCTAATTTTTATTAAAGCGAAATCTTTTTGGGATATAATAAATCCTTTATTAACCACGCTTGTTCGGTTAAGATGGCTGGATATTACTGAGGCCTCGTTCTTTATCTCTTTATATTTTATGGACTTCGACTTCGTCTCGGTTCATAAAAATGCCAAAAAGGAACTCGGCCAATATCCAGCCATCTTGACCTCACGCTTGGTTAATAACCCATATTTATACTGTCAAACCCCATGCATAAGATTTTTTTACCTCTAAACTTACCCTTACTCGTTGATGTGATTTGTAAGTTTCATTTCATTTGAGATTTTTCTTTGAACATCGCCCGCGGTTTTTATAATTATTTGATTACGTGCACAGAATTGCAGCAGTAATTAGCGAAAGCAACCAAGTCACGTAATTTCCTTGTATCCACCCGCTTAATCCTATGCGCAGCGGCCGACCATTCGCCACGAAGTGGGAAAAATTGTTAAAGAAAAGAAGTCCACTCAGATCTGGCTTAACGAAACAATGAGTTTGATCACAATGCTTCCCTTTTATTCCCAAGAATGAAAGGTAAGTTTGTTTTAGTCCTTTCATATCAAATCCTCTCTCGTTTCCGTTTCCTCTGCACGAGGTCAGTACAACATGGGAGCTCGTTGACCAATACGAATGGAATTAGACTTGCTAATCCGGTATATACTCCTCCGACTCAGGTGAACAAACAAAGCAATGAAACCATTGTCGATCTCTAACTCAGTCGAGAATATGCTGAGTTTTGGTTTTTCACGGGCTTGGCTAAGACTGTTTTTGTTTTTTTCGTTAAGCTTATTATTTGGCCTACTTTTTGTTTTGCAAACTGAATTTTTCTCAAAAAAATACATAAAAGCTAGTTACGAATTCGAAAAAACTCCAACCGGTGTTGTTAATCTGCGCAATGTAAAGCAAAAGGTCGCTACGAAAGGCAGTCAACATAAAAAGATGTACAAACCTTTAAGCGATATAGAAGTAGGACCAGCTGGATTACCTGCAAAGCTCCAATTCCGCCGGAAATTAGATGAATCTGGTCATGTGGCGAGAGGTACAAGAAAGGAACATCAAGATTCGACAACTGGGAAACCAGGAATCGTTTATCCTAACACTAAAACTGCGAATTCAAACCCAGGTAAGTTGAAACACCGACTCAGAATTCAAACGGAAAGCACATCGACTTTGTCAAGTGTCACCACCGTGAAGGTTCAAGCGACGACGGAGAGGCCATCATCGAAAAAATACCCTTCATCGATAGAAAGGTTAAATTTACCCTCGCAACAAGAAAAAACCCATGGCCATGTCTATGGCGAACAAGGATGTCCCGATAACCCTTGGCGGAATGCCGGCTTGACGGAGCTTTTACAAAAGTGGATTAACATTTGCGAACAATACAACATCGAATACATTTTGTACGGAGGCAGCCTGTTGGGGGCTATGCGAAATAACGACATAATCCCGTATGATTCTGACATAGACGTCTTGATTGATATCAATTACTTTACGACAGTGAGAAGTCTGGCGGAGAGACGGCGCTTTTTACGATCAGATGGAAAGATCCATTTGGTTTTGCAACCAGAATTCACCATGAACATTCCGGTAGAAAAGAGGAAACGTTATGACTGTCAAGGCAAAGTAAGTCATCATTAGATGCCTTTTTAAACGCAGTTAATATCTATTCATTCAATTATTTATTCTTTTTAATTTGATAAGTCTGACTTATGAGCTATGTAGCAATCCCTTATTCTTCGATGTTTCGACTCTTGAAAGATGTTGGCATAGCACATTGTTTGTTTCAAGCAGTCAGATTTTAAAACTTTGTTAAGACGCTAAGAAATTTTGAGAAGAACTTGCGTGATTTTCCTTTACTCTTGTCCTCCATATATACATTCCCCTGATCGACCCCATCAAAAGGACTGCGTGGAGCACAATACCGAAGGACGAATAATTCCAACTTGGCAATGCCTGATTCTATCAGTTAGTTTGTCAAAAGAGATGTATTTGCGTAGTAATTTTATGTTAAGAGACAAAATTGAAATCTAGCAAGAAGTTTCATTATGTGTAATTAAGTGTTAAGAAAATGAATGGAAAAGATATATCAGCAAAAGCCATTCAGTTAAAAAATAAGCAATTGATAGTTTTCTATTTCAGTGGCGGTCTTACTTTGCAAGTAGAGTAACTGTTATCTTTTCCTTTTGAGAGAAATTAGTTCATCTTCCTTAAATTTTATTTTGACACCTTCAACACCTCTTTCTTTAAGGACCTTGAGGGTAAACGATTTGTACTTTTCATCTTCCGCACTGAATTTTAAGTTAGTTAACTTTTTCTTTGGGGGGCGGTACTTGCGTCTGAATTTTTCTGTTTACTCTGTTGTTATGTAACAGCCCTCTAATGCTATTTTCCCTTGAAATATCTTTCCAAGTATGGTTCTAATTCAGCCAGTAAGTTCATTATAATTTTCATATTATCAATTTTGTTTCTGTTTCTGCCGATCTTAACTGCAAAAGTATGAAATTTTAGGTAGGAAGTCATTTTGTAAAGCGTAAACAACAGTCGAAGGCGCATACTTAGTATACTTAGTGCTGTTGCACGTAACTTAACGTGATTTGCTGGTTGAGATAGAACTATGACGATGCAGTGATTGAAAGCCTAATAGTGTCACCTTTAGTGTCTCCTTTATAAGCTGGTGAACAGCATTTTCAATCGGAATAGAACTGAATTGAATTGAGTAGAGTTGAGAGTTGAGATCTGAGTTACTCGTTAGCAGTAACTTGTAATAGACAAACCAAAGCTAGGAATAAAGACGTATCACTGAGTGTTAGAAAATTGAAGCATCTAACAAGTTCATCAGTAGAAAAACAAAAACATTGCGAATGTTTTGTCTTCCCATTGCAGGTGACGTCAAAGCTTATGGACGAATGCTCTTTCCAAGAGCCACTTGGAAGACTCTTCAAGGGAAACTTGCACATTGATATTTATCACTTTTACGATAGAGTGCACTTTGTGGACGATCCAAGCGACGATAAACTCAAGGAGTATCCTAAGAAAGATTTTTATCCCTTTAAGCCGTGTAACTTCATGGGGTTTGAAGCGTCATGTCCAAGCAACCCTTGGGAAATTTCACGAATCTACTTCAATACCGACGATTTCCTTGAGCCAGTTTACAAATGCAAGAACGGAACTTGGGTCAATAAGAACGGTAGAACTACCAGATAGTCAGCTTGATCTCAGGGGAGCGGCAAGACCTTCCCCCCCCCCCTTATTTTAGGTAAAAAACAAACGCAGAGGGAAGAAACGCCGGCAGGTGAACACACACAAACAAACCGCCCCCCCCTCCCCCCCTCTTAGTTCAGGGTCTGGATCCGCCATGGATCTTAGTACAATACAGCCAAAAGGGCTTTTCTAAAACTTTGTTGTGAGATATTCCCCTGAAAAAAAAAATGTGAATAAGAAATAAAAACTAACTAATGTTTTAACATGCCGTTAGCCACGTTTTTATTCGAGGGGTTGCTTGTAGGAAAGGGAACACTCTGAGCGTAGAAATTAATATAAGGTCACACCCACTTTCGTTTCACGTTGACTCCGAAGAGAGACTGGTATCTAATTTCTTCTCGTTATGTCGCGGTCACGAGAATTTATAAAGAAAATGATCCCCAACTAAAGAAACATAAAGAGCAACGTGTGATTTTCTCCATATCTACACCTGAAACAACTTTCGTTTCTTTGGTGATCACATGCAGTTCAATTTCGATTCAAAAAGCCTTAAAAACGATCGAAGAGTGAACTGGACAACGCTAACGAGGTATTATGTTGGCGGAAGCCATAGACTCGTCAATGATAGAAGAATTATCGAATGGTCTTTGCGAGCACTCGCGAGCATGCGAACAGTGTATTTATTTTTGCGAGCACGAGCAGTTGTCAAATTTTTCCAGATGGCGAGCAGCGAGCACTCTAGTAAAATACAGATGGCGAGCAGCGAGCACTTCGAGTACTTCTTAATTTTTCCGCTAGCCGGAATCTCTCTTTTATTAGTAGGATACGTTGTTTAGCGCCAACTAATAGCTAATAATCTGGCTGACGCCTCCAAAACAGAACAAAAGACGCAAAGCTTGGGTGGTTCAACCATTCCCAGCATGCATCTTACAGCCAAGTGTGCCCTGCTTGATGCCAAATAACGTCACGTAGCTTCGCGTGAGTCAGTCAGGGTGGATGCTCAAGAACTTCAAGAGGAAAGAGCTCTCAAGGAGATGTACCAGATCCAAAGCCCGCAATCTAAAGTTTTCCATCTCTTTCTAACCCGACGTCAAAATGGAAGGTATGTTTCTTTTGGTTACATAGTTCTTATGAAATGTAATTCACGTGATATTCGGTCTAACAAGCATTTTGCGCTTCGGTGTCGATGATCGGCAAACTGGTTTCCCACTAATTGACTGAAAAAAACTTCAACACTATGAAGATTTGTTTATTTGCAGGCTTCTAGAATCTAACCAATTACAGCCGTACAGATCTGACAAGCTGTAGTAGTAGCTCTGAATGTCAAATAGTACTGGTAATAGTGGTATTTCTCTAGATTACTTTCTACCGAAAGTAATTTTGTATTTCCGCGCGACATGGAGACAGTTTCTAGACATGTCTACTCGTTTGGCCAGGCCTTTATTTTTTTTTTATCAAAATAATTAAAGCAACATTCCATTTAAGAATTTCCTTGAGCCGGTGAAGCCCAAATGACCGAGGGTTGTTATTAATGTTGTTTTGTTTAATCGGGTTTCATATGCCACCGTTTGGCATCAGATTATAATAGTTATTAGTATAATTTCAGAGCTGAGCAAAGAGTTTCCAGCAATCTGATTGGTCGAGCGGTTCCTTATATGACGCTATATAAACCCCTCCACGCCGTTTATATAAAATGTTAAAATAAAATGTTAATAAATGTTACTAAAATGTTATGATTTTAGAAATTTCTCTGTTGTTCAGCTCTGAAATTATACTAAAACAATTATTACTAGTGGCCAGGAAGCTTCCAAGGTTGAAAAAACCACTACAGAATACGATCCGAGTACACTGTTTCAAAATATTTTGACTCCTTCCATTTTATTTTCCCATTGCCCACTGGAGAAACCATCATATCTACAAGCCCTGATAATTTGTTCAAATAAATGGAAATTTAGATCATCAGAGGTTCGCAAGTAAAGTTGTCTCCGTAGGAGATTATATCACCTCCCGTCATGTCGAGCTTCCTCTTAACAAAATCAGAATTTCCGGAAAAAAGATTGTGTTACAGTCACGTTTTCTTGTTCAAGCGAAAGAAGGTTTAAGTCATTGGGTAAAATACCCGGGAAACTGGTCAAAGAAGCAACAATTGTAAAACTAGCTTCAAGCAATGAAAGCGAATCTACTGAGGGAAAAAGCAGAATTAGCTGGTATTCACAGAAATTAAATCTTTTGGGTACTCCAAAATAGTTACTGAAGCCAGAGGTAAGGATGTTTCAACCTTTTTGTTTTAACCATATGATAACTGATTTATCGTTTATATACGGATAAAAACGAAATTTCGAGCAATCGAGCTCATGTTAACGAGAATGCGAGCATGCGAACAGTTGCAAAAATTTTTCGAGCACGAGGAAGCGAGCACCCGTGTGATTTTTGCAAGCAATTCGAGCAAAAGGCCAAATTTTGCGAGCACTTTTAAATTGCATGGTACCATTCGATACCCCTGGTATCCAGTGCGATCGACGAACATCGATCAGTCGGGTAAATATTTGACTCGAAACTTAAAATAATTTAAACAGCTGAAATATTTTTTAACCTCTAAACTAAGCCTTATTCGCTGATGTAATTTAAATTTTATTTTTAATTTGAGATTTTTGTTTGAACTTCACCCGCGGTTTTTTCATAATTATTTGATTACATGCACAGACTCACAGCAGTAATTAATTCCTTTGTAACCACCCACTCAATCCTATTGTTGACGGCCGACCATTTGCCACGTTGAGGAATAAATTGGCTCAACGAAACAATAAGTTTGATGATCATGTTTCCCTTTCGCCAAGAATGAAAGGTAAGCTTGTTTCGGTCCTTTCATATTTAATACTCTTCCGTTTCTAGTGGGTTAATTTTATTCTGCACTAGATATACAACATGGGAATTATTTAATCACGCATTTCAATTCAGCGTGTCAGCGGTTCGTTGAGACTCAGCCGGGGGCTATACTTCGGAATATATGGCCACATTTAACCATCCATCAAACAAGCCGTCTTGTTTAGCTCGCTTGATACTTTGTGAACGCTACCGAGTCGAATGAGCCGCAAACTTAACGCGTCTATTGATTATTCAAACAACAAACATATGAAATACATATATATGAACTGCGGTTATGAAACGTATATGTGCACGATCCTTCCCAGTAAAGCACTATTTAAGCAATAGTGAAAATCAGACCTGAAAAAAATTCAGGCCTGTACGGGATTCGAACCACTGACCTCTGCGATACTAGTGCAGCGCTCTACCAATTGAGCTAACAAGCCAACTGGGAGCAGGCCATCAAATTAATTCGAAATAAACCCGTACAAAATCCCGTACAGGCCTGAATTTTTTTCAGGTCTGATTTTCACTATTGCTTAAATAGTGCTTTACTGCGAAGGATCGTGCACATATACCTATTGATTATTGCCCGTCAATTTTCTGTTATTCACTGCTGAGCCAAAAGAGTCCCTAAATATACGCTCCTTCAAAAGTGGCTCAATATTGTGTAGTTGCTTTGAGTCAGGTTCGTCTCATGACAAGAATCACGTTTGTTTTTCGTGCCTTGATCTCCAGAGGACAATCCACCACTTCTCTCTCGTCGGTAAATAGCTCTAAGGTCTGGATCCACTATATTGGTTGTCGTGTCGTGCCCTAGAATTACCCTAAACTCAAATCAAACTTAAAACATCGAACACAAACACATTCTTGTTTAGTATGCTGTTTAATCACCACATGTATATTTGTATTTCAAAATCCTGAATAAATTATTTGTCGAATAGGTCGTCATATCGAATGATAAACTAAATACGTCAGCGTTAGACGCTAACTTCGTCGATTATTTTGCGATTTATGACGTGCACGTTGGTTAAGAAATGGTTTGTGTGTACTTATTGTTTCATCGCTAATAGGAAATCACAGAGAAGATGGCCTTTAAGAAAGTTCTCGTTGAGTTTGAGTTGAGTTGAGTTAAATTATAATTACTGTACCTGTTTGAGTTGAGTTAAATTATAATTTTCTGTACCTCCCTCTTTAAGAAGAAAGTGGGGTTGCGTGACATCACTCTTCATATCAATAGTTTACCTGATGAAATATGAACCTGTAACCAGCAAGGGCGTAGACGGCTTTTCGACTTGTCGTAAGTCCATTTTTTGTTTCAACATTAGAAGAAGTCACATTATAAACGTCAAGAGGGTGGAAAAATCTGTAGGCCTACGGGTTCAAGCGTAAGGGCCTACAGGTCTACGGCTCACGGGCCCGCTGGCTTTTCATGGGGCCCAGGGCCCACGGACTTTCGGTTCGCCACTGACATGTGAAGAAGTCCGTCGTAGGAGAGGAGTGCTATGGTGTAGCACTGTAAGAGGCTATAGTTAAAGAATTATGAGAACAAAGTTTCAAACATCCTTGCAAATCATGGAACACATCGAAGAAGAACAGTTCATGGAAAAGCAACAGTTTTCTTTAAGTTGCTAGGATATTATTTATTCAGTGAAAAATTTCGATTAAATTCTGGCTTATTTCTCGATAGTATGTGAACTCCGTGAACGTGTCGATACGTAAGCAACCGAGGAATTTTTTCACGGTTTACACACGTGGAAGGTTGGGAGAATTCTAGGCAGAATTCGATAAAGCTATGCAAATCCCGAGATCTAACGTCACAACCGGATTTACAGCTTACTCCCATTGATAGATAGATAGATAGATAGATAGATAGATAGATAGATAGATAGATAGATAGATAGACAGATAGATAGAAACTTTAGTAACGTTTCAAAGAACCTTCTAGTTTGGGAGATATCCCATACTAATGTGGGAACACAAATAAAATGGATAAACATTATTTACAAAAAATATTACCAACTTAAGCATAAAATTAAGTCATATCATGCATGAAAAAAATATGAAATGAATTAAGAATTACATAGAGCACAGCCCCTACAGCCATCGTCTAACAGAGAGCTGAGGTCACGCTTACGTATACTGGGAGCGAGACTGGTTAATATAAACCCTTCACACCCTAGCATCAGTATGCATATTCTCCTTAATGTTTTCTTTATATTTCCCAAGGAGCTGAGATAGAGAATTTGAGTAAAAATCAAGAGCTCCATTAGTTCTTGATCATTTCCTTTATTGCTGTGACAGTTATGTGTAATTCAGGGACGATATTATTGTAAGTACGGAGAAACTAGAAGCAGGTCACCCTTTGGGGTCGAAGCTGATGTGACGTTAGTTGTCAACACTGAGTGCTTGAAGATCTACATATGGGATGGCTATTTATACTTACACCTGAAGATATTTTACTAATTATTGTCTGTTTTCTTTCTTAACTTAGAAACCTTTACATGAACGCTTTTACCGTCCTTATATTGGACCACAGAAATCATTACTGAAATCCTTAGGAATCTGAACATTGGTAACAGATGGCAGCTTTCAGTGCTTTTCAGGCTTGGAAATTTTACTTCCTCTCAACGTTTGTCGTGGTTGGAATTTTAAGCCTCTTTTACATTTTCCAACTTGAATTAGCTGATTCTAGTGTCTTTAAGCTGTTGACTCATAGGTTTCGAATGAGAAACGTACTTAAGAATGAAAAGAGCACAAACGTAATACTAAATGAAATTAGTAAAAAGATTACAAACCACAGTTCCACACCCGCTTATAGTACGACCACGCGTGCACCAGTTGAAGAGGAAAAAAGTATTGGTGTTCAAAATGTAGAGATCACAAGCCCAGGATTCATTCCTTGCAAAGGCAATGGAACATGGGAAGTATACGGGGACTCAGATTGTTCGGATAATTCAAGGCGCGACAATTTGTGCCAGCTTCTTCGTGCCTGGACTATTGCAGCCAAGAAACACAACATCATTTACACTATAGGTGCAGGGAGTCTTGTTGGAATGCTACGGAATAATGATTTAATTCCCTGGGATACAGACATCGACATATATCTCCACGTGAAATATTTCCCGCTTTTGCAAAAATGGGAGAGAGAGAAAATGTTTACAACGCTTCAGGAATCAATCTATCTGGCGACTCAGCCAGGACCAGTGAATAATATTCCCGAGGAAAAGAGAACGCGTCACAACTGTAACGGAAAGGTAAGCTTGCTGGGCGGTCGCATTTGAGCGCTTTCAAAGAGACTACAATCTAATCTCACTCCTTGTTGCACATGCGCAGATGAATATCATGACAACAGGGTCAGTATTTCAGTTTCAAATCATCTGTTCTTGTGTATACTCGACCTTCCTGTGGACTCTCTCTGGAATCCTAAGCGCCCACCATTTTTCCCCAAAGCGAGGCGTTTACGAGTTGTGTGTGGGACCTGTCACGAAATATGTTTCGGCCCAGATCCTTCCCAAACCTCTCTCAAGCTCGCTTCGTTCGCAGGGTGTTTGTTGTGATAATCTGGGTAGTGTGAAGTTAACCTTCTCCTTAGACAAATAGCCAACAGTCTCCCATGTTAGAAAACTTAGGCAAGTGTGGGCTCTTGCCATATCTTTAACCGGAAGCTGCTCGGTCATAAGCTTCTGATTTAGCATCGAGCTACTTTCAATCAGTTTTCAGCTTAAAGTTGGCTGATTGGCAGTCGCAGTCGCAGTAGCTGTCGATTTTGATTAAAACATTAAAGAGTACTAACATATTAGATTCTTGGAGCCTTTCCCTTATCGAGCTAGCCCTGAGTCTAGGCCCAAACCCCCCTCTAATTAAACGAACGCAGAATAGTAGGCTTATAATGTGGCATTTGTTCAGGCAGCTTTTCACTCAGCGTACATACGAAAGCGTTGACAACTTTATTATTCTCTTCTCATCAGGTGACGTCACATTACTCAGACATGTGCTCCTTCCTGGAGCCAATGGCGAGGTTGATCAGAGGAAATTGCTTTATTGACTTTTTCCATTATGAAGAAAAAGGCGACAAGGTTGTAGAACATGGTGAAAATCTTGCTGTTAACATGCAAAAATATACAGATTTCTATCCATTTAGGCCATGTATTTTCATGGGTTTTTCAGTTTCATGTCCAAACAGACCTTTAGAAGTTTTACGAGTTACCTACAGTAGTACGTCTGACATGAAGAAACCGCCCAAAGTTTGTAAGAACGGTCAATGGGTTCATAATGGATGAAAGCTAACAAACTAATTATAATCCGCGCGAGAGACCGTATTCATATTAGTGGGTGTAATTTTAAAGAGGTCGACATGTAATCTGTGCAGAGGAATATCGATCGAGTGCTGTATGGTTCATGTTCAATAGGCCATTTTACAGTTGTGTACTTAGTCGCCAAGCCTTTGATTTGGAGTGAGGCTGAAGGTGACCAGTATCTAGTTAGTATGATAACAAAGTAAATGACATTTGAAAGGCAGCAAGGTCACCCTTAGCCTCACTCCTGTTGAAAGGCTTGGCAACCAAGCAGGCAACTGTAAAATGGACTATTGGAAGCAGGACTCTGTTCAAATGGGTTAGCATGTTCCAGGAAGTCTGTGTATGGCGACAAGTGTATAAAGCGGGGCTCACAATGATTGAGAAGGAGTGGCGACTCTTCTTAAAAACCCCGCGGATTTTCTCTCACCCGTTCTTTCGTTTGTATCTTCTAACTGAGGGCCAGCCGCAGACTATTAAAGTTTTGTATTTTTGTTTACCGTGGGGAAGTCAAAAATTGAGTGGTTAGGGTGAAATTTCAATACTGACTCTTGCCTCGACAGAATAGGATCTAAGAACAATTGGAGAGGGATAACAAATTGTGAAGCATTTATAGAGTCCTTTTACTTCCAGGACTTTCAATAAGCTGGCCTGAGTTGAGATCAATTCATGAGCTTGTGAAAACGTTCTCTGCACCACCTCTGCAATTTCTTTTCATGATTTTTCCAAATATGTTCAAGCAGATTTTCCGAGAGTTCGGTATACTAGCGCATTTCACCATTTTCGATATTTTGTGGAAGGCTAAGTGATGTCCAGTATATAAAAATTTCAGAGACTTTAATTGGTTTTCGTCAAGGTAGCATATCTTCGATCAAATGCAACACCGAATGCCCATGATTTTGTGATTTCGATTATTTTCCATCATTAAATTTTATACAAGACTATGAATGATATTCCTCCTTTAAGAATCAAAATAAAGACCAAAGATTTCAAAAAGAAAAGGAAACGTTTCTTCGTAAGTGCTCACTCAAAGCACTCTGAGATTTATCTATCTAGTTTTATGTGTAGAAATTACCAAAATTGTCTTCTTCCCGCCATCATAGATAGATACAAATGCAAAAGCTGACCAAAAACTCGAAATTTCTTACTGATAAACATATTATACCCAATGTATTCAGTACTTTGACGAATCCTTAATTTCAAACTAACTCCATCCCGGTCTTATAACAATCATTTGTTAAACTATCATCCCACGGAGAAGAACCCACGATATCCTTTACTAAATTATCGCTAAGCATTAGGATATACCTAGCAAAGTAAAAGAGAAAGTGTTTTAACTAACATGTATATTGCTGATACTTATCTAAGTATAACAATAAACTTCGCTGTTGGTTACGATCTTTATTCCGGTAATTTCGTGTAAAGGTAAACTTTCCAAATTATAAAGAATTTTTCTCCCTTTGCTAAGCAAACTCATTTTCATCGTTAATACGTATTTATTGTGCAAGAGTAACTGCAATGTAAGCAGAATTTAAAGGGATTATCTACTTTTTCTGAATCACCAGAAAAATGGGTTTTTGGAGGCCTTTTATGTAAACACGTCTGCCAGCTGTTGTGTGCCCAGTAGTTTCGATATTTACAAATCAGTATAATGGCTTTGTAATAAAACTTTAGAAATTTAAATATCCCATGGGCAATGCATTATTTTAGCGATGATTAAACGACAACATTATCAATCGTTGGTTCTTACGAAGGGAAGCGAAAAATTCCATCTTTGTTCGTTCGACCGCGATATCACATACCTGAAATTTAGTTTTGGAGTTCTCTATATTTTCATTTTTAACAGTCATGACTTGGACTTCAGAAAACTAATTTGGCGTTGCCTTTTTTTCCGTCAATTTGAGTTACAATTTGCCTCTCTGATGACTATAGTTAGCAGGTGTACTATCAACAACTTGTAATGAATAAATTTCATGGTTGATCTGCGGGTGAAAATCAAGTCCCAGTTTTGTAGCTCAGTTCAGCAGAGCAGAACTTTTTCAGTTCAGCTTTTTTTCTGCAGTTTCCAAATCGCAGTCCTTCAGCAAGCATCATTTCTTTACTGGACGCGTACTTATGTACTGCACAGTAAACTCTCGAAAACCAAATGTTGTGAATCACCCCAAAAGGGTCTTCAATCACTAATACACGCTTAAATGCTGGCCCTGTTATCCTTTTAAAACTCGAAATCTCGGTCACCCACACCCATTCCTTTAGCTTTAACTGTTTTTAATATTACCTGAAAAACTGAGAACAAATAACATACAAAAATACCTTCTGTCTAGATGAGAAAGAAAGTAGAGAGTTTTTCAGTTTGTGCTTTGTAAAAGGAAGTTATATTTTTTGAATGTCAAAATGTAAAGGGCAGAGGTTGCTTAAATGCTCTCCTGATTAGAGTCATGAACTACGATTTATCAAAATGGCCATTTTTATTCTATGAATGCCTTCTGAGAGGTTAACGTTGTTGGTAAGTTTGGCCGAAATGGTCATTGAGATTCGTGGTAAATCTTGTAGTAGATTGAGTTCGCTTTGTCTGACTAATTTTACTAAAATGGTGTCTGATCTTCTACACGAAAATCACGGAACCAAACGTGTCAAGTGGGTTTGGAGATAACTACATCGCTTTTTCCTGAAAAACGTCCGCCATGAAATTAGAAAGACAAATGTCGCCATCATTGTTTGGCACTGTTATTATCGCGCGGTAATGGCTCGCCAAATATTGAGGTTGCTTCACTCTAATCACGAAAATTTAATTTTAGGGACTGACAAATAATATTCTTTGTTATGCAAAAAAGTGCAGTGAGCATATCACACGTGCCCTGATAATCGAATGGTAAGTGATTCCCGGTTTTCCTCCAATCAAAATGGAGCCTGTCGTAGGAAAAGAGGGGGGGAGGGGGGAGGGGGGAGATCCTCCTATTATCTCATGAAAAGTTTCATCAGTTTATTCAGCTAGATTTTTCACTCAAAAGGAGAGGACGCGGTATGTTTTTAATCAAAACAACGAAAATTATCGCCCAGGATGATTTGGATTAAAAGCGACAATCTCTTACATCTCTCATTTTTCACGCTGCCATTCTACTTCTCGAGAGACCTATCGCATTTCGAACGTTCTGCTGATAAAAATCTTTCTTAGGGAAATTAAAATTTTTAGTGACTCAGTATAAATATCACTCACTTTCATGTGTTCGACGGAAGGGAACAGTTTGACCACCCTTGATGTTCGTCACTCCTTAGTAAAAAGAAAGGTAAGGTCAAAAAAGGCTGAGGCTTTTATCTCGTAAATCTGAAAAAAAAAAACAGATTTCAGATATCAATCGTATACTTGGACTGATTCCAAATCAGTGGCGTTTCATTCGCTACCTATCGTTTTCATGAAATAATGCTGGATCATCTGTGCACTATCGTACAATTTCGTGACAGTGCGGCAGTTTTTAAGGGAGGAATCCCCCGCAAGCCAAGGGCGAGTTCAGGCGGAGCCCTGTAATAAAGAAAATAATGTGAAAGAAAGCCATCAAAAGGGCGCCACCAAAGGACAATTTCTAGTCAGTTCGGACCTTAAACTTATAAATGGGAAGTTATCTCTCTCAAAAATTACAAAATCATCTCTTGTAAAATTTTCCTACGATCCGTTTTAAACTGATTTGCACGTAACAATGCGAGTTCTGTAAAAGAGTATATTCCGAATTAAATAAAGCCAGTAATGTGGCAACAGATAAGGCTGCCAGATGATATATTCGCCATTACACAACTTATCGACCTTTTCAGAGCAAGAGTGCTTTTGTTCGTGTTTCTTTCTAGGGAAAGGAGGACTAATCATCTTTGGAAATGACTGCGATATTGTGGTTGGCGTTTTTCAGTGAGTAGATCTTCGTTAAGAGACATAAAGCTATTAAGCTATGGTTGCAATCACACACGGCCTCATCTTACGCCACTGAAAACCGGTTACGGCTGCATGCCGTTTCAACTTTCTTCCTTCATTCGTCTCTTCCTTCTTTTGTTCCTTCAGCCTTTTCCGTTCTTTTCTTTTTCTTTTTTCCTTTCTCACTTAACCTTTTTCTATTTCCTTCTCTTGATGTCGCAAGGTATCATCCATGTAACTGCTGCTGGAAATATTTGTCGGATAGATTGCAAAGTTCAGTTTGTACCGCGGGGATGTTACAGAGATAGAGGGGTAAGACTTCATTCACTCTCATTTAAAAGAAAGCAAATATGATTGAAATATTTAAAAGGTGAGTTGAAAGTTGAAGTCAATCTGGCTCTTTAGAAAAAATAACGGGATGCAAAAAAATCACAAGAACATTCAATAGGTAAATTATTGATTTGAAACAATATCGTTTTATTATCATCTTTGTTTTATTCTTACGTTCTTCCACTTATATCCTACAAATCATCAAATTTGTACACTAGCACACTTGGTTTTCCTCAAGTGATTAAAACAAATACCTTGGTCACCTCGGTGCGCCGGTTGAACAGAGGCAAAAGCATTTGGAACACTTCTAAACGAAAGTCTCCTGACAAACTCCCTGAATTCAAAATTTCTAAACCAATTCAGAAGCCCTTCCGCCTTTCCACCTCGCTTCCTTCTCTTGAGTCCTGTTGTTCTCCTACCATGTGGTTGAAAATTAAACATTGAGTGAGGGGCGGGAAGGGAATGAGGCAAGTATACCAATGCAACTTGGAAAAAAGACACCCAGCGTTCAAAAACTTTTGTCACTAGGTGTAACTAAATAAGTAAATAAATAACTTAGCAATGGACATTCCACTGGGTGGCTCTTCTTGTCCACTGTTTCCAGATCGAACTGGAATTTGGAATGTTGGTTTTTGTGGAGGGAGGAAAACCAGAGGACCCGAACAAAAACCCTCGGAGCAAGGACGAGAACCAACAACAAACTCAACCCACATGTGACGCCAGGTTCGGGAATCGAATCCGGGCCGCAGCAGTGGGAGTCGAGTGCTCTCGCCACTGCGCCATCCCTGCTCCCCTGTATGTGTAGTTTGATTTACAATTCACTGGTCAACTGACGATCAGTTGC
The DNA here is from genome assembly GCF_964205215.1 of Stylophora pistillata. Lineage (NCBI taxonomy): Eukaryota > Metazoa > Cnidaria > Anthozoa > Scleractinia > Pocilloporidae > Stylophora > Stylophora pistillata. The sequence goes on from NC_142528.1 coordinate 26,683,516, forward strand.
TCAGTTTTCACGAGTTTACATTGAACCACATGAATTAATCGACGCAAAGCAAGATTTCTTTCAAATTTAATTAACAGGGAAAGTCACGAGCGCTGCCTCATTACATCTACAACGAGCGTGATCCTAGGGTCAAGAAAAATTATGGCGGCAGAAGGATTGATTGGCACAACTGGGATGAATATTATCCTGGCTTTGCGTGCCGATGTGCAGAGGTAGCTAAGGCTCAAGGATACGACCTTTTTGGTGTTCAGTTTTACGGTGAGGTTCACTGAACTTCTTTCACCTATGATTTAATTAAACGTATACCGTTAATTAATTATTAAGTTTATCATTTGTCATTATGTAGCACCTTGTGCGGAGAAACTGAAGAGGCTGGCTCTTTCAGTGAGTTCTATTTTTGAGCTCAATCCATATTTTTTGTTCTTAGGAGAATGTTGGGCTGGACATAGTAGACTTCAAAAATATGATAAGTATGGAAAAAATACCAAAGGATGTATTGAGGACTCTTTCTTGACATGCACTCCATATAGCCGTTACTGTGCGGGTAAACAGTGGCACAATATGGTGTATCAAATTGGTAAGTTTGGTTTTACTTCCTAATCATATCTTGGGAAGACAGGAGCCAGAGGGTTGTGACCCATGAACTCGATGGTGACCGAGCCTTACGGTAGACTCGAGCGAAGAGGATGGAGAAGAAGGGTTTAAATAAAAAAGAATCAGTAGAGTATGGCAGAAAAAGTTAAAGATTTATGTACTGTGGACTCTTCGCATTTACGCGTTTTCACTACCTGAATTATGTTTGATAAATTAAAAGGAAAATCCAACCCCAAAGAGGGGTGGGGTTATAGGTTCCTCTATGCCTCCCAGATCAACTCTCGGTTGATGTCACCTCATATATTTTGTGTTTGTTCCTGCTGGTATCATAGTGGATGCTACGTGCCCTAAAATCAACTTCGAAAGGGTTGGCTGCTTTCGAGATAAACACAAACCACCCAGACCACTACCAGACTATCTCTTCAACGACAGGGATCCCAGCATCGATAACTTCAGCGGAAAAAGAATTGATTGGCGAGCCTGGGATATCTATTTACCGAAGTTTGCCTGTAGATGTGCCGAGGCTGCGAAGAAAGCAAATCACACTTTCTTTGGAGTGCAGTTCTACGGTAAGTGAGAAAACCTTCCATTTAAGTTTTATTCACAACGTATACTGACTTTTACTCGCTTATTGGCGAGTGAAAGCTGCATAGGCTGCAGTTAAATTTGTCTTTGTACGAAAAAAAAAATAGCAGATAACTTCTATGACAAACTTAACCTGAAATCTTAACCTGAAATCGTTCGGTAGAGGGCTGATCACGTGTCTTAATGATTTATGTGTTCATTATTAGGTTTCACTCATTTGACTTCACGAATTAATCTCAGTATTCAAACTTTACTCGTCAGTGTGCTGTGAGATGCTATTACGTCTAAGGACTATAGTAACCTACTTAAATGCAATGTTAATCTCGGGATCCCCGTCCTTACAATTCATGAAATTTTAACCGAAATCTCAGTTAACTTAATATTCCCCTTTGTTTGTGCCATTTGTGTTAAATTCGTTTAGTTGTCTTTGTCTCAAAGGAGAATGCTGGAGTGGCAAGGACAGCCATATGACATACGACATCGATGGCCCCAAACAAGGTGGTTGCATCAACCAGTGTTACGAACCCTGCGCCATAAACAACAAGTTCTGTGCCGGAAGAAACTTTGAAAACTTTGTGTACAGAATAGGTAAGAATTTAGAAAACAAAAAAAACAACATAATTTTACGCCCCATCATCATAAAGGAAATATGCCCATCTTCTACCTACCGCGGTGTGAAATCTCATAGGGTGACTAAACCCTCCGAAAATTATCCTCAAATGTGCGTTAAAATCGACTGCAAGAATTAAATTCTGGATAACCCCGCCGCACATACTCGACACATCTGAATAGTGGTAACGCGTAGTTCACAAACAGCTGATATTATATATTTGGCGCAAACTCAATTTTTGAATTAACTAAGACTTAAAACATTTTTTTCAATTTTCGCGCCAGTTTTTGCGGCATATGAAAACTAAACGTTAATTCACGTGCACCACTTTCTACCTGAAAGTGTTTGACAAAGATCAAACATCTGCGCATGTCACTGATTCACAGGGGTCAGGGGTGGGTAGGGATAAAAAGAGCTTTTGTGCAAATTACACTTTTCCCAGTACTTTTAAGAATTAGTTACAACCAATTTTTCACGCTTGTCATCAATTTTCCCTTTTCTTTGGCGAGGGATAAAAGTTCTTCCTCCTTGTTCGTTGGTAGCTTTATCTATTCAAACCTTGTTTTGTTGGTTCGATTGATTAAGTAATTTTTATCATGGCCTCTTTTCTTATCCACGAAAATAACGATTTACTTAATCTCTTTATCATCCTCTAGTGGGCGGCTCGTGTGAAGTAGATATCAGCCCTGTTGGTTGTTACAAAGAAGACGTTGCGACTCCCGCCTTGGGAGAAATCTTTCACAACGAGGCGGCACCAGATAAGCCAAACTTTGCTGGAACTATGATCCAGTCTGTTGACAATTATGAAGCTTACTTCCCAGATTTTCTTTGCAAATGCGCCAGGAAGGCAAGAGAAAACGGCTGGGAGTATTTTGGAGTCAGAGAACTAGGTAGGGAAACTGAAAACATCTCTTATGGTTTACTTGTTAGAGAGATATCGTTTTCGTGACTCGTCAATGCTGGCACTCATGTTTTCGAGGGATGTGATAAACGTCTTTGCTTAATTGTGAAGCGTGATGTTTTATCGTGAAGCCTGATGCTTAACCGTGAAGCGTAGTGCTTCATCGTGAAGCCCTGATGCTCAATCATGAAGCGGATACTTACTAATCGTGAACATAATACTTAAGCGTGATGTAAATCACGATGCGTGATGCTCAATTTTAAAGCGCGATCCTTAATCGCGAAGCGTGATGCTTAATCGTGAGTTTGATACTAAATCGTTGAGAGTGATATTAAATCACGAAGCCTGCTGAAACCTTTCAAGGTGTTAGAGCTAGTAACGATACCAATTGCAACGTTGAAATTCGCGTCAAGGGACTGAAAAGATAAGCTTAGTCTAGCCTAGCTAGGCTCTGGCTTGTTATGGTTATAACTTCGTTCTGATGGCCTGGGCTATAGTGATTATTGGTCAAGTTTTACAAACCTGAATTAAAATTCTCTGTTTTACACTGCATTGTTTGTATTTCTTTGTAGGACTGTGCGTACGAGGGTATTCCCCATCCGATTACGCCCAACACGGACCTTCCCAGCAATGTTTCGTGGGGAACAGTTCCATAGCTTGTCCAAACGGTTCCAAATTGTGCAGTGGCTTGAATGCAGAGGCCAACTACGTATATAAAGTAACCCTTCCAGGTAAATGCAAAGCGCCTTCGGAATCTCTCATCAATGTAGGATGTTAATCTGTTCCGAGTCGACTTCTACAAACTATTCAAATTTGAAATATGAAATATGAAATATATGAACTTCATATATTTCATTATATCTCATTAATCACTTTCACGGGTTTATTACGAATCAACTTAACGACCTGCTCCCAGTTGGCTTGTTAGCTCAATTGGTAGAGCGCTGCACTAGTATCGCAGAGGTCAGTGGTTCGAGTCCCGTACAGGCCTGATTTTTTTCAGGTCTGATTTTCGCTATTGCTTAAATAGCGCTATCTACTGCGAGGATCGTGCATCATATGTATTCAAATTTTATCGACGAAAGTATTTATTAAGTTTCTCTGAGGTACAAAATTGCAATTTCGCTCTTTCACAATATGAGATGTCTGTCATGGAAATGGGCTCAAATATTCTAAATTACATTATTCCCGTTTTAGTTACTTTTAAAACAGACAATCTTGCCCAATTGTCTCAAGAAAATTTCGAAACTCTTGTTTTGACGATCATCATAGGCAGAGTTAAGGCCAATAAGATCACAGCGTTATTTTTGTAGATTTTTTACTTTTTTTTTCATGCTGTTTATTCTCCGCTACTACTGTAAATCTCTACATCTGAGTCTAATTTTGGTCGCTAATCTTTTAAGATTGTCCTATCTCACGCTGTCACGGCGGAAATGACTATCTAAACTAATAACTGACCAGTTGAAGAGTCACGGGGTGGGATTAGAGTACAAAAGAACATTTCCTCGAAAAAGGGGAAAATTCAGTGGTGCATTGAGCTTTCAAACTTTTACCTAACAGGAGTGAACCCAGTGGGAGACATGCCTCAAGATATTCCAGATGAACGTACTAAAGCAGACATTCCACCGGAGACCGTTATGCGAAGCCAAAGCCATCCTAAAGCAAAAGCTCGCTCATTCGGAAAAACACTCTTGTGAAGCCTCGACGTCTTGACACGTGAACCGAACTTATCCCAGCTCATCAATCGATTAAAACATCTCTGTCAAAAACAGAATTTTAGATGATGAATAGCTAGCCTGGTTTTACTGAACTTATAGCTGTTGTAAAGGATTTACGGGCAACAAGTTTAATTAATGTAAAAGATAAAGAATTAAGGGTGAATATTAAATGCATTCTTGAGCACTTGAGTACTCTAACTTTGTGGGAACAAACTGGTCTTTCAAACGGATTGTTTGAGCTATTTTTTGTAGCTTGGCGACTTTCGCATCCTTAGAACCGGCTAAAAAACCCACGATTTTACTTATTTTAAAGAGCCACGTCCGAGGTCTCTCCGCTTTCTCTTGAAAAAAGTGCTATTTATTTTTAGTTCGTAGACCGAGCAAATGAAAGCCATACATGCTCTTGTTCATAACTGAGGGGGAATGCTTCGAGCCAGATGGCAAAAGAATAAACATGGGATGAAAATAACGTTCGACAATTGTTTCAAATAATGTGGTTTTTCCAACCGAGTTGATTGTGTTAATTTGCCACTCGGTACGTTTCGTCAGAGCGAAAGACAAAAGGGCTGGAATCGTCTACGATGGCTAATTTACTCAATTCAGTGGATAAAACCAAATTATTTTGCAATACCCCACCGTCCCAGCGCCACAGTCTCTTTAGAAACTTACCCTCTTTGATCAATTGTTTCAAATAGCATTCTTCTAAAAGATGGTAAAGTTTCTTTTTTCCGAAATAAACCAATAGCGCAAAGTTTCCAGGAAAGGAGTTGATGTATATAACGTTCACTTTACATAAAGTATCTAATGAAAGTGTTCGTAACGCTGACTCAAATACATTGCCCTGTGTTTTATCTGGGAAAACACAATTTTTTTAGCATTTACTGAGGCACGATTACCTTTTTTTTATGAGAAAACAATATGCCCTTCATATCAACGCGTGCGAAATCCATGCAAACATACACCAGCCTCCTAGATAGATATCTGACAAGACTAAAGGCGAATCCCTATCACAACACAAAGAATCCACAGGTTGGTTCATAAAATTATTTTTCGAAGTTTGGTTTTTTTTATCTTAATTGATCCATGATATTTGGAATAGCGACATATTTTAAAGCCATACGAAATAGTGGGAGGATATGGGCTAGGCCTGAAGAATTATTTGCTAGAAGTTGAATCACAGGGGATTAATACAGGGGAATATTGATCTTTAACCGCTTCCCCCCCCCCACCCCTCCACCCTCTTCAACCATTTGCCTCCTAACAATGAAATGGTTTAGATATTCTAGTCTTCTTGGATAGGGATAAATAAATGGAGGTCCCATCTCCTGCAGGGTTAGGGGTAGGAGCCGTTAATTTCCCACGCACGAGATTACTGTGTGATGAATGTCCTCCACTGGGGTGGGATGGGTGGGTTGGGTTTAGGCGGATGAACGTAGTAGGGGACTACGTGTCCTATTCTTCTCTCGCCTGTACACTGTACAAATCTATAAATACAAATACAAATACAATACAAATACAAATGACTGGAATTAAACACTCTGCACTATTGGTAAGAAAAACTTCTGAAGAGTCCTAATTTAGTTGCCTTATTTTTGCCTTTCATTTAAAAAGTTCTACAATGGTTAAAAACTGTGTGCTATTTTCCATTTGTGGTAGGCTTAAAGAAAACTTCAAAATTATATGAACAACTGATGTCATTCATCTACAAGAAATCCATGTAGAGAATGCCATCAGTAAATTATTGCAGGTAACATAAGGTCACACAAATCTTATTTACTGAATTACAATCAATATTAATCCTAATACCACCTGATTAAATGATGAGAATTGGTATTAATTGCCATTTATTTTCAATGAGCTACTCAGGTAAAAGGGAGATCCAACACCCTCATGCTGAGGGCATCAGTCTTTGGGTCAGGGTGAGCTAGGGTGCTGGCCAGGTTTTTGTGCTGTGGCCTTGGGCTAAATATGTTACACTTATGGAATCTTTAGCCTTGCCACCAAGGAGTGCAAATGGAAAGGGCTATTTGCCAGCTGTTTGGGAAACTTGACAAGTGCAGTCTGGGGGAGGGGAGGGGAGGGGAGGGGAGGGATTGGGGATGGACTGGCATTCCTTTGAGGAAGTGGAGTAATACCCCAAGCCTATAGTCATGCTATTCTTTGGAAACTCAGATAAGCTCTGGCTAAACTAAAACCATTAACCATTTGATATTTGTGTCTACTTTATTGTTTGCTGGCAAATGATGACTTTAATTTGTGTGCTTGTTACACAACAATCTGAGGCTTTACCAGTAAACCGATATCAGTTTTTTATGTATAATCTACAATGGTTTCTTTGTATATTAAGCAATTTGCTACTGATTGATTTGAGCTATTTGACCAGGGTTAATGCTGTGTAAACAGGATACCATTTGCATTTCCTGTTGTGTAGTCATAGTTTTTACTTAAGTTTCTTAAGACTTGTAAGCTGACTTCACTTAAAGGCTCATAAAGACCATTTTGCTAAATAGGCTCAATTATCAGCTTCTCCACTTAATTACTGAACATGCCACAATGAAAGTTGTGACCAGTCTTCCCTTGAGAATCTACTAATGGTTAACTTCTTTTTTATTGTGTTGATGCTCTTAAAGGGAATTATTGAGATGATGACCAGTGAAAACCCATTGGTATTTGATCTGCTAAAGGAGAAGGTATTTAATTTTATTCAACTATTTTTAATATGTATTGACATTTCGACCTAAATCTTAGCTGTTTACCCCGTAACATCAGTGTGCACATTCTCCACATTTATCTCTACACATTTCAAGGAGAATTTGTCAGACAATCAAGAGCTTCTGTAGTTTGCAATCATTTCTTTATTTTCATGACCTTCATGGTTGATACAGAGGTTATAGTCTGTACGGAGAAATGAGATGGCAACAATTCACTCTTAGCAATTTAGCCCTTTACACCCTGACATCACAGGGCTGTGGTCTAGCAGCGCCTGGTGGCCCCTGGTGCCTTACTTCCACTGACATTTACTGGGCATTTACTGGGCATCCTGGATTTCACAGTTTCAGAGCATAGTGGGCTCCCTTCAATTTTTTTTTAGAGCACAGCCTTGCATCAGTACGCTTATAAATCCTCCATACTGTTCTGTATACAAATGAATAAAGGCTGATAGTTTCGAAAAGAAACTGTTTGGGGCTGCGTCGGTAGGAGTAACGAAATAATTTGGATATATCAACAAAGTTGAAATAGTAAATTAACCACCGTAATGATTACAAAAGCTGACATTTTGTAATCATTACGGTGGTTAATTTACCATTTCAACTTTTTTGATATATCCAAATTATATTGTTCTGTATACATTTTACAATGTGCTGACAAGGAGAACTTGTTTTAACAATCAAGGGCTTCTTCAGTAGGTGATCATTTCCTTTATTCTCCTGACCTTATTGTTTGATTCAGGGGTGATGTTGTAAGGAGAAATTAGATTCTGGTCGCTCTCAGGGGTTAAAGTGTTGAGGGTTGATTTTGACCTTTAATTTCCTCTATCCATATCTCTGACATTTTTAGAGGAAAAGAGAGGCTAAAAGTTTAAAATATACTCAGTTTCTTGAAAATAGTGAATAATTATATAAAATTCTTTGAATTTTGATTTAAAATGCTCGGCCACAAACTTGATGGAAAACTGTTCAACTTTTATCAACACTTGAATGTTGCGCTAAGTTTTATTTGATGTTATGATTTCTGATTTGTTACTTATTAAAGAATAATGTGTGAGATACTATCCTTGAAATATGTGAAATACTTTTCAGTCCTCCTCATTTAAATATATGTGGTTAATTAGCCTTTTTTTAATGTCAGTTGTAGGCTCCAAACCTGATATATGTTATTGAGTTTTAGATAGCGCAAATGTATTGGGAAAAAACTGAGCAGACTAAGTTTTTTTTTTTTTACAGTTTGAGGAAAAGGAATCATATGATATACTGCAAGAGCACACACAGTATTTTTGCTGTGAAGGATTAGAAAGGCAGGGCACCATTGTTATATTTTAGTTAAATTTGACATTCAATTTGATGTTCTTTTAGAGGAAGACTGTTTTTGTCTTGTCACAAACATGGGACAAAGAGAACTTTTAGTTTCAATTGGCAAAAGTTTTTGTATGTACCAGTACATAAGGATCAGAGGTTGGAATGTTCCTGAAATGTTTCTGAATCTTTTTTTTTTATTTATTTATTTATTTTTTTTTACAGTTTTAGAGAAGCAATTGCAGACTTTTTCAACCATTATATGAAACCTGTGGAGCCTGTTCTTGGAGAAAATGTATGTATTACAAACATGACACTATTTAAATTTTTTTAGTTAACTAGATGATACCTATACATGCACATATGTTAAAAACATTGGTGGCCTAAAATCACATCTAGCAGCCTGGACTGGCTGATGTCCACCTTATTTTTGATAGTTAAACAAAGAGTTATCCATTTTGTTGATTATTATTAAAGCTGGAACTCAAAGTTGTGTTGACAAATTGAAAATGTTCAGCACTTCATTTTTTCAAGGCCTATGAAAAATTTGAGAACTTATAATTAGTACTCAAGGCCAAGTCATCTAATGGACAGTGACAAGACAAAAGGGCTAATGAACAAGGGTTGAAATGCCGAAATGCATGAGATTATGCAGAGGCACAAAAGAATGATACATAATGTAAACATGCTTTGGTTAAGGTTATTTCTTTTATATCATCATCACTAGGACCAGGTAATTTGTTTTTTTTTTCTCTTTCATCAAGTTTACAATTAAAGGTTAGTCTTGTAAACAGCAACCCCCCAAAAAGGGAGTATAGTAAAAAGTTACACTTGTGACAGGACAATGTCACAAGTGTAACTTTGGGTTCAATGCATTATGTTACATAACTGTAACAGCCCCATAGGTCACCAACTGTTTATAAATAAGCAGAGTTTGAGCCCAAGTTAAAAAGAAGATCAAGTGATGTAGATTTGTGTTACATCTTTCTTCAGTTGATTGTTTCTAATGGATGCACACCAATAATGGATTCATTAGGATATGCAATTGCTGATGCAGGAGGTAAGTAGAACTATTTAAAACCACTGTGTGTGACTTCAAGAATTTATGTGAATGAATTTACCACAAGGTATTTACATGTGGATCCTTATGAGCAAGGTTTGAATATTGGAATATTGCACAGAACTGTCCTCTTGACAGAATGCATGATGTCTGGCAAAGTCTCCCATTTGGTTCTACAAAATTTTGTTTGAATGGGCTCATATCTTCTACCTCTTCAGTAAAGCCCAGAGGTGATCAAAAAGGAATATTTCCACAGTCAGATTATCACTACATTTTCAAGCAGAAAGGTGATGGGAAGAAGGAAAAATATCAATATGGAGATATTCTTTGATTTAATACTAAACCCTCAGAGCTCAATTTCTGAGGGAAGTATGCAAACAATGTAGAGAATTTGTATTTCATCTTGGGAGCATAGTGGGTTAATGACCTATAAATTTTTGGATGGCAATTAGGGTTTCATGGGACATGAACCAATTTATTTTAGTTTGACATTTTCTAATGACCAATTGTTAATTGCAGCTACTCATTATAAAATCCAATTTGTCTGCTGTGTATTAATTAACAATTTCAGTGTGTTTTTGTCTCTCTATATCACTGCATAAGAGGGTTTGTTGATCCCTTCTCCATTTCATGGAGCATTTATGGTGGATTTTCAAACAAGGTCAAGGGTGGTACCTTTTCCAGTTCCACTTTCTAGTGAGGTTAGTATACTTGCTTTTACGAACTGGTCTTCTTGCATTTTATCTTTATCTTGTCTCCTCATGGGAAATTCTAACCATCAGGCCAGTGCTCAACTCCAGTTTCCATAGCATGAAGCAACTAGGAGTATTTCTACTCCCCCCTGGATGGGATGCTAGTCCATTGCATGGTTACCCCCCAGCATTAAATTCACTGGTGCCAATTTTAATAATTAATATACATGAAAAAATTTCTCAGTTCTGATTGGTTAAAATGAATGCAGTTTTCAGTTAATTCAGTGCAGAAGAGAGTTAATTCAGTGCAGAAGAGGGTTAATTCAGTGCAAAGAAAGAAACAAACCAGACATTCTGATTGGTCAGAATGTCAAGGTCAATGTCAAGGTCAATGTCATTTGCAGGGTTTGAATAAATTATTTTTGCATGTGATGCACACACTTTTCTTCTGCTATCTCATATTTTTTCATGTATATTTAATTTATTAGTAGATAATCACAGGATTTTCTTGTGCAATTTAGAGTAAATAAGCACTTGTAAATTTTTTCAAAGACCACAAATTGCACTCGCCCTACGGGCTCTGATGCAATTTTGTTAGTCTTTGAAAAAATTTACTCGTGCTTATTTATTCCAAATTGCACTCAAAGTCATGTGCAAGGGGTCTATTCAAACACCTAGGTGAAAAGAGGCACTGTGAGAGTAAAGTGTCTTGCCCAAGAACACAACACAATATCTATGGGCAGGGCTCAAATCTGGACCACTCAATCTAGAGTTGAGCACACTAACCATGAGGCCACTGTGCCTTGCCAATTGTTTCATACTGATCTTTATTTTATTTGACATAATTTCAATTTGATTGTGTGCCTATTATAGATTGGTCCTGGAGAGACTCAGCCATTCGAACTTACTGTAGCAAAACTAGAATCTGCTTTGAAGAAGGCAACAGAGCAGGTATTATCATACACTGTACATAATGATCCTAACCTTTTCATGGAATTTTACAGTTTTTGAAACTAGAGTGTTAACACTTTCTGTAATCACAGCATCTAATTTATTTGTACAATATCACACATAAGGTCGCAAGAATAAAGGAAATGATTGCCAACAAAAGAAGCTCTTGATTGTGGAACAAATTCTCTTTGTCAGCACCCCAGGAACTGTATAGAGAACAGTATGTAGAATATGCATACTGATGTTAGCGTTGACAACTCCAGATTTTGTACAGAGCCTGTTTCTGGGTGGTGCCTCGTAGTGAAGGTACACTACGAGCAAAGGGAATAGTGATAGTAATAGTAACATAGTATTTCTGACCACTTGCAGCCTAAGGCTGAATTACTGGTGCAGTTTAAGGCTGAAGACAGACGTCAGCATATCAGGCGCCTCTGGCAGCCGCTTCAGTCCATCGATCTCACCTTCCCAATCATACCACCCCAGGGGAGGACATCCATCACACAGTAATCTCGTGTGTGGGAAATTAACGTCTCCTACCCCAACCCTGCAGGAGACGGGACCTCCATTTATTCGTCCCTATCCGAGAAGACTAGAATATCTAACCATTTCTTGATGTTATAGAAAGGTGGCAAATTCTTCTGAATTATTTTAAGACCTCGAGTGTTGGTCCAGCCGGGGCTCGAACCCTCGACCTCCCGCACAACAGTCCAGCGCACTATCCATTGGGCTAACTGGGGGGCGGTGCTGAAGGAAACTTTGGGCGTGTTGCACTGAAATTAGTTTTATCACCAACTCTGCAATACTATTCTTTCAAGGATACCTTTATGGCAAATTTGAGCAAATGTTTACTTTCTTTTTTTTTTAGGGCGTTAAAATCCGCGGTTTACTTCTGTGCAACCCAAGTAACCCGCTAGGCACTACATATTCTGAAGAACTCTTACAAGACTGTTTAAAGTTTGCTGCAAGGTGTGAGTTAATATAGAAACATTACAGTACTGTATTTCCTGGATGAAGTGGGTTCACTGATCAATTGTTCATGCTTACAGAACATTTGTCATAATGTAATGTATAACATAGCATAAAGTGCTTCATTCCTCACAGAATTCTCTGAAATGTTGAAAGTGAGAAGAAACAACATAGCTAACGAAAGACAACTTCAAATTACAGATAAAGATCCCTACGTAAAATGGATGAGTATTCCACAGTTTAATTGCTGAAGATTTCTAGCTAAGCCATGGTTGATTATTCACAATTTGATTAAATTATTAAACCTGTCGAATAGAGAAAAGAAACTAAAACAACCGTCACAGTACTTGAAAGGATAGAACAATTTTAATAACTTTGGCTTTATTTTACCGCATTCTGTGATTGGTCGAGAGAACTCGCGCAATTCTCTCAACCAATCAAACACAAAACTAAAACGAATTGTGACTTGGACATCCGAGTTTCCCGCGCTTTTGGCAGTTTGCTTGTTCTTACTTTGAGTCTTCTTTGGCTAATTGCAATGTTTAACTTTGCTCTGATTGGTGCTCGAACTGAAAACTGTTCAGTCGAACATGAGTAATTGTAGTCTTTTTATGGTTTTTGTTCTGTTGCAGGCATTGTTTACATGTCATTGTGGATGAAGTATATATGCTGTGCGGATTCAAAGAAGGCTGTTCTGTGACAAATGTGCTGAGTTTGAAGAAGTAGGCCATTTTTTACGTCTGACTTGATAATGTAATTTAGCCACCGTAAAGAGTTTCAAAGCTGACGTTTTGAGCGTTAGCCCTTCCTCAGAGCGAATGGCGAAGGGCTAACGCTCGAAACGTTAGCTTTGAGACTCTTTACGGTGGCCAAATTACATTATCAACTTAGTTGATAAAATCAAAATTACCTTGTTACACCCACCGAAGCAGCGCCAGAGTTTCTTTAGGAACTTTCCCCCTTTATTCGTTTTGTACGTCCCTTCGTTTAAGTTGTCTTTTCGCGCTAAAGGGTTTGGAAACATTTAAATCTAATCCATTTTTCTAAAACTTTATTCTAATCGCATACTTCTTTTTTGTTTCTTACGTAGTGTCCCGAACAAGGAGATGATTCATGTTATGTGGGGTTTTAGTAAGGTATCGTGAAAATTACCATGTTAAGTTAAGATTAATTTTATTTTTGTATGTGCTTTAGAAGAAGAATTCCATAAAATAACGTTCTCTATTATCCTGGTCGTAGCTCAAAGGGTGGAAAATATTAGATATAATAATTATGCACCTTGTTTGGGAAAAAGCTCACCAAATGCCAAGCGCGGGAAAAAGTTCACCCAATGCTAAGCGCTGGAAAAAGCTCACCCAACGTCAAGCGCGGGAAAAATTTCAGCCAACGCATAGCGAAGGAAGATATTTACCCAATGCGAAGTACGAACGAAAGTGTACCCCACGTTGAGCGCGGGAAAAATGTGTGAACGCCAAATACGATGTATTGTTAGAAATACACTTTCTTCAATGCTTATACTTGGCGTTTCAACCGATCAATTCCTGAAATTGTTAACTGACGATGGTATAATTCTCTTTACTTTACGGACGCCTTTTCTCTAACAATGTTACTTGTGGACATTTTAGGATTTTGGTTTATCTGGATTTCGCTGTGGTGTTCTTCATACTTTGAACAAAGATGTTTACCAAGCGATTTCTTCAGGATATTCGAGATTCCAGGACCTACCAACCCCCACGCAGGTATTTTTATTAGGTTTGTTACTGAAGGAATTGCCGCCTTGCATCCAGGTCCAGTTCTTATAAAGTGATTGGTTAGTTTAGCCGTGATGTTATTGGCTGGACTTGTTACACTCGACAGACAACTACTCTTCTCTGGAATCTGATCATGGCCTCCGCTCAGGTTGTCAAGACATAGGTCACCATTAGCGAGAACAGTTCTCCTCACGACTACACTCAAACGAACGATCAGACTTCAAGATCAATTGTAATCGCCGGGTTCAAAGCATTTACTAAATTTTTAATCATCATCTTAACATTCTGTCAAAACCTCTCTTTTTTTAGATTCTCTTGACAAATCTCATCAAAGATAAAGGTTTGTTCCATGTGATCTTGCCCACCCTTATTCGTAATGTTTATTCCGTTTGCATATCGCCCATCAATTTAATTTACTTAAAATAGCTGCATTTGCAATACCTTTCCTATCTACTGGATAAATCTCCATCCAGTGGATTGAGCCTTAGGTTGTGTTTATACACTTCTCCGCTGGGTAGCGATTTATCTGTTTGACAGCGTCATTCGCCCTTTGATTGACTGGACCTCTTGACTAGTCTCCTTAGCAGGCGTCGTTTAGTCCCGTCATGCAACACGCTCTCTCCCCCCATTAACCTTTCGGCCCCTAAGAATGACTAGCATGTAATTTCCCCTCGAAATAATACCACTGAATCACATTATCAAAACCTAAGGACGTTATAGACTGTGAAACGATTTCTCCTTTTCAGCACCTTAGTAAATTTATAGAGGACTGTATAGGCGGATTCATACGAATGATGATGCACGATCCTCGCAGTAGAGAGCGCTATTTATGCAATAGCGAAAATCAGACCTGAAAAAAATCAGGCCTGTACGGGATTCGAACCACTGACCTCTGCGATACTAGTGCAGTGCTCTACCAATTGAGCTAACAAGCCAACTGGGAGTAGGCCGTTAAGGCGGATTCATGTTGACGTCATTGTTTACATTTTTGCTCATTTGCATACGGCTTTGCATAAAGAAGGAAGCATGTTAGATACAAATTGACTTCAGGCAGCTAAAGAGCTAGAAAACCTTAATACATGGTGAAATTTGTAGCTCTTTGAGTGTAATATTCAAGGAGAAATAGTCCATCAAAAACTGCAAAATTTCTGGGTGGCAAAAGCGCTAATGAGCTCATACATTCTATGTAAAATTTTGAGTTTTTAAACCCGTGTTGCACAAAAAGTATTCAATGCATCAGGCTCGTATTCATTGACCGAGTTAATCGTACTTTGAACTTTCGATATTCAGAACTGATTTATTTTTAGCTCCATCAGAAACTGAATTGCTTATGCTAATGAGGCAAATATTGTAAACAAGGATTCCCCTATAGAGAATTTCCATATTGATGTCAGGATGTAAAGCATGACCAAGAAACACTCGCCTAAATTAGTCAAGTTTAAGGCTCCAAAGAGCGCATAACTAAAGAGTTAACAAACATGTTTAACATGCGAACTAGTGAAATAAGTGTACCAACTGCTTCATTTGAAAGTTTTTTTCAGTTTTAGTATTCTTTACTGTTTTTTTCTCATCATTGTAGATTGGTTAGATAAAACTTTTTTTCCAATGAGTCAAAAACGGCTTCGAAACAGTCATAAGATGGCTTGTGATGCTCTTCATGAAGTTGGTATTCCAGTCCTCCAAAGTGAATGGGGGCTGTATATATGGGTTGACTTCAGAGAGGTATGAAATAACCTGAGACAATGACTTACTGCAAGTACTAATGATATTTGCTTCTAGTCTGCCAAAGTATGCCAGATAACAAAGCCATGGACTTCACATGGGTACACCAGGCAAGGTAGAATTGCTAGACACGGGAATATGCAACAGTGTAATGCGCGGGAAAATCTCCATTAACCGAAAACTGCGACATTACTTAAAAAAAAAATAGCAGCTCTGCTCATTCAATATAATAAGCTCATCTTTCAAACCGGCAGTCTAAATCCCACAGGGATCAACGAACGCTTTTCACTCCACTAATTTATTCTTGTTTTTCTCGTTGCCATGTTCCCACCAATAACGTAGCTCCATTTTCTGCCTTTAAAAGCATGCACAACCCACAATTCCTCTATTCGCTCCGACGAAGGGCTAACGCTCGAAACGTCAGCTTTTGTAATCGTTACGGCGGCCAATTTGTAAATATAGTTAATATAGTTTATATCTGACCACTTGCAGCCCAGAGGCTGAATTACGGGTGCAGTGTAAGGTTGAGAACAGACGTCAGCATATCAGGCGCCTCTGGCAGCCGCTTCAGTCTATCGCTCTCACCTTCCCACCCATCCCACCCCAGGGGAGGACATCCATCACACAGTAATCTCGTGTGTGGGAAATTAACGTCTCCTACCCCCAACCCTGCAGGAGACGGGACCTCCATTTATTCGTCCCTATCCGAGAAGACTAGAATATCTAACCATTTCTTGATGTTATAGGAAGGTAGCAAATTCTTCTCAATTATTTTAAGACCTTGAGTGTTGGTCCGGCCGGGGCTCGAACCCTCGACCTCCCGCACAACAGTCCAGCGCTCTATCCATTGAGCTAACCGGGAGGCGGTTTACCATTTCAACTTTGTTGATATAACCAAATTATTCAATATAAGAGTTTCTATTCTGTTAACCAAAATTCAGCAAAACAGGCAAATGTATATTTGAAATGGCTAAAGGATATTCCTGTTTTCTCCAGAGAAATCTCGGTATTAGACCACTTAAATGGAGCAATAAAAAGCTAATATTTGTTTTTTAGCTTCGAAATAAAATTTCATATGTTGTGTTTCTATTTATACTTGAAAGGTTCTTCCCACAAACACTTTTGAAGGAGAAATGGAACTATTTAATCGCTTGTTAGATAATGGAGTGGCCCTTTATCCAGGGGCGTGGTTCGTCTGTGCCGAGCCTGGCTGGTTTAGACTGGTATTCGCCATGGAGTCAGAAATTCTTCAATTAGGTAAACTTTGATCTCTCTTCTTTCTTAATAATTATATTCTTCCTAAATTGTCCCATTAAACATAAATGTAGATCTTTGTGCGAAGACGTATGGACGTGGCCTTACCTTCCTCTGTGATGTAATTGGTAATGGGGTGGAAGGGGGGGGGGGGATGGAGGGTGTATGTCCCCGTACAGTAAAATTTTATTTACACCTGGCTATACCAGCAGTTATGTATGTTTTTCAGGGCTCAGTAGAATTCAGCAAACCGTGAGGCAAGCCCGCCCCGATATTGCGTCGAGGTCGGAGGAGAAGCTCTTGAAACATAAAGTTCACAATATTTAGGATCTCAACAGCAGATGAAGAATTGTGGCTGGCTAAATGAAGATAATGTCCAGATACGAATGGGATTGCCAAAGTATTGTAGCAACGCCCTTATAATTGGTTGAAAATGACTTTACAAATGATATTTTTTTTGTAGTTTTTAGTTCCTTACAATACTCGCTCAATTATAATAATGCTTATTGAGGAAAGCAGAAAGCAAAGGCTTTCATGGGGAACAACTCAGACATCAACAATACAACCTATGTTTACGATCAGTTGAACTTAAAAATTAACTTATAATCTTGAAGCTACTTACGTAATGAAATTATGTTTCTTATGCGTTTGATATGAAAGAGAAAATGAAAGAGGTGAGACGAGGTGTTTCAACAACTGTCTGTCAATAACACAACATCTGTTACTGCGATCGTTTGGGTGGCAATAGTCCTGAAAACTGACCTCCGCTTAGGTTGTTGAAATGTGAGGAAATATTACCGGCGCCAGTCCCTTTCAAGACTTCTCTCAACCGGAAAACGAAACCTCGCAATCAACTCAACTCACTCTTTGACGACGCTAAGCACAGCATCGGGATTTGATATCCAGTATAGTTCTGCGATCAGGATAAAAAAAAGACCTTTTTGATGATATCATTTTTGCTTAAATTCAAACAGCTTTGAGTTAAATCCTCTTTATCCTCACTCTTTTTTACATCACTTTCAAGACTTCGGGTTCATTTTTGCTCAAATGCGAACAGCTCTGAGTCAAATTCTTATTATCATCGCTCACTTTCAAGACTTTGGTTTCACCTTGTCATTTACACCGTCTGTGTCATCTCGTAACGTGGTGTTGTTTGTTCCTCTCGCCGTGTGCTCATGGCTATGGCATGCATTTGCAGGTTTGGAAATCGCTGAGTATAATTCATCTGCAAATGAAATGTAACAAGTGTTGCTTATTAGTTGTTGACATGAGGCAAGTTCTATTATGCAACTTCGTGCCCAAGAACCCTTTTCGCCCTGACATTGATAGTGATCAGTATTCCGCTCCAAGCTGTTTTTCAATCAGGAGGTTCTTAAATTGGTTACCATTCCCTTATTCTGCTCGCTACCTTTACATTTGATTCTAGGGTGATGCTGTAAGGAGGAACCAGAAGCCACTCACTCTTTGGGATTAAAGAGTTAAGACCATTCTTTGTAGAGAAGTCCCTCTTCCAAACTAGCGACTGAAATGAAACTCTTGACCGCCAAACAGTACTTTACATTCAGATCACATTGGGGAGACACATTTCGCTTTCTCATATAATATTTAAATTAGATTGGAACCAAATTACAGTTGCAGTCACCCTTTACTGAGTCTAAACGGCTTGGTTGTGTTTCTCTCACGAAATCCATGTTGGTAGTATTTTTTAGAGAGTTTTTGTACAGAAGCGCTGGACTGATGTGCGGGAGGTCGAGGGTTCGAGCCCCGGCCGGACCAACACTCAAGGTCTTAAAATAATTGAGAAGAATATGCTGCCTTTCTATAACATCAAGAAATGGTTTAGATATTCTAGTCTTCTCGGATAGGGATGAATAAATGGAGGTCCCGTCTCCTGCAGGGTTAGGGGTAGGAGACGTTAATTTCCCACGCGCGAGATTACTGTGTGATGAATGTCCTCCCCTGGGGTGGGATGGGTGGGTTGTTGTCTTGCGTTTCATACATGAGCCTCTGGCTCGGGCAATATGGGTAACCATGCCCCACGTAAAGACATTAAACTTTGATTACTATTACTATTACTAAGTGGTCAGTTAGGACGAAATGACGTTCTTATCGTTTTTTATAAAACCCTTATTCTTTCCGGAACCTGTATCAAGTCAACCTGCACTAAGTAATCACCCCGCTTTTCCCCGTGGGTGACTGCTAAAAACGAGTTCGACTGTATCGCCTTACTTGGTTTCTTGCAGCGGTAGGTCCGTTAAACTTCTTGTAGAAAACAAAAAGTAGTATTGAGTTGATGGTTACAAAAACTATGCCGACAGGAATCGAAATCCACACGGCTTCAGAAATGCTAAGAGACGAAGATGATTTGTCATCTGAAACTGAGTAAAAGGAAAAGAGTTTTAGTTAAAGCGTATGAAAACGAATTACTAAGTTTTAGTCTCGTAGCCAGACCTCCAACGGCCAAGCGGTATCTACATTTTAGTTACAGTTACACTGTAAGATCTGGGACGAGATTACCTGAGTTTGGGAAAACGTAGGCTTATGCATTGGTTCAATCAATCGTCTTCGTATCAAGGCAAAGAAATACCAAGGTTACAAATAGGAATGGTAACAAATTTGGCTTTTTCAAACGCCTTCAAAACCTTTTGCTCCCCAGGATCTTGTTATTGCACAATTCATTACATTGCCTTCTGTATATTTCATACAATATTTCGAACGTATAAATAAATGGATACTCCTTTGTTCAGTTTAAAGGTTCTATTATTCCCATAACCCTCTTAAACTACTTATATACTTGTTTGTATATTTACCCCTATGAAAATCGCACATCTGTCTCGACTACTGATCGAAAAGGATCTTAGTCTGAATGATTGCCAGCTTTACAGCTCTTGATATGATAACATGGAATGGTATATCTGTGTCATTAACATTTGTCGATTAATTACGTTGATAGAATGTAAAGGCATACCAGGAAGATTTTGTCGAGCAGTTGCTATTATGGTTACTTCCCCCTCCTTGGACAGAGTCTTGCCCATTGAATTCATTGCCAGGCAACGATATTTCAAGGGTTGTTCTGTTTCCTTCTTAAAAACAACAGTGAGTGAGGATTTACTTCCCTTCTGAGTAGTGGTAGCATCCAGCGTCGAAGACGAGTTGTTCTGCAACCAGCTGATCACAGGACTAGGAAAGCCTTTTGCTTTACACGAGAGGGTCACCACGGCAAAGCCATCTCTGTTAAGGTGGGCAATGTGTCTTTGAGGATGAGTAAAGAAAACTGGTTTCCATAGGACTGCAATTTCCGTGGAAGGAAGAAGTAAGAAAATGTGTTTCAAATCCTTGGGGAGGGGGAATTTCGTACTTAATCAGTTAAGAACGCTTTTACAATGTAATGCGATCTCTCGAGGGAGGGTAGTCATGGAAAACACAGGCGGTCGGGTACGGTAAATAGCATCTGGACAATCTGAGTGGATGTTAAAAACAGGGTCAACAAGGACAGCGCTGCTACCAGCACTCGCTCGGTCAAAAATAAGAATTAGCTCAGTTTGTCATCAAACTGTCGCCTTTCAAAACTACGCGATTATTGAGCGCTTACCGTTCAAAGTCGTTAAGGAGGTTCTGTCCCATCCCTCTGTGCTGTTTGCCTCGCACCAGTACTCCCCTTGATCACTAACACCAGCACCCTGCAATCGTAACTGCGAGTAACCTTTGAATTCTGTCACTGATGACCTTAGGACAGGATGACCATTCTTATACCACGTAATGACTGGGAGGGGAATGCCAGTCGCAGTACAGGTCAGAGTTGTATTACCTCCGTTTGGTACGCTGAGTTGGTGAGGATTCTTAATAAGAAAACGTGGTGGTGATGGCTCTGCAACAGAAAGTAATTTTTCTTTACTTTGGATATTGAAATAGAAATGCATGATTTGAGGCAGCATAGACAAAGGTAAAGTCTGTTTACGAGCTTAGTGGCCCATTAGGCCGGTACTTAACTCCGGTTTCTGTAGCATGAAGCGACTAGGAGTATTTCTACTCCCCCCTGGACGGGATGCCAGTCCATCGCAGGGTTACCCCCAGCATTAAATTGCCGGTACCCATTTAAACACCTGGGTGAAGAGAGGCACTGTGAGAGTAAAGTGTCTTGCCTAAGAACACAACACAATGTCCCGGCCGGGGCTCGAACCCGGACCACTCGATCCGGAGTCGAGCGCACCAACCATGAGGCCACCGCGCCTCCACACTTGAAGCAGCATACATATGGTATAAGACAAAAATTATGCAGTTGGGGTGGAGGATGTTGGTCGTCACGATCTGATCCCGCTATATAGCTTTGTAATGATTCTTAGGATCCCCCCGCCCCATTGGGAGTTAATTAGCAGTCACTTTTCTATAGTTCCCCCTTAATACTCTGTTGGCGACGAATGACACGTCCCCCCCCCCGCCTTTCCTCCTTAAAACCACGTGATCCCCAGAATATTCCGGCGTCCCACAGGAATGGTCCCTACAGGGTCATCTTTATTGTGTTACTGGGATTGTTGTCCACAGAACAAGTGCTGATATTGGGGAGTCTTCAGGGGCTTTTGACCTTTCTTTTCAAAGAATGCAACTTTAGCTCTCTTCTAAAGATTTTTCCAACTTTTTTGTTTGCTTTACTGGATGTTTATGATGACTAGTCTCGTACCCAGACCTTTCACGGCCAAGAAGTTTCCGACGGTAACTAGGCTTTTACTGATTGTGCTCGTAAAAAAAGCATTAAATGCTCAAAGCGGTGCTTGTTTTTTGCCATAAAAGTGCTAATATAATGCTATTTTTTTAAAAAAGTACTCGTAGGTTACAGCAAAATGCTCACTTTTTCCCGATTTTTTTAAACATAGAAGATTACATTTTTCAGGTTTTCAGTTAAATTTTTCAAGAACAAAATGTAACTGAAAATTGCTGAATCAGATCGATCCTGTATGCTTATGGTTTTTGCATCACAGTTCCCTCTAGTCTTATTTTTTCCACTGATTGATGGGAGAGTACGCTCTAGGCACTTATCGATTATGCTAGCATAATTTTTGGCATAATTCGGGCAAACTGGCATAATTTCTGCCAAGTAGCAATGCTAGCATAATTTGCGCATTTTGGTAATTATCAGATCATTTTTGATGCCATTATTTGATAATTTTTTGTCTCTAGTCCCAAGCACTTGGTGACCTTAATCCATATTTAAAGTTTTAGTTAAACTAGTAGCATTTGTAGTTCACTGTGAAGCACTGAGCCCGGGTCTAACCTGAACCACATGTTTATTTGAAATTCATTGTGGATTTGTTGCGTTTCTTTCCTGTAGACAAACGGCTTCTAGTTAAAAGATATATATTTTGGACTTATTTGCATTTTTTCAAAGAGCATAATTTAAAAAAACGGTGGCATAATTTGGAAAAAAGAGCATAATGTTAGCATAATTTGGCCAAAAAAAAAGCAATGCTACTAGCATAATATGCCACTTTTACTAGCATAATCTATAAATGCCTAGTACGCTCTCGAGCTATCTCTGACGCCATCTTGGAACGAAGGCAACCGCTGACCTATCAAACTTATTCCCCAGGCATCCTCGGCTCCTTTGACTAAAATGAGGCCAAAATGCGGCTTTGGACAACATGATAAAGTCAGATTGTGCTTTTTAACAGAAAATTATACAAATAATCAGTCGAAAATCCAATATAATGCTAGCACTGCTTTTTGGGATAAAATGTTAACAAAAATGCTCGTGAAGCCAAATAATGCCAGAAAAAGTGCTTGCACTATCGGTAAGAGCCTAGCGGTATTGTTTCAGTTGCAGTTACACGGTGGGATCTGGGTAAGAGAATAACTGCTGACCGTAAACATCGTAGTCATCGTCATCATCATCATTATCGTTAATATTATAATAATTACAGATATCTTATTAACCAAGCGGGAGGGCCGCACTGGGAGAATATCGGCCCGAGGTCTTGACAGTACGGACCGAGCGCAGCTCGGTCCGTACAAAAAAGAACGAGGGCCGATATTCTTCCAGTACGGTCCCGAGCAAGCCTGGTTAATGAGAGATTTATTATACGACTGAAGTTCAAAGGGATACAAGTGCGGTATCATTCGGGACCATTCGGGACAGTGCCCGGTCCAATACTGAGAGAATATTGACCGGCAATAGAGCATTTTGATTGGTTCATTTTAGTTATTGGCCCTCTGACTGCCCGAGTCGTGTAATAATTTTAATTATTGTCCAAAGGTCTCCGACTTGAATGAGAGACATCATGGTATTTACGATGAAGCAGCATTTGGCATACCTTTGAAAACTAATCTTAGTGTATCCAATGTGCAGCCATAATGACTGTAGGTCCTGCATACGTAGTCTCCAGAATCACCTTCAGTAGTATTGTGGATGAGGTAAGAGCATGTTTTTGACCTTTCGTAATGACTCTGGAGGTGGCCACCACACGATTTTTTTAATGTTCCATTAAAAGAAAGAATAATCCGATATGGCTGTAAATGTTTGGGGCAAGCATTCGTCGAACAATTGCTTCTGCAAATAATTGTGGCTCTGTTGCCCGTAGGAAGCACTTCTTCATCCTTGAATTCCAAAACGTTGATTTCCGAGGTAGGAGAAGAGTCAGCTGCGGATACGACAATCAAACATGGCAACCCAAGATGTAGGTATAAGAAGCAAGTTACCGTTAAGTCTGTTTTAAAGCTAATGAGATTTTTATTTTTGATAATAAACTAAGGTTAATCAGTTCATACTGTCCTATGAGCGTGAAGAGAAAGCAGAAAGCACAAGTGAAATTTGGACGAGAGGAAGCTGGGTGGAGAAACAGCCTGTCTCGACCCACCACCCCCACCCCATCTGTCTCCGTCTCTATCTCTGTCTCTGCCTCTGCCTCTGCCTCTGCCTCTGCCTCTGCCTCTGCCTCTGCCTCCGTCTCCGTCTCCGTCTCTGTCAGTCTGTCTCCGTCTCTGTCAGTCTGTCTCCGTCTCCGTCTCCGTCTCCGCCTCGGCCTCCACCTCCGTCTCCGTCTCCGTCTCCGTCTCCGTCTCCATCTCCGTCTCCGTCTCTGTCAGTCTGTCTCTGTCTCAGCTGTCCCTATCTCTGTCTCCGTCTCCGTCTCCGTCTCTGTCTCTGTCTCTGTCAGTCTGTCTCTGTCTCTGTCTCCGTCTCCGTCTCTTTCTCTGTCTCCGTCTCCGTCTCTTTCTCTGTCTCCGTCTCCTTCTCTTTCTCTGTCTCCGTCTCCGTCTCTTTCTCTGTCTCCGTCTCCGTCTCCGTCTCTGTCTCTGTCTCTGTCTCCGTCAGTCTGTCTCTGTCTCCGTCTCCGTCTCCGTCTCTTTCTCTGTCTCCGTCTCCGTCTCTGTCTCTGTCAGTCTGTCTCTGTCACTGTCTCCGTCTCCGTCTCTTTCTCTGTCTCTGTCTCCGTCTCAGCCCCTGTCTCCGTCTCTGTCTCTGTCAGTCTGTCTCTGTCTCCGCCTCTGTCTCTGCCTCTGTCTCTGTCTCTGTCTCCGTCTCCGTCTCTTTCTCTGTCTCCGTCTCCGTCTCCGCCCCCGTCTCCGTCTCCGTCTCTGTCTCTGTCAGTCTGTCTCTGTCTCTGCCTCTGTCTCTGCCTCTGTCTCTGCCTCTGTCTCTGTCTCTGTCTCTTTCTCTGTCTCCGTCTCCGTCTCCGCCCCTGTCTCCGTCTCCGTCTCCGTCTCTTTCTCTGTCAGTCTGTCTCTGTCTCTGCCTCTGTCTCCGTCTCCGTCTCCGTCTCCGTCTCCGTCTCCGTCTCCGTCTCTTTCTCTGTCTCCATCTCCGTCTCCGTCTCCGCCCCCGTCTCCGTCTCCCTCTCTGTCTCTGTCAGTCTGTCTCCGTCTCCGTCTCTGTCTCTGCCTCTGTCTCTGTCTCTGTTTCCGTCTCCGTCTCTGTTTCCGTCTCCGTCTCCATCTCCGTCTCTGTCTCTGTCTCCGTCTCTGTCTCTGTCAGTCTGTTCCTGTCTCCGTCTCCGTATCCGTCTCTGTCTTTGTCTCCGTCTCCGTCTCCGTCTCCGTCTCTGTCTCTGTCTCCGTCTCTGTCTCCGTCTCTGTTCCTGTCTCCGTCTCCGTCTCCGTCTCTGTCTTTGTCTCCGTCTCCGTCTCCGTCTCTGTCTCCGTCTCTGTCTCCGTCTCTGTCTTTGTCTCTGTCTCCGTCTCTGTCTTTGTCTCTGTCTCCATCTCTGTCTTTGTCTCTGTCTCCGTCTCTGTCTTTGTCTCTGTCTGCGTCTCAGTCTTTGTCTCTGTCTCCGTCTCAGTCTTTGTCTCTGTCTCCGTCTCTGTCTCCGTCTCTGTCTCCGTCTCTGTCTCCGTCTCTGCTTTTGTCTCTGTCTCTCCCTAGGCCTCTCTCTTTTTCTCACTTCCCATCTCTTCAAGCAAACCAAACTGTTAAAAATCCACACGAAGATTGAAAATCATGACATTGAGAACCAGGCTCACCTATACCCGCATCACCAGCTTTACGACATATAGCGTAGGTCAATCGTTGATGGAAGAGAAAAAGGAAACAGACAATCAGCAACATTTCTCAAAACAGTTGCTCCCATATGCCTCTGAAATTGAACATGGGAAAAAATGTATGAAAAACTCTACTTACTAGAGGTTGGCCATTCATCATCAAATGTGCAGAGTATAGACAGTCACCGCACGAAGCTGGGTCGAGAAACATCCTTCATTTGACTGCACGAAAATGGACTTAATTCTTAATTATCGCGACATATTTTTAAGTAGCCTATAGAACAGGTATAATTTAGTGAGACACTAACAAACTAAGAAATATCAGAATGCCTTAGTCATGCTCAAAGATAAAAGAGCAATTTCGATTAACCTGAGGTTGCCTTGTGGCATGGAATGACACGGAAAAAATTCCCGATTGTTGTCCGTAACATATAAAGCTGTACGTAGCAGATGCTTCAGAAAAAAATATAATATAGTACGACAGGAATTGGAAAATTGGCAGTTGTTTATCTACAGATGCGTGTATTTCTAAAAGCCTTTCCTTAAAATTTGAGGATTATTGACTGCCGCTAGCAATAACTATCAAAAGGCATTAACTAAAAAAGAAAAATAGAATTTCCGGTTCAAAAAAGCTACAGAGATACCACGCTCGTTTTCAATGGACGATAGATCTCTTAAATCGAGAGTATGTGTGATAAACACAATATTTGCGTTGTCACGTCAAAGGTAGGTGTTCCATGATTTCTGCTGGAAATTCTCAATAAGGAACAGAGGACTATTTCGTGTTTGGTAAAGGCTATGTAAACACAACAGAAAGTTCTCTACTGCTTAAATGTTGTTCAGTACACCGAAGTGAAATTTCTATAAAGTTCTAGGAGACAAATAATTAACTTTCGGACTGAGTGAAATAATTGGAGATACGTGAGCGGCATTAATCATTGCAACTACCCTTGTCGAAAACTGAGGCATAAAGTATTTTAAATGCTGCACCCGAGATGAGTCTTGTCGTTACCTCTAAAATCCTGTTTCACAATGGTTAGCGGTAATGGACGCACCTCCCTACAAACAAACTCGTCTTGATCTAGTTTTAAAGTTTGCGATCCTAGAAAACCTGCATGAAGGGAATCAGCTTCTACGTGAGGAACTATCGAGCGGAAGTCATAACTTTTATAGCGGGTTTGTTTTTCGTACCATCTAAATATATATACAATCTCAGCCTCAGTGCTGATATTTTCTAAAGCAGCGTTTGCGATGATATTAAAAAAACCATATTAACTTACCCCCAACTTTATTAATTGCCAGACGATGTCTTAATAACCTCCTTTGCCTCAAACAAGAGTTCGCGTGGTCAGTCGCTCCGAATACCCTGAAATGAATAATATCCTACCGGATAACTTTAAGTGACGTCACTTATCGTTTTATTTACATCTATTTTTGGGTGGGCTGACCATGAAACTTCCGTTGACAAAGTTTGTTCCTCCGTTTAATTATTAGCAATGCTTTATTTCGACGATTTTCAGCGGTCACTGATGTTTAGACTGACCGAACGCAGTTCGTTTAAAAGTTGATAACGGATAACGGTTTTAATTTCCTGATGGTCGACAAATAGATAGGACGGTCTCAATAGGGATAACCGTTTGCCGTAAAACGATAAAAAAAGTGTAGCCGTTAGGTGTAAGAATTAACAAGTTTTAACTGTTAGTCGTAAAAAAAAAACCGTAAAAATTCTTTCTTTAATTACAAAGAAAGAAAGTTAAGATACAATGAATATATGAAGTTCATATATTTTGAATTGCGTACGTATGATGCACGATCCTCGCAGTAGATAGCGCTATTTATGCAATAGCGAAAATCAGACCTGAAAAAAATCAGGCCTGTACGGGACTCGAACCACTGACCTCTGCGATACTAGTGCAGCGCTCTACCAATTGAGCTAACAAGCCAACTGGGAGCAGGCTGTTAAGTTGATTCGTAATAAACCCGTGAAAGTGATAAATGAGATACAATGAATATATGAAGTTCATATATTTTGAACTGCGGTATTAGATACGTATGATGCACGATCCTCGCAGTAGATAGCGCTATTTATGCAATAGCGAAAATCAGACCTGAAAAAAAATCAGGCCTGTAAAGAAAGTTAAATTTGATGTCATTAGAAAATAGAAGATTTTTAGCTGACGTTACATTTTTATATAACCGAGCCCTCAACGGAATTATTGACATTAATATTCACTCATAGGTTGATTTTTATTCGGACGCTGACCATTATCAATTGAGGAAATACGATAATTTATCTTTAAAGAAGAAATACGCAAGAAAAAATCCTCTCAAATATAGTTTTTTTTCACAGGATAGTTGATTCCTGGAATCTTTTGCCTTTTGATACTCGTAGAGCAGCAACTGTAAATAGTTTTAGGCAGATGTTAAGAAGTATTTAGTGGATAATATATCTAATTAATATATTCCGTGGAATTTTTATAATAATTATTTCTAGTTTAAAACATGTAATATATTTTTAGCCTATTTAACTTTGGTGATCTGTTTTCACATGGGGTCCTGGACTCCTTTACGGATTATCCCTATGGCGTTTCTTTTCTTTTCGCTTGTACTTTATAACTTTATTTGTTTTAACTGAGCCATTAAAATAAAGGAACCGTTAGCCGTAAAATGGCCAGAATTTTAACCATTAGCCTTATCATTTGGCAGGCCACTGAGCGTTTTATTGTTACTGGAATTTTATGTTTACATCCTGAGTTGGCCTGAATAAATAGCATATGGCGATAAAGGACTCCCTCTTGTGTATCACGAGCCCATTATCCTGTTGCGTATATATTCTTTTGAAAATATATTTAGCAAATTGCGCTTAAAGAGCGCAGAACTTTTGAGGACTCCGATAAACATAAAATTGATCAAAAAAAAAAAATTAAGATTAAACAAAAAGAAAGCTTGACAGCTACACTACTTCTCTAGGCAGTTTCTCCACCCCAACCAAGTCCCACACAGTGGTGGGGCGAATGCGAGGGGTACAAAACGTGGATCATACACGCAGTACATAGAACTTTTCAGAACGTAGTGGCAGCGGAAGCCCAGATCAGCTGAGGATCGTCCGAATCTGTGCATGTGAGGGGGGAAAAAATTGGTATTTTATACGAATACTTTGCTCAGTTTCATTGAAGTAAGATGTCCTTTATATCAAACCGTGCAAAATCCATGCGGGAATATTTCAACCACGAGGCAAAATATGTAGGTAAACAAAAGGCGAATCCTTTCCACAAAACCAAGAATCCACAGGTTGGTTTCTTCAAATGTATCCATGGAAAGTTGACACTTAGTTACGTAGAAATATATTTTTGAATTTGTATGACAGAGAGAGTGGATTTCGCCATGTATTGGATACTAAATCATATGTGGTGTGGAGGGTTGGGTTATTGTGCATTCATTGGGTAGTGGTTAGTGTCTGAAATCTGATTGGTTCTTTTGTTTATAAATATTTTATTTTTACTAGCCGGGATAAATTAAGCGATTCATGATTTAGAGTATAAATTATTGCTCTTTATGTAAGGATCACATTGCTTAGAGCCATCAAGGATCACTAGTAAATTCGAAATGGATGTAATGAATTTTGATATCAATACTGCAGAGGTTTTCAAGATTTCAGTAATGGCCCAGATATTGAATTTTAATAGATATAAATGTTTTGCTGTAAAATTTGTTCCTTCAGGGAATCATCAACATGGGGACAAGTGAAAATACAATGATGTATGATTTACTGAAAGTGAAGGTATATTGGGTTTTAATTTAAAACCTGTCAACTCTTCCCTTATACTTCAATTCTTTCACTTCCAAAATCTAGAAATCTACTGTCTTCCATATATTTCTTGTCATTCTTGCTCTAAGAATTTTTTATTAAATCAAGTAATTTCCAATACTGATATCTTTCTATCTTCTCATTACCTTTGTTGAAAATTTATTAATGTTTACAAGGAGAAGTAACTCACTGATCACCTACTTTTTATGAAAGAGTTATGCGAGATACTTGTATCTCACTCCAGCTCACATGTACGAGGGAATTTCATGTTGTTATACCCATAGGTGACACATTTTTTAAAAATTTATTGCATAGAATAACAAAAATCAGCACAGGACAAGAAAGCCCCATTTATATTAAACATAGTCTAGTAATTTGTGGAAGTGTCCATTGCATCTTGCTATCAAGAGTACTGGAGACATGTTTGTCTGAGCTCTTTAATCTTCAGAACTACTCAGAACTTCTTTAAAAATCCTCAGTTACCTTCAGATATGATAAGGTTCTCTTAAAAAATGCTATCTATCTGAAGATAAAAATCTCACGTCTTTGACTACATAAGACTCAGCTGGTCTATATGTTTATACAAGATGAATTCCACAGACTAACTACAAGATAGATTAGTGTAACTGTGGCCCTTCAATTCTGATGGATAAGTTTGGATTGTAAAACAATGACATTTTTTTTTCAGTTTGAGGAAAAAGAGTCTTGTGCTTTGCTTCCTGAGCATACACAATATGTTTGTGGAGAAGGATTAGAGAAGTAGGAACTGATTAAATTCATGTTGTGAAGTGTTGAGTGCTCTTTTTGGTATTTTTATCTTGAGTTTTTTTTTTTTCGGATAATCTGTAAGTTACAGTTTAAGTTTCTCTTCAGGTTTTTGTCATTTTAGTTTACCTAGAATTAACCAGAATTTAGAAAAGAAGCTTTGTAAGGGTGTATGATAAGATTTTTCCTTATATGATGGTTATGTAGCAGCTGGCCTGTTATCAAATAATGTGAAATCTATTATGTTTACAATTGTCATTCCTACATGACTACAATCCATTCTTACATATGATATAATTTGGATATATCAACAAAGTTGAAATGGTAAATTGGCCACCGTAACGATTACAAAAGCTGACGTTTCGAGCATTAGCCCTTTGTCGGAGCGAATGATGAAACCTTTCAATTGTCATTCCTACATGACTACAATCCATTCTTACATATGATATAATCTGGATATATCAACAAAGTTGAAATGGTAAATTGGCCACTGTAACGATTACAAAAGCTGACGTTTCGAGCATTAGCCCTTCGTCAGAGCGAATGATGAATCCTTTCAATTGTCATTCCTACATGACTACAATCCATTCTTACATATGATATAATTTGGATATATCAACAAAGTTGAAATGGTAAATTGGCCACCGTAACAATTACAAAAGCTGACGTTTCGAGCATTAGCCCTTTGTCGGAGTGAATGATGAAACCTTTCAATTGTCATTCTTACATGACTACAATCCATTCTTACATATGATATAATTTGGATATATCAACAAAGTTGAAATGGTAAATTGACCACCGTAACGATTACAAAAGCTGACGTTTCGAGCATTAGCCCTTCGTCAGAGCGAATGATGAATCCTTTCAATTGTCATTCCTACATGACTACAATCCATTCTTACATATGATATAATTTGGATATATCAACAAAGTTGAAATGGTAAATTGGCCACCGTAACGATTACAAAAGCTGACATTTCGAGCGTCAGCCCTTTGTCGGAGCGAATGACGAATCCTTTCGCTCCGACGAAGGGCTAATGCTCGCAAAGTCGGCTTTTGTAATTGTTACGGTGGCCAATTTACCATTTCAACTTTGTTGATATATCCAAATTATTTCGTTACTCCCATGGACGCAGCCCCAAACTGTTTCTTTCGAAACTATCAGCCTCTTACATATGATATCTCTCTTTTCCTTTTTTTCAGTTTTAGAGAAGCAATTGCAGATTTTCTCAATGACCATATGGAGCCTGTGGAGCCTATTCTTCCAGAAAATGTATGCAAAATCATAGATTGGTATTAGATTGAAATTCCTCGTACCATAGTGATCATAAATTGTCCTGATGGGAATAGAGTAAACTCATGAAATTTTTCACTACATTTCTCACTCTTTTTTTCTTGAAAACTTTATTTGATCCCAAGTATTTTACTTGGATTGACTAATGGTTTACTAACAGCGCTTGTTGGCATACTGCTTTCACCAATCATCTCATAAGGTTTACATGTAAGTGTTAAAGGAATGTACTCAAGTTTGTTCATGCCTAAATGTTGTTGCACTCGCTCATCCTGGGAGACTTATCAATTTCCAGGACATACATAAAGAAAGGGGGGGTGGGTGTAGTAAAACTATGTAATACTACTACAATTAGTGTTCTAATTAGAGCATAGACAGTTTTTCTCCCTTTACCCCATGAGTGAGGGTTAGATAGTCCACACAGGCTACCTCTAACAAGCATTCATGCAACTGACCAGACACTGCATGGATTGCACTTTATCTTTGAAGCAAATTTTAAATAAATGTAGTTTTGAAACTGCCATTCATTCCAGTATGCATCTTTTTTTTCTTTCACTACGTTCTGCACTTGGTCTAGAAAACTTGTGCCACTTTCTTTACCAGTCAAGTTCTAAACTAAATCCAATCCTTTGTTTTCCTGTATTTAACACAACTTTTAAATGAGTTTAATTTGAGTTCAACTGGCTCCCTGTAATATCAGTCTGTTGATGCTGTTAAAATTACTTAAGACCTTGATTTTGGTTTTATTATGACACTCAACAAAGAAGCACTCTTAATATCCGTACATGTTATTCATACAGGTGTATGCTTAAAGGTAATTTGAGAGAAGTGCCATAAGTAAAAGTCGTACTCAAGCCAAATGGCTTAAAGAGTTTCAAAGCTGACATTTTGAGCATTAGCCCTTTGCCCTTTGTTCTGACAAAGGGCAAACACTCAAAGCATCAGCTTTTAAACTCTCCCAAAATTACTCTATTACTCGCACCAACACAGCACCACAGTTTCTATGAATTAGAAACTTACCTCCTTTATTCATTCATCCTTTCCAAGCTTACTCCGGTTTCCTTGACATGAAGCACCTAGGAGTATTACGTACCACTCCTCCCTGGATAGTGGGCCAATTCATCTCAAGGCTACTCCCCAATCATTACTTAATAGGCTTCCCTGACAATTTTCCGGCACCCATTTTCTACTCCGGAGGGGAGAGAGAAGCACTGTGAGGATAGTGTTTTGCCCAAGAACACTGGCCAGGTCTGGATCCCAGGCCTCTGATCCAGAGTCCACAATACATGGCTAACCATTAGGGACACCATAAGGTCACCTGGTCTATCACTACAGAGCCATGTATTGTCCAATAATTCAAATAATGTGTGGTTAGCCATCTTTGCCTATTCCTTGCATCCTCTTGTGCATAAATGTACAGCTTTGTAATAATTTGTTTTTTTCAGTTGATTGTTTCCAATGGATGTACACCACTAGTAGATACACTGGCCTTTTCTCTAGCTGATGAAGGAGGTATTTGAATCTGTATGTATAATGTTGCCAAATTAGCAACTACGGCAAACTTTATCCTTTTTTTTATTTCGACTTTTTCTCTCCATCCTACCACTTACAAAAACTGTAATTATGAAATTAAGGCTATGGCTGCCTGGAATAACCACAGTTGGAAGTAGAGCCAGGCTGCTGTCAAAACTAGAACCGTGCAGCCTAAATGTATTTGAATGCGTAAGATATCAGCTCCACTCAAAACCGTTTGCAACAAAGTACTAAATTTCTTCAAGTCATGTTTAGTTTTGAAAGCCTGACAGGCCAGGCTACCCAGTCAATCCTCACTTGGTTAGATTTTTTTTTTGAAGTAGCTGATTGCAAACCAGTCATCATCAAAATTACAAAATAATTTTTTTTTTGTCTTTGCACATCCAACAGAAGGTTTGCTGATCCCGTGTCCATTTTATGGATCATTTCACCTGGATTTGCAGTCAAGATCAAGAGTGATACCCTTTCCAGTTGAACTTTCTAGCAAGGTTGGTACAATCGAACCTGTGTTAAGATGTCACCCACGGTAAATGGCAGGGTAACGGCTTAATACAGGTTGGCCACTTAAATAGGCGTCGCCAGATTAGGGGTAGTATAAAAAACGAGGAACGACGCTACTTTATGCCATAATTGACCAATTGATGTACAGAATCTTGCTCGAAAAAATACTACTCCCTTTGATTTTGGGAGAGAAGAATGAAGATTAAAAAAAACTTGCAAGATTATTTTTAGTTTAATTTGAGTGGTCCCGTTTTCAGGAACCGTTCAGTAAAGGTGTAGGACGAAGAAAACAGGCCGTTAGCACTTATTCAAGTGACCACAGTATTTTCTAAATATAACTATTGATCTCTGGAATCTGGGCATAAACTTTATGTTCTTTTTTTGTCCAAGGTTGGTCCTGGAGAGACACAGCCGTTTCAACTTACAGTGACAAGATTAGAATCTGCTTTGAAGAAGGCAACAGAACAGGTACTCTTAAACCGGGAAAATGTAGTTAATCAGCAAAAAAATGAGAAGAAGAAATTATCCACAAAGAATCACTTTTTATGCAGTGGGTTGAAAGTTAGTGTTCAGTACCAAAAATTAATCTAAAAATCCTTTGGCTTTGCTCTCAGAGATCATCAGTGCTTGTATTCCAGAGAACTTGCCAAATTTATCATTTATCATCTAAAATTCTTCTAGATGTCAATTCATGAACGACGAATCAAAAGAGCAGAGTTCAATTTGAGTCAAAAGAGATGCGGAGTGCACTTTTTTTCTTAAATTTTTAACACCAAGCTGATCATAGTAGATATTTTTGCTGATCTTCCTAACAGGGCGTGAAAATCCGTGGCTTATTGCTATGTAACCCAAACAACCCTCTGGGCAACATCTATTCCGAAGAACTCTTACAAGACTGTCTGGATTTTGCTTTCAGGTAAGGAAAGACACAGATGTATTCGTGCTCACTGCTTAGGATACTGTAACAGTCCACCAATTATTTCTTAGATATTGATTAATATTTTAACTCCTATGAATGACCAAGAGAGAATTTCCCCCCCTACCTTATGAATACAATATCGAACAGACAAGTGATGAGAATAAAGAAAAATATCAATTAGGGGATTATTAATTGAGCGAATGGGTTACTCACCCTAGCGAATCATAAAAAAAAAAGCTGGTGTTTTGCCCATCGTTGGAGCAAAATAGGGGATTATGGTTTGCGAGTGTTTTTTTTTTTTCTCTGAATTATAAATTAAGGTATGTTATTGATAGAGTAACAGAGGTTGTTTTAATAACAAAACTACTAGCAAAATTCGAATAGAATAGACAAAATCCCGAAGATCACATAAAAGATGCGAAAACAGTTGTGAGCAGAATTATAGCTATCTTTGAAAAGGGGATCTGAGTGACCCAGATCCCTGTTTCGGAAAAGCCTTCGCTAATTTAAGGGAAAATGCAGACGATAATTAAAGATTCCTTAGATTCCTTGCTTCGTCGGAGTAGCGAAGCTAATTTGTTATGAATGTAAATTGGCCACCTTAAAGAGTTTCAAAGCTGACGTTTTGAGCGTTAGTCCTTCGTCAGAGCGAAAGACCGAGGGCTAACGCTCGAAACATCAGCTTTGAAACTCGTTACAGAGGCCTATTGAACTCAGTTGTTAAAAGCAAATTATCTTGTTGTACTCCCCCCACCTACGCTGCACCACATTAGAAACTTATACATAGACATATACATACATATACTTTATTTAATCTCGAATTTGGTGTAGCTAAAGGATAAGCTAGTATCTTCGAGTTACAAGTATAATTCTAAATACTACTAAAATGTAAAATTGTAACATTCTAAAATTTAACTATGAGAAAGAGTCATACTGTAGAATCTTGCGCTTGAAATCAGAAAAGTCAGACGTTCTAAAAGAGTCCGGAAGAGAGTTCCATAGTTTTGAAGCCATATATGAAAAGAAACTTACTCCCTATTAATCGTTATTACTTTGGTGTTTTAGGCATTCTTTGCATGTCATCGTTGACGAAATATACATGATGTGTGGATACAGAGAAGGTTGTTCTGTGACAAACGTGATGAGTTTAAAAAAGTAAGTCTCTTTTACCGTACACACTTGTCAAGGGGTTGTTCTCTTAATGCAATACTTTTGTCGCAGCTGATCGCTTTCATCGGCATCTTTGGGAAGGAACTCTCTGGCTTAGCCTCTCTAAACACGATTTGCGGTTTGTTAACATACTTTTCTCTCTTTTCATGGCTATTGTGTTGAGTTCTTGTTCAAGGCACTCCACTTTAATTGTGCCTTTCACCACTCCGCATGAAAATAAGGAAAGTATTAAAATGTTAGAAAACCGAACATTGTGATGGAACTCTCCGGCTGGGTAAGGTAATCTGGGATTGGTTATTAAGTTCCTTTCGTTGAGGAGAACTAGCACGCCTTATTACTTCGTGCTGTAGAAACTGGGATGGGGCTCGGCAGCAATGATGCCTTAAG
The DNA here is from genome assembly GCF_964205215.1 of Stylophora pistillata. Taxonomy (NCBI): domain Eukaryota; kingdom Metazoa; phylum Cnidaria; class Anthozoa; order Scleractinia; family Pocilloporidae; genus Stylophora; species Stylophora pistillata. The sequence continues at coordinate 26,719,176 of NC_142528.1, forward strand.
CTCGTGGTACCCGGTTGAGGAGGCAAGTAAATAAGCAGTTTCATGTGAATGGATAGAAGGCAATTTTCAATTGAGGGTCAAATTTAATTGGGAACTGAATTGGTTTTGCTTTACTTCGCTCTGTGATTGGTCCAGAAAACTCGCGTGACTCTCTCAACCAATCAGATGCAAAACTTGGTCGTTCGCGTTTTCCCGCGCTTTCGCTTGTTTTCACTTTGAGTTTTCATTGGCTAAGGATTATCCAAACCTTTGTTCTGAGTGGCCACTGAGATTACATTGGTTTTTGGTTTCTCGACACTTACTGAAAGCCGCTCTAAATCTGAGGGTAAATAACCGACCAGGAGTGTCTATGTTTTCCTTGCAGCATTCCAGACAAAGAGATGGTTCACGTTCTGTGGGGCTTTAGTAAGGTAGTGTGAACTGAGCGATTAATTCGTGTGTAGTGCTTTAGCGAATAGAGTGTGGTTAGTAAAGCCACGAATATTGCAGGGATATTTGCACATTTTCTTACAGGCTACATGGAACGTGTTGTTTTAGACCTCAAACACTGAACAAGAAAGAGAAACGGCCAAAAGGCGACAGAAAAGCATTTTTGTGAAATGACTGACTAACTTGAGATTGTCTGAGAGGGAGAGAACTGAAAACGCATTTGTTTGAAATTGTTATGGCCCCAGAGCATGACCTGCGTGTAACTAGTTTCAAGCACGGGTGTGGAATCGGGTGACTAGTAGTCTAGACCGCAATGTTATTAACCTGCGGTGTGCGTTCGGCACATGCGCAGAGAGTTAAAAAAACATGTGCTCGAGTGCATGAGAGAACCGCCATGTCGAAACTTGTACTAGCAATGTACTCGTTGTGTTGTTTTACTAAGCGTGGCCGCCCCGTTTTATTCTGTCACTGTTAGAAGTTTCTGATTAAGTATTCGTTGATTAAAGTCGATTGATTCAGTCTTGTGGTTTACACAACGGGAAAACAAGTAGCAAGTTCTTAGGACGAATTTGGCGTCCAACACGGGAAAAGCGTGGTAGCGATTAAAATCGCGGGAATGACTAAGCTTGTGTAGATAACGTGAAACCGGTTTCAAGCGCGGGAAAAATGTAAGCCGCAGGGAAGCGCTGGTTCTATGGAAAGGCCTCTGTGCGTGTTCATCCCCGTTCCCCGTTTCCCGTTCCCCGTTCGTCGTTTTAGTAACCTACCCTGCAAAGTAACCAAATATGCTGTCAACCGAAACGAAAAAGACGCCATCTGGGTTCGTGACTACACAGTAATCGTACCCTGGTCCGAGAGGTTCTCTTCTCTCTCCCGGAGTACGATGACGCGCCTACATTCGCCCTCACTGATTTGACTGTTTTACATTTGTAGGATTTTGGAATATCTGGATGTCGCTGCGGTGTTCTTCACACGTTAAACAAAGAACTTTTCAGAGTCATAAGTTCAGGGTATCAAAGATTCCATGATATACCGGCTCAAACACAGGCAAGTTATACAATGGATTGGTACCGAATCAGTTCTGAGTTATTTGAGGTGATGAATGAAGTGACTATCTTGATTAAAATGATATTTTAGTTCGCCAAGAAATACCCTCGATTTGTTTGAGATTTTAAAATACCAACATACCGAGAAAGGACAGCACCAGTAAGGTGGAGATAAACTTTGATGAAGGTAGTTCAGATTTCAATGAGTAGCGAAAGTAATTGATACTCATCCCCTTTTAGTAGGTGGGTCATGACCCTCCACTCAACATAAGAAACAGAAATTTTGTAATTCATCTAATAAGGTACTTTCCCCTTAAACAATGTTGCAAGAACTAGTGAGCGGCATTGAAATAAGGGAGAGGGGAGATAGATGAAAGTTACGGGAAAAAAAAAATAAAAAGTAGTAGATGCCACTCATTGTAGCTTAAACAACAACGAACGTAAACTTTGTAGAAAACGTGCCGGGCGCTAGAGGAGATAACATTTTTGTAAGGTTTACTCATATATTTCTTACGTTCGCCAAAACGTGGATTGTTTTCATCCTCGTCGTCGTTTACTCATGTCCTTGTGCCTTTTCTGCTTTTTTTGTGATCGTCTACGTTTTAAGCTGTCACACTTACGACTAAAGTTGCTCGGTGGAGCCTTTGGGTGAATATCGTTAAACCAAAACCAAATATCTAACAGCCAATCACTTCATATCTCAATACCTCGCTTTCCACTTACGCTATGATATAACCTTTCCCTTAGGTTCTCCTTACAAATCTAATCAAGGATAAAGGTTAGTGCGTTGAGTTCTGATCGGGCCGAACGGGGGGGGGGGGAGGGTGTGGGGAGTTTTTGTGAGATTATAACGAACGCGATAAATACAGTTCTACCCAAAACCGTTTAAGGTTTCATTATCAAGTTTATTATCTGCTCATGAAAACCACATTAAAATTAATACATATCCAACAGTTTCAAAAGTTTTTTAATCCGTTTTTCTTTTTTTTTTTTTGTGGTCCGGAAGGGGGATGCATGGCATGGCCACAAACCTGCGAAAAAAATTAAGTGTCCCAACCTTTTGGCAGAATGTAAAATGGCACTTAATGGTCTGTTGTCAGGGTAACGCTAGGAAGCTCAATTTGAAGAGAATATGATTAGTCCCATATTCTTTGGAACTAATCCCTTATTTCTTTTGTACATTACCCGCCACCTGGTTAAAGGAATGGAACAAAAGATGTTTTGGAGTATTTTATTTTTTTATCTGTTCGTTCTCATTTATATTCTTTGCTCCATGTTTAATAGCTGATGATGATTCCAGTCTCGATGCTTGGTTAGCTTGCGGGCATGCACTTATTATTAGCGTTGCAGAATGCGCGTTTCTATGTTTGCGGGAAGATTTGAGACACGCCTGGGAGAGGTTTACGGGGGTCTGGCACTAATAGAACCAAACCCCCTTGCAGATCTATCACGGGCTCGCGTTGCTTAAGGCCTCATTCTTTCCCACAGGCGAAGAAACGCGTGTGCTGAAGCACTGATAATGAGGGCCTGCTAGTTGGCCAAACTCGTTCCCAGGATCTCTCACCTTCCCGCCACCCTAGAGCGATCTAGCGAGAAAGGAGACAGGAAGAGGAGAGGCCCAAGGAACGAGGTTGCTCGTAGGCTTATGGTTGGTATGAAAATTACGTAGGAATGAATGTGAAAGAAAGCGGATGGAGGGAATTATTTTATTTCTTTCCAAAGTGAAAGATAAAAAGAGAGCAAACCACCTATTTTTAATTTTTTCTTATGGTTTGCAGAGTGGTTAGATAAAACGTTTTTTCCAACGAATAAACGACGTCTTCGAAATGCTTACCAAATGGCTTGTGATGCTCTTGGAGAAGTTGGTATTCCATTCCTTCCTGGAGAATGTGGTCTGTTTATATGGGTTGACTTCAGGGAGGTAAACATAGGCTTACTCAACTCATTGAATGCACCGTGCTTTTTATTTAACAATTGGTTCATGCTTAGCGCACGTGTATGGATGCACGCGGATACAGAAGGTGGAAAAACGTTTGCTGTTACAGCCGCAAAACTTTGGAACTCTCTACCTTTTAATATAAGATGTAGTACCAATATTAACGCATTCAAAGAGAACCATTGTAATTTTATAAAGGAAGGTTATGTTGGTTTAGATAGTTCTCCCATTTAATAATTTTTGTAATATGGTCTGACCCCTTTTTAATATTACACTTATGGTTTTTTTCTTTTTTTTTTTTTTTAGTTTTTATCCTTTTAAAACTGCTTTACCCTTTTAATATTTATAAATTAGTTTATTCTTGTCTTAGGGGAGGGCCACAGGTTTATCAGTCCTTAACTGTAATGTGTAATCTTCAGTAAAGTTATTGTTATTATTATTATTATTATTACTATCATTATTATTAATAAAATATATATTGTTTAATTAAAAACGACAAACCTTTATTTACGTTCAGCCAATAAAATTATCTAACATTTTTACACAACTTGATTCTAAAGCTAAGCCTAAATACTATGTGAAATCAGTCTATAAATTCAATGAACAATGCTCAAAATCCAGCTATAACAATTCTTTAGATAAGAATGACTGAAGCTTTCAAACCAAAATAATTCTTAATAATAACAATCACTTACAAGATCAAGGAAGCTAAAAGAGCGTTTCAGTATTTACGTAAGTTACATTCAAACATATTTACAATACACTCGGTAAACCATGAAACTGTATTTTACACATAATATTATTATTGTTATTATCTTATTAATATTATTATTATTATATTATTATTTTTATATTATTATTATTATATTATTATAATTATTATTATTGTTATTATTATTATTGCTACTACTACTACTTCTACTACGCTGGTTGTTTTTAGAGTACGAACACTTGTTGCGCTGTCTCTGTTATTTTTTTTAGCTACTTCCAACATCATCTTTTGAAGATGAAATGCACTTGTTACACTGCATGACAACACATGGTGTATTCATCTTTCCCGGATCTTATTTTTGTTGTCCGGAACCCGGTTGGTTTAGAATAATATTCGCCATGGAGACAGATGTTCTTCAACTAGGTGAGCTTATTGTGAGTAACAACTTATCGCCCAGGTGACGAAAGATAAGAGATAAAATTACAAGAGAGAAAGCTGTGTCGCTGTTGTGTGTATTCTAAACTACATCAGTGAGAAGATTTATTCAACTTTTAGGGAAGAGAAAGGTTACGGTTACCGAAATGAAATGAGGTCAGCGGAGCGTTAGACTCGCTACCAGTCTCTCCCAAAAAGTATTTAGCGCATGGCATTTAGAGAGTCTGATTTCATTTTTTCGTGGAGCCTTCTTTTTCGCGCCATTATTGGCGTATCCCGCTGAGTCCCAGTTTCTATAGAATGAAGTGACTGGTGCATTGCTATTTCGCGTGAATAGCATGCTGGTCTATCGCTGGTTATGCATCATGGTCTTGTCAGTTGTCGCCGAGACTGTAACGGTAGATGCCCTTTTCTGGGCATGAATTCGGGCCAGTTAAGGCAGATTTCCACGCGCTAATCATCTGGCTGCTTTGTCCTTGCCATCGTAATCTTCTGGATAAAACTTTAATTAGCTCGGAAGAAAGCTTTCTGGAAGAGTCTTGAAGGCGCAAGTCTGAAGTGGTTGGCGAAGACTAAATTTACAAAAGAATTTATGACAATTATTCGCTTCAGGCTCAGTGAACATTGTTGAATAATTGAATTATTATTGAATGATGTTCACTTCGGTGACTAACTGCCCTCATTTATTTAGGTTTAAGCAGAATTCAGCAAACTGTGAGGGAGGTTCGCGCTGGCCTGGCTTCTAAACTGGATGAGAGAGTTGCACTTGTTCAAAGAGAAGAAAATGCTGGCTTGGTGGAAAGCGAGGAGGTTGGTGAAAGCCTCGAGGACTTAGTTCGGACATTACACCAGCAAATAAAAAACAGTGACTGGCTGAAGGAAAATACCGCTGAAAAATGGATGGAGGATAATCCTGAACTGGCTAAAGCTTTTCGAAAGCAAAACGCCGAGAAGTGACTGGTTCGACGATTCTATTAAATTGATAAGCAAAACCGACAGATAGGTTAGCTATTCAGTACGTTACCAAAAGGTATCTTTAGGGAAGGATAGGTCGAGAATCTATGTCAAGAGCGATGGTTACCTTTTGACATAGGAATCATGCAGTCCCTTCTTTTCGGCGAAGTCCGTCAAGTAAAAAAAAAGACAAAAGCAGCGGGAAAATAAATTGATGTCGGGGCGGAATTTCAAGATCGAGGCGCGACGCGCTAACATTAAGTTCTCCCTCTGAATTGTTCACTCGCGCGACGGATTTCGCCCAAAAGGAGGGGCAGCTCGTAGTCTTCAATCGAAATGGCTATTCAAGACAATGGGAATATCATTCTTTCACACAAGTAAGTAAATGAATTTTATTGAAAACCTTTCTCAGAGGTCACAAACCCTGTCGAAGGACAGAGGAAAACGACCAACAATGTGTTGACGATGTCAATCTACAATAAGAAACTCGCACAGTCAAAGGTTACTCACTTCAAAGTGAGGATATGTACAGGAAAAAGAAATCACACCTATTTACAAATGAATGATCTTGTACCGAGCTGATATGAGCATTGACTGATACATAATCGTATGTTAAACATAATAAATATTATAATAATTTAATAAACTAGTTTAACTAGTTTACTGAACAATAATGCACCTGATACTATTTCTTTGTCACGGCAACTAATAAGACAAAATCTCCATTTTAGCCCGCAAAATGTGCCGCAGCGCCCGACAAAGTGATATCAAAAGGTAATACTACATACATTAATCCGGAAGTTTACTGAAAACTGAGCTCCTTTTTCTGCCTTTAAAAGCACACACAACCCACAATTCCTCTATTCGCTCCAACGAAGGGCTAACGCTCGAAACGTCAGCTTTTGTAATCGTTACGGTGGCCAATTTACCATTTCAACTTTGTTGATATATCCAAATCATTTCGTTACTCCCACCGACGCAGCCCCAAACAGTTTCTTTCGAAACTATCACCCATTTGAAAAAAATTGAACTTAACGACGTTTGCTATCAGCTGATTGGTCGCTAATACGAAAACAATAATGAAGTGTTCTAGTTTTTCTCAAGATCTAGGTACGTCTGATTTGGATAAACCACATTAGAAGAGACTGCATCGCAAGAAAAACGACAATACCTCACTAGGAATGTATCCACTACGATCAATGAGCGCAATGTTTGGTTCGAAAACGAAAACATTTGAATCGGCCAGGAACAAGAGATTTGTGTTTTGCTATTTTCATGCAGGGTTGATTTGAGAATTATGAGTAAAGGGGGTAATATCCGAGTTTATTTTTGCCGTTTGGAAACGTTAGGCTTAAATTTACTACCGTTTTCCTGACATTACAACCCTCAGTTGAACCCTATAAGTATGGCCCAGCCTTCAAGATGACCCTATCACTGGGCGGCAGTCGGGTATTACTGAACTCGTCATCTTACCTGTCTTCAACACCATAACTAGTTTTACTCCTTCACAAAATGACCCAGTATGAACAACAGGTACGTGTACGTGAAGTGTCCAGGTAAGTAAATAAGCTTTATTGACTTGCATGGACAGTTAAATAAACTAAACAACTGGGAAGTCACCTCATCGTGTCTTATGCCAGTTCATAGTACTTGTGAGTTCTGGGATCAAAGTAACAGTTCAAACATGGATCATAGAGTAAATCTAACTCCTCTTCATCTGCTGTGTGGTGATCCATGCTACTGCTTGGATTACGACTTCTTGGTGGTGACAGCGCAGCTGAGAGAGCCGCCTGTTGGCCAGCTGTCAATCAAATAAATGCTTTTAGGAAAAATGCATCCATTAACATCACAGGGGTTAAAATAATAGCTGGTCAGCAGGCATCTACTGCCACCTACAAGACCTGTTAATGCTGTCTCTTTAGCCAGCAAGCAGGGTATCATTAGGGTTTTGCCTTACAGCCCCTTTTCATGGCACAGCCACCTATAATATAGCATCAGCAGCCACATATAAGACAGTTATTGAAGCCCCTGCATCATGTCTCCCTTATTAACCATACAACTGAAATAGTAACATTCTGAAATGTAAAATCTGGCCATCTTTAACCAAATAGACAGGAGTGCCAAGTGTTGATTTCAGGAAAGCTAGGTTTGTTGTTCCCAGGACTGCAAAACTAAACAGATCTTGAATAGTGAAGAAGTTGAGCTATAAAATTATTCCATAATAACTAATAGTTCTTGAAAATAACAAGTGAATCATATGCCTGAGTACAATGAACGTGGTATCCCTCCCCTTTGTCACTACCTGAAATTCATCTTAACCCTTTACTCCCATAAGTGACCAAAACAGAAGTTCTCATTACAATACCAATGTAATGTAAAACAGAGAAGTTATGAGAATTAAGATCGCTGTGAATTAGGGGATTATTAGTTAATCCGATATAGCAAATCCTCAGAACTGGCATTGTTACCATGGTGTAGCATACAGTCGAGAGAATTAATAATGAGATTGTGGAAGTGAAAAGGTTAAGGGTGAAAAACATCTCAGAACTGAAGGTCACTGCCACCTCAAATAGAGTGCCTCGCTTACCAGTGCTCCGTTTTTGACTGGGTAGTACAATAGGTGGACTGAATGCATTTGAATACTCTCTTGGATCCATCGGTAATGTAGCTGTAAGATCTGGCTCTGGTCCCGGGTGCTAATGGATGCAAAACACATATTACAACAGTTCAAACTACTGTCTTCCATTTAGCTTAAAAGTAAAACTGATGGGGTAGAGAAGACAACAAGATCTTCTGGTTGGGATAAGGCCAAACAGAACAGCTAAAACCTGAAAATGTTTCAGAAACGTTTTGCTCATGTTGTTATCTTTTTGCCATCACATAATGCTTTCCTGCCACTTTCATGATTGTATTTTTCACGATCATGGTGAAAAAAAAAAAACATAAAATATCAATTTTATTTCAAGTACATGTAGGTTCCAAGTGTGAAACAGACTAAAAGCTTACTAGGAAATACAGTTTGATTTCAGTGTAGGTTGAGTTGATAAGTTATGTGAATGAATAGGCAGGCAGAGAAGGAAGTATCCTTCTGGAAAAATTAATATGGACTCCATAACCTCACAAGGATTTGCAGTATCAATTTTATTTCATTTGGTAAGCCGCACCCCTGACAACCACCCTAGAAATTTAAGTTTACTTCATATGCCCAACACCCAATTCTGTCAAATTGACTCTATTTGTGGTGTAGTTTTAAAGTGGGTAGTTTCTTTACTCTATTTTTTTGTATTGTATTGTACTGTACTCTAATGATAAAATACCCTAATTCTTTAGGATGTTTTGGTGTATAGGGTTGTCTATAGCTAGTCACATCATGCTGGATTATGTTATATGGCAGCACTTCATGTGAGTATATTTAGTACAGACACTTCAGAATTGAAATTTTCATAATGGAATAGCTCTGACTCTTGACAAATTCTACCCCCTCCCCCATTTCTTGCCAAACTAATACCATTTTACTGACCCTCATTTCATCTAAGTAGCGGTGTATCCGCTTGTCCGAGGGAGGTGGTCCTTTCCATGTACTGTAAGTTGTGTCATCGCTAGAGTCACTCAGGGAATCCCCTCCATCATTAATGATGATCCCTTCAGAACCAGTCCCACTACTGTTCAAGTGTTCTCTAAATATCCCACTATCATGTCCAAAAGAGCTGTTGAATGATCTACCCAAGGATTTGTCTAACATGTTGTTACTCATAACAGATGTGTCAAATCGCCAAGAGCTTGCATCTGATTGAACATTTCGCCATGAATTTGCGTCTGATTGGTAATTCTTTGCATCATAAGGCTTTGCATTGCTTTTACGTGGTGAAGGAATCTTGAGTAAAAAAAGAAAAGAAAAGTAACAGACTACACTTATAATTTCATGCCTTCTGGTATATCAAAGCACAACAATATTTTGATGCCAATTAATCAATGCCTGAGCTCTGCCAAGAAAAAAGAAAAGCCTCCATTATCTAGTGTACAACTTAAATGTAGTCAAAGTATTCATGTGCAGTACTGGTGTGTACTGGCAGAAATACTTTACTAACAGCTCCAAATACTGGCATGTCTAATTTCTTAAAACCAGATCTGTCCAACCTTGTCTCACCCTTGGTCTGACAATACATAAAAATTGCATATGTCTCATTAATACTATAATCAATTTCTGTTTTTAGTTATAATTCTATGCCCTTTTTCTGTGCAGTAAATTATATTTCACAAGTAAATTTAGCAAATAGTGGTCAACTATTGTATGTCTGACCCTGGTTTAAGAAATGTGCCAATTTTGGTATATAACATTGTGCATGAACCAACCCTTATATGCAGGCTAGCTGAGGAATGACCTTTTTTAGTTAATCTTTTACTTGGATTTGATATGAATTCTCCACTCACCTCCTTCAACAAGCTACTTCTAATACTCATTCTTAAAGTCTGTGATTTTGACAAAGGATCAGGCTCAGGACTTGGCAATGGACTTTCCAGAGGGCTCAGTTTAGACCCTCTTGAGCTACACCTGGAATTTCCACTAGCTTTCAAAAAGTTCTGCAAATCATCTTCCTCAGCTGAACTTTCTCCAGAAGCTTTGTAGAAGTCATCGTCATACTCTGATCTATCACTGCCTTTCCGCAATCGGTTCTGTGATGTATTTGTCCAGTCTTTAGAGTCCACAGAGACTTGTGAAGAAAGTTTTATCTCCGGCTTTTCTTCCGCAGGTGCTGTAACCTGAGTAAAATCTGAAGTTTTGCGTTGTCGACCTCGAGGTGATCTAGGTGCTGATCTAGGTCTTGATGAAAAAGTAAAAACAGGTGGAGACCCTTTTTCAATTTTTGTCATCAGGGCTGCCTGTTCTTTTGAACTAGCAGGATCCCCATCGTCATGGCCATTTTGATCCATTTCTGGAATTTTTATTGACATTTTGTTAAAGCTCCCTGCTAGGGTATTATCATCCCCTGATGTCTTCAGGGAACTCTCGCTTTGTGATCTAGAAATAGATTCCTGATCATCGGAGACATTGTCCTTTGAAGTGGAGGAACCATTCACACCATTCTTTACACTATTAATTGTGTTATCCTTGTCATCACCATTTCGAACTTTAGAACTTCCGGGATGTTTGATTCTCAAAGGTCTTCTGCGAGTCTTTCCACCTGAGCCAGTTCTTGGTGGTCTCGGTTGCATTGTTGTTTGTGTGGCTTCCACCTCTAACTGGTTACTGGAGGATTCAGGTTGAAAATATGTAGCATCAGATAAAGATCTCTGGTATGACAGTCTGTGAGTTAGTCTGCTACTTTCACATCCACTTTCAGGCTCAAATGCAGGTGAAACAGATGTCAAGTGTGGGATTGAGCCACTGTGATTTAGTCCTGATGAAGATCGGGCACCTGCAGAAGATGCTCCTCCTTCACGAGAAGACTTTCTTGCATGTTTAGGAATAACAACTTTTGAACCAAATGCAATGTGTGTTGGTTGTTCTTCTGGTTTATTTCCTGGCATATCAGCCTCAGTGAGGATTGGTGTTGAAGGTGGAGGAAGACCAGCTCTCTCTCTTGTTTTGATTTCTGCCTGTAATATCTTGCTCATGTTGATGACCTTGAAGAAAATACAACAAAATTCAGTTTCACATGGAGGGAAGAATCCTACTAAAGCAGGTAAAAAATTTTTTATAAGTCAATCTTGACATCAAAACCATTGCAATATGAATTGATGTAACAAGAAACATCGTATTTTTTTCCCAAACAATATTAATCATATGAACCTAATAACAGCCACAGATACTATCTAGCACAGTGGTTCCAAAGGTTCAATTCCACACAGAGATCCAGAATTTTTCCTCTGTCACACACTCATCAAAAGACAGAAAATTATCTATCTTCACTATACAACCATTTCGCAAAAAAAAAATGTAAAAAATACTAGTTACCAACAATTAAATGAAGTCTAATGCATTCATAACCAGTAAGACAAAAACAATCAACAAAATAAGGTGCAAATATGAATCAAGGGAGATAATTGCAGTCAATAAATTAATTATAGTCCAAACTATAAGACCAAACCGGCGTGTAGATTTTGTTTGACTCTCAAATTAATAAAGGCTGATAGTTTCAAAAGAAACTGGGGCTGTGTCGGAGGGAGTAACGAAATAAGTTGGATATATCAACAAAGTTGAAATGATAAATTGGCCACCATAACGATTACAAAAGCTGACGTTTCGAGCGTTAGCCCTTCGTCGGGGCGAATAGAGGAAATGTGGGTTGTGTGTGCTTTTAAAGGCAGAAAATGGAGCTACATTATTGGTGGGAACATGGCAACGAGAAAAACAAGAATAAATTAGTGGAATGAAAAGCCTTCATTGATCCCTGTGGGATTTAGACTGCTGGTTTGAAAGATGAGCTTTTGCTCAAGAGTTTTACGCCTTTCCGTGCTACCTAAGTGTAAGGAAAGACTGCAGATTGCCATATGTTGGTTAGAATGATTAGGTAAATTAAAATGTCTAGCGACTGGTTTCGATGTGTCCTCTGCCAATGTGCACCTCCGCCAATGTAATCTATTGCATAACTTGCACTTATTGCAAAAAGATATACATCGGCGAAACAGGCAGAAGACTAGGTGACCGATTCCGAGAACACCTTCGAGACATGGAAAAGAATGACAAGGACACATCGAAACCAGTCGCTAGACATTTTAATTTACCTAATCATTCTAAGCAACATAGGGCAATCTGCGGTCTTTCCTTACACTTAGGTAGCACGGAGAGCCGTAAAAATCTTGAACAAAAGCTCACCTTTCAAACCGGCGGTCTAAATCCCACAAGGATCAACAAACGCTTTTCATTCCACTAATTTATTCTTGTTTTTCTCGTTGCCATGTTCCCACCAATAACGTAGCTCCATTTTCTGCCTTTAAAAGCACACAATACCCACAATTCCTCTATTCGCTCCGACGAAGGGCTAACGCTCGAAACGTCAGCTTTTGTAATCGTTACGGTGGCCAATTTACCATTTCAACTTTGGTGATATATCCAAATTATATTGTTTTACTCTCAGTCACAGTATAAACGAACGTTAATGAAGACAATTAAGAATACAGTAAGCTTGCATTGAACCAGCTATGTAAACAAGAATGTAAATAAAACGGTATTTGTACCTGTGTGTAATACGGGATGTCTGGTAAAGTTGAGAGCTGAAGTGATTTGGGTATATTGTCTAACTCTCCGCTATTTGTATTCTCGCAGTTGTAAAGTTCATCGTCGTCCGTAGTATCAAACGGTTGCAACTTCATTGTGAAGATTTTCCTTAAACGACAACTCGCGGAAATTGTCAAGTTTTCCAGAGCATTAAAACACTCTCCCTTGAACGTTTCGCCAACCAGTGACCGAAGATCGAAACAAAGATTTAGCCAGACGCCGAGGCGAAGGATGTTGAAAGGAAATCGCGCGTGAAGTTGTGTAATAGTGATTTCTCTATGATTTGAGGAGAGCAGAATGCGACGTTTATTATTCCCAGAGCTGTCCGATAGACCAAACTCTAAAGAAAACGAATGCCCCAGTGGTACATACAATTGTAAAACCAAATACCGCTGTGTGAGTCCTAACGATTGCTTCTCGTCCTTAGGTAAACTCATTTTCGTTGTGGTTGTCTCGCCCTCCAAAAAGTAAACAAAACTCTTCACGTCCTTATCGTAAACTTTGTTTTTGGTTGAAGCACTTCCACTCAGTCTCCATTTCGCTACCGGGTCTCGACCTTGAGCACTGAAAACTTCCACGTAAGAGCCACCCTATTTGCACAAATCGGAAGATAAATAGCGAAATGTTACAGTAATTAAGCTTCGTTAGACAAGTGTAACTGTACAGATTAAAGCTATAACCGATTTTGCCGCTCTCTGCTAATTCACTTACTTGAAACTCATGCTTAAACATTGTATACCGCTAGAAACAAGAATTTTTTAAGTACGAAATTTCTAAAACACGTCAAAATTTGAAGATATGGGATAATCCGTCGTAGATACTTCTTTAAAATCGCGAAAAAATCTAAATACTGCCAAACAAGTTCGTCGCCATCATAACTCGACCCAGAGCCTCGTTTCCTTTACACTTATTCTTGCTCCCAGACCTAAACGATTCCCTTGGCCTGTGAGACCTTGGCACGCACGGGAATTGGTACGATTCCGGAGACTCAATATATTTTTATGTTTATTATTAAGAGCAGTGGTCAGAATATGACAGAAAACTGGGAATGTCTGTGTTTAATTTATCATGAACCGGATGGAGGCAGCAAGACAAATGGAAAGAAAAAGCAATAAATATCCGGAATTCTCCAAGTACTCAAGGATTTTCTGTTTGGTCTTATCACGCAATCCTCACACGTAATTAAAAAAAAACAACAACAACGACCTCACTGAAAGTTTGTCAGGGGTTAAGGGTTTTCTCCCCATAAGAGTGTTGCGTGACGCGAATACTGAGACTAAACCCCAGAAACGATAGAAACGATAGAAAATCTTTGGGGGAGTACGAAAGATAACTTAGCCCCCCCCCCCCCCCCACACACACACACACACACACACCCCGTCCCTGTTATTGTAAGAGCTTATCAGACCAGCTCTCTGATGCGAAGTCGAGGCTATCCTGATACACGTTTGAGTGCCGGACTAGAAGCATTGGCGATGGAAGAAGCGAAAAAGGTTTTAGAAAGGGTTGTTTTGAATGGAGATCCATATTTAGATTTGTCTTCTTTGGATCTCGACTTTCTATCGAGTGATATTCTATCTAAGACACTTCGTCACGTCACCATTTTAAACGTCGATTACAATGATTTGAAATGCTTACCAAACGAGATTTCTGTCCTATCTTCGTTGAGAGAACTATCCGCTACTGGAAACCAGCTGGAAGAACTTCCGGATACTATGATAGAGCTAAAAAAATTGGAATCACTTCACTTAAACGAGAACTGCCTAACCGTAGTGCCTGCGTTTTTAGCGCAGCTGCAGCATTTGCAAGTTCTGGACGTCATTGGCAATGGAATCGAATCCTGGAAGGAGGGACTTGCGGAATGTCTGTCAGAACTGCGGTTGGATGAGAATAATTTGACAACCCTACCCGAGTCTTTCAGTTGTATGAAGAACCTTAAGGTGTTGGAGTTGGGAGAAAACAATCTCACAAGCCTGCCAGAGGATATGGGAACACTGAGCAAGCTAGAAATCTTAAACTTGAGCAGTAACAACCTATCTAGTCTACCACACTCATTGGGAGACCTGCCTAGTTTAAAAATGTTTGACCTAAGTGATAACAAAATTGAAAATCTACTGGAAAAATTTCAATCTGCCAACACCATAGAAAATTTCTTTATTAACAATAACTATCTGAAGTCTTTACCTGCTTGGTTTGGACAGTTGGGTTGCATTGAGAATCTGGGAATTGCAGACAATCAGTTGTTGGGAAATCCTCTTCCAGATTCCTTTGGAACTGTATCTGGAAAGACATTGAAGACTCTAGATCTTTCTGCAAACAACATCTCAAACTTGCCCGAAACTGTAGGAGACTTACAGAAGCTGGAAAAGCTAAAGCTGGGAAGCACAATTTGTGAACTTGAGAGAAGGGCATTTCAAAATGGAAACTGGCTTTTAACATTACCAAGTAGTTTTGGATGGATGTTGAGCCTACAGAAGTTGCATTTAGATGAGAATCAATTAGTGGAGTTGCCAGAAAATTTTGGTTTTCTAGCTAATTTGGAATGGGTTGATTTTGGGCAAAATCGTCTACAAAGTCTGCCTCCCTCATTCTGTTCCCTATCCAAGCTTTGGTATCTTCAGTTGTCTCAAAACTACCTGAAAACTCTTCCTGATGATTTTGGCAATCTTACAAGCCTGATTGAATTGAGGTTGAACAACAACTACCTTGCAGAGCTCCCCAGTTCATTTGCAAATCTGGCTAATCTTCAAACCTTAGATTTGTTCCACAATGAACTCACAAAGATTCCTAAAGAACTTTTGAATCTTAAGAGGCTCTTGAGACTGGACTTGGATAAGAATAAATTTAAACTGAAAGCTGGTAAAATTCCAAAGTTGACAAAGCAAGTTAAATATCCAGACAGAGATCCGAGCTTGAAAGAAGACTGGCGTGGTAAGATGAGGGAAGATTATATTGACACTAGTGCAGTGAAAACAGTTGAGATACTAAATGATGTCATTGATACAAGTGAAGATGACTCCAATGAGGAAGATGCTGATGACCCAGGTTACTGTGAAGCAGCTTTAGAATATGCCATGAAAAGAAGTTTGTCAATATGGAAGTCACATGAAGGTGGGTAATTTCAGAAGTAGCTTTGGGCCAGATTCAGTTCAAGAGCCCGTTCCTGGAAAGTCCCGATAACTTAACAGGTCTGAATTGATATTTTAAATTCCAAATATGAGGCCTAGTAGGGTAGGGTCTTAGCTAAATGAGCATTCTATACATTTTTATTTCCTGATATTTGTATTCTTTATTAGGACTAATAATTCCAAGGCCTAACCTTTTGACCCATGAGAGTAACTATTACTCCTGAATCACACTTAAAGGTCATAAGAATAAAGAAAACATTCACCAACTTAAGAATCTCGCAATTGTTAAACAAATTCTCCTTGTCATCATGCAAGGAGGAGCAGGGATGGCGCAGTGGTGAGAGCAGTTGCCTCCCACCACTGTGGCCTGTTTTCAATTCCTGGACCTGGCGTCATATGCGGGTCGAGTTTGTTGTTGGTTCTCGTCCTTGCTCCAGGGTTTTTCTCCAGGTCCTCCAGTTTTCCTCCCTCTGCAAAAACCAAAATTCCAAATTCCAATTCAATCTGGAAACAGTGGACAAGAAGAGCCACCCAGTGGAATGTCCATTGCTAAGTTATTATTTATTATATATTTATTATTTACGGAAATATATAGAGAACAACATGGAGAATACACATACTGATGTAAGGGTGTAAAGGTTTAATGGGAATGAGCTTCTGATGTCACCTGCAGAGCCTCTATGACCCACACATTCCTCTCCTGTACCCCTCCATCATCCTTCTTTGTTAGACTCTGCCCCTTCCCTCCTGCCCCTCTTCACCTCTGAGGCATTACTTAGTTCTTATTAACCGAGCAGGAGGTCTGTATGGGAAATCTTGCTCGAGGTCGCCAGTACAGACCAAACACAATGAAGTCTGTAACAGCGACCGAGGTCAAGATTCTCCCATACAGACCGACCTAGCTCAGTTAATAAGATGTTTATTATATGGCTGTGTCTTATATGCCAATTTTTTATATTCTTTGTACCTTTTTTTTGTAGACTGGTCTAGATGCCGGTCTAGATGGAAAAATCTAGACTGCTTTCAATATTGCTTTCAGCCAATCAAATTTGTGAACTCGGTAGTTCCCAGTCCTTGTGTGACACAGCCGTATAATAAAGCCACTTAGTGAATTGTTTAAATTAACTTTTTTTTTCTTTGCACCAGGTGCAGATGAGAGAGAAGTTCATGATAGAGAGCAAACTACTAGAGGGTTAATTCCTAAGTCGTCCTCAATATTCCTATCTCAGGAAGCAGAGACCTTTGTTAAACTCTCTAAAAACATTTATTCTGAAATTTTTGAAGATGTCGATGATTTATATGACTGTGAGTCCAATCAGGGAAGTCTAGCCCAATCAGAATACCATGCAGGCACAAGAAATGGAAACAACAAGGATCTATCAAATGCAGCTCTCTTTGAAGAACTTCAGCAGGATGGACCTCAAACCAAAGGTTCTCTGTTGGATGGGCCATTGCCAAGTGTACTG